>NC_141700.1:734664947-735207163 GCF_964263255.1 Lissotriton vulgaris
TATGTTTTAGCTAAATGAGTTGTGAGTAAAGCATATACATATAAGCAGTCTCATGACAAACGGGGATGAGGGTGGTTGGCACATGAATCTATGAAAGATATCAATGTTGAAGAACCTTTACCTTATCGTTCTGCAGCACTGGATCTTGGATTAGGAAAACAAGAGCAGTTTTAATCAAGACAATGAACAAGTGAATGCTGAGCATAAGGCATACATTAGGAGGCAAGGTTTCTAAGCACTGCCCTTCCCTCTGACTTTCCTTTTCAGCATCAATGTTGATGTAGCAGTGCTTGGAGAAAGCACAAGTGGTCTTCCATGCAGATGCTCTGCAGAGGTCTTTAAGCAGGACACCTGTCAACACAGCAATTGCTGAGGACATAGTCCTGGATGACTGTGTGCCTGCATGATGTTATGGGCCTGTAGGAAAGCGCCCTTTTTGACATTGTAATCCCCACTTTGACTGGCATTCGATGCAACTTTGACTAAGTGCACTGTGTTCCTGCTAACCAGGTCCCCAGTGCCAGATCTCGGTCGATAAAATTGTACCCCAAACGGCAATGCCTTTAGAACACTCTGCAAGTCCCTAGTAAAGAAAACCACTGGCACCTAGGGCATGGGGTACTAAATGGGGTCCCTAAGGCCTTCAGCAATAATTGTGCCACCCTAAGAGACCCCTCACTAAGCACATGCAGACTGCCATTGTAAGCTGCGTGTCTTGGTGCAGACAAAGTGAAACATGGCGCACATCCCTGTGTGCCATGCCCACAAACACTGCATGCAGCCTAAGTCACCCCTACAGTAGGCCTTTCAGCAGGGTACACCATACTACATGTGTGGACATATCTTGTATGAGCAGATTTGCCCCTGTGCTGGTCAGCTCAATTGCTGCCACTACAAGTGACCAGGGAAACCATTTTAAGTACATGTGCCGGACAATGGAGAAAACAAGTTCCCCAGCTACATGGCTTCACTGAAACTAGAGAGGTTTGGTATCAGACATCTCATATTCTGAAACCCACACAGATTTTAGTGATGAATTTATTAATACATGCCACCAGAGGGCCTCATAGAGGTGCCCCTGAAAACCTACCAACTACTAGTGTTGATGGACTGGTCCTAGTCAGTATGGCATCACCGATGAGTGTGATCCCAGGGGTGAGGGCCATTGCTCTCAGGAGGTCCGAACAAAGCCTGCTAGGGCAGCAGGTTCATATACTCTACCACAGGATGACCTGCAAATTAGCATCCCAAGGCAGGGAGCTTCAAAGAGCCCACCCCCTTTGGCAGGCGAATCTGGCTTCCCTTGCAGGAATTGATACCAAGCTCCTGTGACCAGGGCCAAATTGGCAACTGGACAGGTGGGAACATTTGTAGTCCGAGAGGTACGATTACCTTCAGGCTAGTTCCACCCCCAAGGTGGGCTACCTGTAAAGAATACGAACATCAAAAGTCTGCCATCTTTGTGAACTGCTGGACAGGGTTATGCCCATTTCCCACAAGAAGTGGTTATATTGGGGGGCGTGGAGACCCCAGGGGTAAGTAGCCGATTGGCTACTAACGTACACTCCCCTAACACGCCTAAACGTATTTAGGAAATCAGATCCTGCTGACCTAAAAGAAGACAACTGACAATGAAGAGTCGCCAACAGCAAGCACAGAAGACTAGCAGCCTACTTGGTGCCAACTCTGCCGGCCTGTTTGCTGTCCGACAATTGCACCAACAGATCCAGAATCTCCAGTAGAGCAGCCGAGCTGCTTTCCTGCATCCTGCAGGAACCCCAGGAGACCTGTGAGGAAACATGACCGGCAAAACCTGATGCCTCAAAGTACCTCTGCACCCAGCAGCCCCAGCCTCAGGAGAAGAGGATCAAAGGTGTCCCCGAGCATCGTGAAACCAGATCCCCTTGTTGGTTCAGACAGACTGGCCTCACAGTTTAACCTGGAGCCCCTTTCTGACCAGACTGATCCCCATTGACTAACATTGGGCACCTGACGCTGAATTGCACCTCTGCAACTGGTCACCCCAGTGCCGCCAAGTGAGACCTCTTGGTGCGGCCTTCGACCTTGCCACATACGGACCTTAAGTCTAGGAGATTGGTCTTGTTGATGTAAAAAACGTTCATGCCGTATTGGTTTCTCCTCTTTAGGATAACATTGAAGCATCTGAAAAGTGCATGGTCGACTTTTGAAAATGAAAAGTATTGTTCTCGGAACGTACTTACCTGATCGTATTGATTCTGGTGCCAATATATATATATATATATATATATATATATATATATATATATATACACACACACACACACACACACACACACACACACGTGTTTTTATAAATTCGTGTGGATCTGCGTATTGAATGGTTTGTACCATTTGACTGTGTGTATTTGTATATGTCCAACACTCCTTTCTGATGAACCTAAGGCTGCCCGAAGACACTACTACGTAAGAGAGCACCTTGGGATTGCTACAGCAAGCCCCTGTCCACTCGCAAGCGAATACTTAGACTCTAAACAGAATGCTTTTTTGTTATACTATATAAAGAACCAAATTCCTACAAGGCCAAAGAAGCAAAGAATGATTTGTAATGGGTCTGCCTATATTTGATGGACCAACGACTTCAATCACTGAATGTTTGGTAGTATTTAGTGTGCTGAAGGTAACATTTGATACAGCTTTTGATATCCAATGAATGTAAAGCACTTTGACCCAGTGCTTATATTTGGAAAAACGTTGGCAGCAAAATGCTTTAATTCAAATCATGTGGGGACTTTCGGAACTCAATCAGGGTTAGTTATTAAGGTGACCTGGTCCCTCAAAAAGCAGGTTCCTTGCAAGAAAGGGCATGAAATTCAATATTCCTCTTTGTGGAAAAAATTGACAGCAGGTATTAAGTTTTCTATGAAAGATGTTTTATATCCGACTTATGAACAGGTTCAAAAGGAGCACCAATGCTACTACAACGGTATTTATCTCCCAATTCTGTGCAATCTCACTTAAGGAGAAAAGATTATGTAAAGGCCTCTTATGAAAGCCCTGAATGTCTTTTCTGAATACAATGAATTGCATTTGGGGTTCTTCAACATCTTGAAATAGCAGAAAGAGGAACTTTGACAGAAGCAAAGGATAGACTAGATTATGTCACTTCTAATATGGATGGCAAAAATTGGTGACATTTCCAAAGAAATGCTGGTTTTGGCATTGTAAGTTCTGAAGTTTTCTGCACCGAAGGTTTAGGTTTACTCAACAGTGGCACAGAAACCAGAAGGTGTTTAGTTTGACACCAAAGGTTTCGGGTCGGCACCGGCACAGATACAGTCCGAGCTGAAAGGCTGTTTATGTTTCGGCGCAGAGTACTTGAAACCTTTACTTGGTGCAGACCCAGGCCCGAAGGCAGAGGAGGGACTGGAGACCTTTTGGAATCAATCAGCTTTTTGGGCAAAAAATGCACATTTTGCATTGCAACGCGTGCACGTTTGGCATTTCCCTTGTGGGCGAGAACAGCGGGGCCATGTGTTAGCAATTATCGCGCTCGCTCCCGCAAGGTAAACTAAGCGTGTCCCCGTTCTCGGCTGCACTCCCCCACCAGTTTCTGCTTTGCACCCGCAGTTTCTTAGAAACGCCTGATAATCTCAGATTAGCTACTAGACGGCGCACATGCAGGGTTACTAGCAAAAGAAAAAAAAACGTTTATAGGGCATCACACACCCTTGTTCAGTTATCTTTGAGCAGGAAAAACGTCGCAGTCCGATCCAATTACTGTACATCACCGAGATTTTCTTTTCTTTCATAAAATGATACCGCCACTAAAATTGTACGTCCGCTTTTTTAAGATAATACAGATAGATACTTTGTGACTAGAAATAGGAAACTGGTGATCCTACTTTAAATGCCCATTAAATAGTTTCAAACAACTGACTCTGGTCAAGTCAAAAAGATAAGTGACCAGTCTTATAACTGCTCCGCGGGAGTCTCCTGCTTTTGAGGACACACACCGAACTGTCGCTGTCTGTGCAGTGGTTTTCACAGCGACTGCTAATAGTGTTTATAGTGCCCTCCCAAAAAACCGTGAGCACACCCAGAGCGTAACACTTTTCTGCCCAGATTCAGACTTTTAATGGTTTAATATGATCAGATACAACTTTCTGGGATATCACTACAGCATGTCACTACATATGCGGATAATACTTTTTGTATTTTTTTAAGTTTGTTTTGTTAGTAAAGCAATTGGCTTCCCTTAGGTCATTTTAAAGAGGCTTTTATGAGGTTTATATTTTGCATTCATGCTGAAAGAATTATGTAATCATTTCTACCAGTTGACTGATTAGAAAACATACCTTTAATAGTAGGTTTTTCCTTTTTATGACCATGTGATGCATGAGGTCACTATTATGGGCGAGCACCTTTGTATATACATATAAAAAAGCAACAAAAACTTTGACTTGCAGCGCGAACAAGGACATACATGGGTCCTAACTATAGCTATCGCTAGTAGGAAATATATAAATTACTTTCGTCCACACCTGCAAGGGATGTCATATGCCAGATTAATTGGTGCTGAGAGTCCTTGTGTGCTGTGCAAATGTTAAGAGCGCTAACCTAACTGTTATCACCCTGACTGCTGACGCAGCTTACCAAACATACTTTCTTCAGGTGACATTCGTGTTTTCCATTATGCAAGCCGGTTTTCAGCTGAAGTCACTGCTCACCAGTGCTCCATAGTCAATGGCGATGAACGTGGCCATAAACCAGGTGACAGGACACCTGCAAGGCTGGTGCACACAATCAAGAGGACATCAAGGTGTCAATATTATACATACCACCAAATTATATTGTTTTCTAGATGCGCATCCATGTTAGAATTAAGAAGGGTTCCCTTCTACTATGTTATGCGGGTTTCCCTACCATTGAATTTCAGGTATCACAGCATTTTTCTTCACCTGCTAGGTTGTAGCAAATAGATTTGCACTTGTGGTGAATGACGCACTGAAATGAAGCCCCTTTGACCCTGGTCATCAGCTGCCGCACCTATGGCTCGCTCAGGAGAACTCCCGCCTCGGGGACCGCCCCAGCTGGTAGCTAGCATAGGCCCCAGACTTTTGCAATGCAATAGGTCTCGCATTTACGTAAGTTTTAGCTACTGGCATTGTAAATGACAATGACTTACTTAGGTTTTTGGTTTTAAAATGTAAATTAAATTGTCATTTGCAGTGCAGATAGCTTAAACTAAATCATGCAAGACCTATTGCATTGCAAATGCTAAAGGAGATGGTATGGAAACGCAGTCTCTTTACTCACGATCTGTTATCCTGGTGTGAGGTTTTCAGCATCAGAGTCTGCTTCGGAGACGTGCTCCTCCATTTCGGCATCCTGCGCTTGCGATTCTTCTTGTTCAGACTATTCTCCAAGGAGGTCCGGTGCAGAGTTGTTTTGGTGGTACATTTCACGACGTTGAGGCAGACTATCACAGAGAGTTTTCTTTGACCAAAACAACCGACACACGTAGCAGTCTCTCGTCGTGTTCCGAGGATAGGCAAAGTTTGCACACTTCGTGCAAGTCGTGCGCGGAAACTTAACGCGACACCCTGGACATAACTTGAATGGAGTCTGTTTCATAAGCTTCTACCGATCCCGGAGCGGGTAGGCCCAACAGCCTTCCACGAATTTTCAGATTGAATGTTCGAGATGCAAACTATTGGCGGAGAATGGGAAACTCGATCGATAAACAATACCGTCAAGGGTAGTGGATTGCGCTTCAAAGGGGACCCAAATAACGGTGCCGAACCAGAGCGCAACAATTCACATCCGAAATCGATTGCGGAAAAAAAAATAATGGAGTCGATGCCCATGCGCACTATTACCGAAAGGAGGAGTCAACTACCTCGTGACTGGAAAGACTTCTTTGAAAAACAAAGTGCAAACGTCTGGACCCAACACTAGATGGTGATCTATGCAAAGCATATGATCTACAGCTCATATGCCTGCACATGAGCTACCACTGCCCCGCACACCAATATGTTTTAGAATCCGTGCGCAAGGTGCATATCCATCCTCAATGCAGCCCCTTAGCCAAGCTAAAGCTTAATATAACAAAAAACAGTACTAGAAAGGTTTCAATATTATACCTCATTAAAGACCTCATTTTGCCTACACCAAACACCACCCTCTATACAAGTAATCTTCCCAGTACAACTCAAGTTCAAATCGAACACAAAGCATCACCAACGAGGAATGCGTTACTTCCCTTTAACCACAGTTATCCATTTTTGGTATCTTTCATAGATTCACATGCTTGAATCAATCCTAGTCGTCGGGATGGAGTCCTCAGTACATAAAGTAATGTCTCATTAGGCATATAGAGTAACAGGCCAAGGGCCTCACCTTAGTAACATATCCATGTCCTTTTGTAAAAGGACCAAACTTTAGAGTAGAGCCAATCAGCTATCATCACCCTCTGGAACCTTCCTGAAAGGAGCTCTAGTCCCTCAGATTTTCGTAAGCACAGTACTAAGTAGATGTATTACTGAGAGACGTAGGAGAGCCCTTCCAGGGGAGATGGGTGGGTTGCATGTGAATCTATGAGAGGTACCAATACTGGATAACTGCAGTTACAAGTAACGCATTCCTTATCCAGTATTCAGGTATCTTTCATAGATTCACATGCCTGAATCAGTGTAGTAAGCAATGATGAGCACATTGAGTGGTACAGTATACATGAATTCACTAGATAACAAAGGTGAAAATAGAAAGGTACCAAAAAGCAACCAAAGAAAATAGTAAGGAACACAATAGAGAAATGTGCGTATAGAAGAAAAATGGCGGGATGAAAGGAAGGGTTCACTTCTAATGAAATAGATGGAGCACCGCTTATCCCACTGCAGCATTTTTCATGAGTTCTGTATCCAGGCAGTAATGCTTGGTAAATGTATGTGGAGTCTTCCCTGTTGCGCTCTGCAAATGTCTGTAATGGTAACACCTACAAAGAGTGCCATGGAGGTAGAAATTGCTCTAGTGGAATGGGCTCGAACTTTGGAACGCAGGGGTTGCCCCGCTTGCTGGTGACAAATCCACTGAGAGATACTTTGTTTAGTGAGTCGAAAACCTTTTCTAGGTTGAAGGTAAGCCACAAAGTTGGTTGGATTTGCGGAACGTCTGTCTTGTCAATGTAACATTTTAGGTAGCGTTTAAGATCCAGAGAATGTGGGGTTCTTTCCGCCACCGTTTGAGGATTTGGAAAAAAGGATCGTAAGACTATAGGCTCATTGAGATGAAAGTCTGACGGGACCTTAGGCTCAAATTTAGGATTTGTTGTTCGTAGTATAACCACATAGTGTTTGAACTGAAGGAAAGGGTCTTGAATTGAAAACGCATGAAGTTCACTCACTCGCCTTGCCAAGGTATGGGCTAGAAGGAGCGCTGTTTTCCAGGAGAGAGACTTAAAATCAGCTCTGTGTATCGGCTCAAAGGGATGTTTGATATATTGAGCAAGAACTGTTGAGCTGCCAAGTGAGAGGTAAAGTCTTTACAGGAGGGAACGTCCTGAAGAGCCCTTTAAGAAATTGTTTTATCAACCTATTAGACCAAAGAGAAGGGCCTGCAGAGGATCTCCTGAAACTAGATATTGCTGCCAGGTTAACCGTAATGGAAGCGTGAGCAAGACCAGAATTCGCCAGATGGATAAGGTAAGGCAATATTTGTTCTGGAGAAGATGAAAGAGGGTGTGTCTTTGACTTGCACCAGATGCAGAACCTCTTCCATTTTAAGGAATAGGTTTTGTTAGTACGGTCTGCTCAAGCCAGAGCCAGAACTGCTCTACAGTTCGGAGGAATGTCTAGGTTATGGAATTCTCTGAACTCAGGAGCCAAGCTGATAATCTGAGATGCTGGATCCAGATGTTGGACCGGTTGGTGGTTAATTGTGAAAAGAGGGAAACTGTTTCAACAGGATTGGCGGTTCCAGGGAGAGAAGATTAAGCTCTGTGAACCAATGTTGGAGTGGCCATGCTGGAGCTATCAAGATGAGCGTGCAAGGTTCCGCTTTCAATTTCCTGAGGACCCTGGGAATCAGGGGCAATCTGTGGAAATGCGTATGCAAAGACGTTGCACCATGCGATCGAAACGGCCTTTCCTAGAGATCCCTTTTGGGGATGCCAGCTTGCAAAGTGTTGGGATTTGCCGTTCTGCTTGGTAGCGAATAGGTCCAAGAGAGGGGTGCCCCATTGAGAGGATATGCGGTTGAGAGTCCACTGATTCAATTCCCATTTGTGGCACTTGGTTTGTTGCCTGCTTAAAGAGTCAGCCAGAACGTTGTCTGTTCCTGGGACATATTCTGCTCAAAGGGAAATGTGATGAAACCAGTTCCAGAATTTTGATTCGCGAGAGGAGTACCTCCCTGCTTGTTTAAATAGTGCATTGTCGTGGTATTGTCCATCCGGTTAAGCACTAGAGAATTTTTGATCCTGGGAAGGAACGCTAGAAGAGCAAGTTAGAAGGCTCGCAGCTAGAGGAGATTTATGTGAAGTTTCCGTTCAGAAATAGACCATTTTCCTCGGATTTGGAGTTCTTGGAGGAAAGCTCCCCAACCTTCCAGGGGTGCATCTGTTGTGAAGGTATGTGGAGAAGCTGGAAGCAAGAAAGGCAAGCCTTGAGAAAGGTTCTGAAGAAGAGTCCACCACTGTAGAGCCATGACCATTTGAGGAGTCACCCAGATGACATCGTCGAATGACCCTTAGCATTGAACCCATTGAGCAGACCGTGCCTCTTGGAGAGGGCGCATGTGGAGGCGACAGTGAGGAATCAGTAGAATGCAGGAAGACATTCCGAGAAGGGATTTGAAAAGGCGTACAGAGAGACTTTTTGGATTGGAAGTGGTTTGCCAAGTACAGAAGTTTGTTAGGACGCTCTTGCGATGGAAAAGCTTTCTTCTGGATCGTGTGGAGAGTAGCACCCAGGAATGTTATTTGCTGAGAAGGCTGGAGGACTGACTTGTCCTGATTGAGTGTTTGTCCCAGCCGATTGAAAAGCTGCAGACAGGCGTTGAAAGACCTGGTCGCGCCTTCAAGAGAGGGAGCTTTGACAAGCCAGTCATCCAGATAGGGAAAGATCGGATGGTGGCGTTGTCGGAGATATGCAGCCACCGGAGAAAGGCATTACGTAAAAATGCGTTGCGCCGATTTGAGTCCGAACGGTAGGACACGGAATTGGTAATGTCTGCCCTCTACTGCGAACCTACTGAAACTTCAGGTCCCACTGCAGAGATCGCATCCGCCACCAGGCGTGATGCACCAGAAGGATGCAGGAGGCCATCAGCCCCAGAAGCCGCAGCATCAACCTGACCGAGACTCGGGATAAAGGCTTTTTCCTCCCCTCCCCGTGGCGCCGGATGGTGCACTCTGAGAAAAAAAGTTGCAATACAGAGACCCACTAAATAGCGAGTCTTCAGTGACATATGAAAATATTCCCCGCCTGATCAAAAACATACAGAAAAATAACAAAGCCCTGATGAGGGTTTGGGAACTGGTTACTCGAACCTGAAATGCGTCGGCATATCCACGAGAACTAATTATTTCATCAAGTGTCACAGAAAAATAGACATACGCTTTGTTGCTCTTGTCATTTCACGTTGCTTTCTGGTATGGTTTTGGAACAAGAAATTGATTTGGAAACATTGAAAATATGAATGGAATGTTAATGTCTATTGTCATTTGGATGCACTTTTGCTATGTGTATTTTCTTGTAAAGTATCTTTTTGTAAAGTTTGCCTTGTTTGACATGTTATGGTGATATATGTGTAAATATGTTCTATATGTACTCTTCTTTTGCCAAAGAAAGTAAAATTTCCTAAAAAAAATATTACTAAAAACACAAGTGATAGGTATAAATAAAAGCACCTGACCTGAATTAATGAATTTTTGCATTTGGTCTATGGAATAATTGCATTATAAACAAAGTGTGTGGGCACCTGTGTTTTTTTTGCGCCGTTAATTAAGCCAAAGGCGATGGACTGGAGCGCGGAACTACACCCTCAGATCACAGATTAACAAGGCACCTTCTGCTGTGGACAGCTACAATTATTATACCCCCCCCCCCCCACTACAAATTGCGTTTAATTAAAATTTTACATAGATTTTGCAGGAAACCGATACAGCTGTATCGCATGGGGCTAAGACCCGATGACAAAGACTGGAAATGCAAGGCTGACAAAGCACCCTTTCTGCATATGGCTTGGCATTGCCCACCCAGAATAAATATTGGTCGGGCATCTTCAGCAGGATAAACTCCATATTCGAAATTAATGCAACACCATCCACCAGGTAGGCATATTGGGATATGTAAAAGACACCACCTGAAAAAAAGGAAACTACATGCTCTATTGATTATTGGCTAAACGCAGGGCTGCAATGAACTGAGGAGATAAACGCTGACCTTCTATTAAAACTTGGACACCTGACATTAGCTTTTGCCAGAATCAGATGTCCACATATTGGGAATGAATGCCGACCCAGTCTAGGCCGAAAGACACATGGGAACTAGTTCAGACCCGGCTGTGCAGACTACAGTCAAACAATAATACTCCTACAAGAGGGGACGAAGCTCACACATAGTTGAGACACCCTACAAACAAGCTCCACCAAGTACGCTAATCAGAGAAACCCAAATATTGTTACAGACCTAGTTATCATACAGAACATTATAACATTTAGTGTATTGACTAAGATTGTTAGCCTTTACTTGGCAGAGTCGCACCCAGCATAGCATAGATGCCGAGAAATGTAACAACTCCTTCATAGGGGTTAGATTATTGGTTTTGTGGATATCCTTTAAATCAATGTAGACGTTGGGAATTGCTAACAATGTGATGAAGTTATAATACATACACCTGGTGTAATCATAATAGATGCTCTTACAATGCTGTGATTTATATTAAGGCAATTGTGATCCTACCATGCTGACCGGTTTTGGTGGTTTGTTAAAATTGCAATATGTTTAATGTACGATTGATAAACATATATAACCCAATTTGTACATCTCAGTATGTACATGCATAAATTAATACATGGCAATTACATAAAAAAATTGTGAAGATTTGGCTTTGACCATATATCCTAAAGTTTTTTGCTACTCATTGATTCCAGGTCCATTCATAAAATGGTCTAGTAGGTGCCCAGAATGTGGTACAGGTAGGTCCTCCACATTACCCAACACAAATATAACATGCTTGGGAGCTTTTGTCTCTACAAACCTTTGTACAGACTCCAGGCTTTAGGAAATATTGTACCATCTTTCTATGGTTAAACCCTAAGAATCTTGAAATCTTTCACGCTCATACCAACTCATTCTCCAGCACCCTTCCAGGTACCCACACTGCCTTTAGAAAACACCAAAAGATTCTCCTTGCAAGGGACATTCATCTTGGACCAGCCTGTTTGACAGATATCTAGGTCAGATATACTTTGCTCTGTGTGCTTTGCTTGTACTTCCTCGAAAGCAGGCAAAAGAATTTAGTGGATCAGTGCTTCTAACTAGCACATCCTTCAAGGGCATCAAATTCTCAAATTTTCTTACTAATGTATATGTATGTATTTGTGGTATTTGCATAGAAAAAATCTAGACAAGCTACAGGGCAGTGTACTATCAAAAGGCAAAGTTAGTCAGTGAATGGAAGGTAAGCTGTATTTTGAGAGGAAAGGTGAGCAAAGGTGGACTGTTACCTTGTCATGATGCAATGTTTTTTAAAATTTTGCATCTTTAGTGCATTCCTAAATTAGCGAAGAATCAGCACAGTCTCGATCAATGCATGTTCTAGATAATGGGTGCCTTACTTTGCACCTGCTCCATTTTTCCCTCTCACACCAAGCTGGATCAGCACTCACATGGTATTCGTTTGACTACGTTATCAGATTATATACTGTGATAGATTCAATCTGAAATGGTCTTGAAGGCAGGGCTTTGTTTCCTTTGCTACAAAGGACACGTATGTGGCAGAAGATGCTACAGATGGAGGGCCAAGGGATTGCAGAGGTTGCCTGGCTTTGATAAACATTGGAAGGGTCTGGCTATTTTCCTTGCAGAAAACCAGAAAGAAAACAAGTTACTTGCCTGTAACTTTGGTTCCCCAGTATTAGTAACTTTCATTGATTCCCATAGCTTGTATCATTCCCCGTCGTCTGAATGGGAGTCTCTGTAACGAAATAATATAGCAGTAGGTACAAAAGAGAAAGAAAAAAGGCCTAGGCCTCATTTCCTTTTGTAGCATATCCACCTCTTTTTGCAAAAGAGACCACAACTAAGCATCAGCCAATCAGAAGAGCCTCAACCCATAGAACCCCCCTGAGAGAACCTCAGATTTTCTTAGCCTTTGTGTAACAGTAACTATATCTACTGAAGGCTGAGCTTTCTCAGGGGAAGAGCATGGGAATCTATGAAAGTTACCAATACTGGGGAACCAAAGTTACAGGTAAGAAACTTGTTTTCTTGCCCCAGTATTGGAACTTTCATAGATTCCCATAACTTGTATCAGAGTAGCTAGCAGCAAGTAATAAAACACATTTTGTGACAAACATTGAAATACCTTAGTATTCATATTGTCATAAGAAACAAATAAATACCTCCATATACATGGAGACAGAAATCAGTACCAATCATACAAAAAGTGTAAAATAGAAAGGAGGGTGTGAGAAGTTGGCCTGATATAGGATGTTCACTAGTTCTAGTGACCACCTTCTATCAGTCCAAACAACCCTTATGGTGATTGGTTGTAAGTCAACCTTATAGACCAGCTATCCTAGTGGTAGTGTGGACAAAGCAGTCTTAGGCTAAACTCTTTCGGCATGTGAAGCCAGCTGTATTACCATATGTAACCCCCTTGAACACCAAGTAAAAGGACACCACACAGGATATATATTCAAAATATATATGTATTTATTACTACAAATAGTCCCCTGAACTCTTTATGAGCACAGAAGCAAACACGTTAAAACAATTCCATAGATAAGTTACAAAAGTGGCACAAATATGGATAGGCCCGGGTGGCCCCACAAACCATATACTAAAGAAGTGGTATAAGTACCACGAGTCGAAAGGAAGTAAGGCCTAGGGCATCGCTGGGGCTATGCTGGATTAACGCAAGTTAGGAACTAGGAGGCCCACGGGATCTGGTTTGCAGTGCGCAAAGTTAGGAGCATTTCACATTGAAATCAATGGATGCGTAAAAGTGAAGGTAGGAAGTCTTCTGGTCAGTCTAGAACTTAACCCTTTGGAATCTGGACACTAGGACTGTTAAACTACTCGGGGGCACTGGAGTGCCAGCGTTACCTCACCCACAGAAAGCGGGTGCAGTGGAGCCAAAGTGTGTCGGGATTCTGCAGGAGTTCAGATGGAGCCTTGGAGTGTTGATGCTGCAGGCGACCTGAAGTGAAGAGTTCCGGTGGATCCAAGGGTGGATCTGAAGCGATCAAGACCTGAAAGCAGAGGGGACAATGATCAGTCACCAGCCAGTGACCGGCGTGGAACCAGGAAGGAACCAAGCCTTGTCGGGTGCCAACAGGTGATGTCGTGAAGCTTGTCTCTTCAGTAGCGTGGACTAGGCGATGATGACGACCAGGAGTCACTCACGAGCTGTCCCACGTAGGCTCTAGTTGATGGCGGAGTCTGCTTCTTGATTGGAGCAAACAGGCCTTGGCTAATGCACGCCACGCAGGAAACAGAGCAGGCTTCTCACTCTAACCAGCAAGGTCAGAGGGGTTGCTGCTTTTGGGAGGAGCAAGGGCCAGTCTGGAGCAACCAGACCAGCGGTGGAAAGTTGTCGTTTGGTCGCCAAAATGGCGGCTAGCCAACGGACTAGTAACCGGGAAGGCGCATCGAGTGGAACAAAGCAGAAGGGCACCACGCAGATCTCGTGAGAGCTGGAGGGCTGGTCCTTGGTGCAAATGTAGCTCGGTGGTGGGGCTTCTCAAGACCCCAAGCACAGCGGTGAGGGTGCCTCAGGTGCTGCGCAGTCAGCTTCTCGTGGACTTTTCAAGAGGTCCGGTCCCACATCTCAGGTCACCTCCACTAGTCTCAGCTTCGCAGGGACTGTGGATCGTGCGGTTAGATGTCTGGGAGTCGAAGGTACAGAGTTTCTTCTTGTACTCGAATTTCAGGGTAATCTGCAGTCTTGGTTCTCAGCTCCTACTTTTAAACCAATTCTAGGGGCTGGACTACCTACTAGGTCCCTCCTATGGGTGGAACCAGGAAGGGTGAGGATACACCCCCTTTCCTTTGTCCAGTTTCACGCCAGAGCTGGGGCTGGAGTGCCCCAGCACCGGTTTGAACTGGCCTATGTACGGGGACACCTTGTGTGCCCCGGGCATGTCTGATTCTATTCAGCCCTACCTAACCAGATACACAAAATCCTGTCTGGGGTGGTGCTAGCACCTCCCAAGGCAGGAAACACTTTGTCCAAGCCTCCCTCGCTGGAAGGACTCCCAGCAGCAGGAGATCAGACTTGTGTCTTTGGTGGCAGCATCCATTTTGTGATGCTGAGGCTCTGTTTAACTTTAACCGGGGTTCTGTACAGGTCGTGTCCCTCTAGAAGGGTGGAATGCTACCCCCGTCGCCAGGATTGGCGAGGGGGTAGTATTCCAATTCGTATGACACCTTAATCGACATGTTTTGATAATGTCAAACCAGAGTTAGCATTTAACTGCGAGGTTCATAATGCACAAGAGTATATGGTATGACGTTATCAGGAAACATCTAAGGACATGGCTTCGAAAGCTGCAGACAAGCTCAGCTCATGCTAGAGCACCATCTCACACATAACTGAGCACTCTGCCTCCAGGATTGATAAGGCCTGCCATAGGAGTGACTTATAGGTTACTGTGTGTCCTTGTATGTGTTAGAGATACTATACCTAAAGCAAAGGGTGATTACACCACCTTGCCCCAGCGGAGTGGTCAGCCAGTTGTGTCAAATAGTAAGGCCAGGCCAGGGGTGGCACAATATGTGCTGCAGCCCCTGGTAGGCCTTGGATGCACCTATGCCCTGGGTACCTAGAGTACACTGTACAGGGGCTCACAAGGTGATCCATGTTCCAATTGGTAAGGCACCTAAAGTGCCTTGGCATAACTTTAGAGAGAGAACAGCAGGCTGTGGGTCTGATTGGCAGGCCCACAGCCACATTAAGTCGAAAACCAGTAAAGCAAAAACCAAAAATCTGGGGTGACCATAGGATAGCAGACCCTACTCTCATACAGAAGGGTAGTAGGGAAAGCTCACCGCTCAATGGAAGAGGTTCCTCAGGGCTGCCTGGCCCACAGCAGTGTCATCCTGTCCCAAGGATTCGAGGCAGTAATGCTTCGTGAAGGTGTGCGTGCTGCTCCAAGTCGCTGCTCTGCAAATGTCTTTGATCTGCACTCCTGCAAAGAGCCGTAGAGGATGCCAGGGATCTTGTGGAGTGTGCTCTAATCCCACCTTGTAGAGGTTTGCCCGCTGCAGAGTGACAGTGTAGAATGGCACTGGAGATCCATCTAGCAATACGCTGCTTTGACAGGGGGGAGGCCCTTGCGAAGAGCACTAAATGCGATGAATAATTGAGAAGATTTACGAAATCCTTTGGTGCGATCCAGATAAAAAAATTCAAGCACTGCTGCATATCCAGAGAGTGTACTGATCTTTCCGCTGGCGTGGAAGGATGAGGAAAGAAAGATTTGAGAATCACTGGTTCATTGAGATGAAAGTCTGAAGGTACTTTTGGTATGAACCTTGGATTAGTCCTTGAAGTACAGTATTCCTTTTAATGAGAGAAAAGGTTCCTGTATTGTGAAAGCCTGCAATTCCCCAATGCGTCTTGCCAATGTGAGAGCAAGAAGAAGTGCCCGTTTCCATGAAAGAAATTTCAGGTCTGACCGATGAATCGGTTCAAAGGGATGTTTCATCAGCTGTGTGAGAACTAAATTCAAATGCCATGTGTGAGGCGGAGGCCTCACCGGGGGAAAGATTCGAAATAAGCCTTTGAGAAACTGCTTGACAATCCTGGATGACCAGAGAAAAGGTCCAGATGCAGTGTGCCTGTAGCGAGAAATTGCTGGTAGGTGTTCTGCTTGCAGTGATATTCCGTGTAGGATCGCCCACTTCCAAATCTTCTGGGCTTCCTGACATAACAGAAGAGATCTGGTACCCACTTCCTGGTTTATGTAGTGCATGGCCATGGTGGTGTCCGTGTAGACGGGAACCGCCGACCCTTGCAGTCGTGGAAGAAACGCCTGGAGCGCCAGCTGGATTGCCCTGAGTTCCAGGAGGTTGATGTGGAGGTGGAGCCTGAGAAATTCTGGCCCTATAGTCCTGCAACATGCCATGGAGATCCGCCAAGAGGAAGAAACCGACACCATCTTGTGGCCTACGCTCTCTTGACTGATAAGACTGGTGGTAAGAGCATTCATGAAGAAACTCGCCTTCAGAGTCAGTCTCCTGGCATTTCACCAACAACTGAGAAGGACTATGTGCATACCCAAAAGAGTCCTGATCATCCCCATCAGAATCATCTTCTTCCTCCAGTAACAGAGTGGGAGGCAAGGGGGTAACCCTCCTTGGAAACATGTCCTGTGTTATCCTTTACGGAAATTGTAATCTTCTGTCGACGATGACATAGTCGACGGTACAGTCGGCGATGGCGTTTATCAAGAAAAACTCGACGGAAGATCCACCGTCGACGGGTGAATAGTCGACGACATGCGAGTCGATGACAACGCCCTGGACAAGACCGTCGGCACTCCCATCGTAGTCATGATCGCAGACGCTAGTCGACGACAGTCATCACCACCGACGACATACTCGTAGTCGTCGCTGTTGACACTCTCGTCAACATCCTTGTCGATGTAACTATAGTAGACACTCCCGTCGACGCCAACTGTACCGTCGATGAGCCCGTTGACGGTATAACTTTTCCCACCTGAGATTTAGACGCCTTCGAAGGAGTCTTCTGTAGCGTCATCGACAATATGGAGCCTTTCTCAGACTTCAGATGACAGAACATGGCTTCTTAAATGTCTTAGCAGTCTCCATCACTGCTGCAGGTGTAGATGGTCCTTCCCTCTCCTTTACACCGTGTTGAGGAGATTTACTAGGACTCATGCTCTCAGACTCATTGGGGGTCTTTTTTGAGGCCTTAACTGGACGCTCCACAGAAGGGGAAGGGGGAAGCACTACCCCTCTTGACTGACCTTCTAGATGAAGTTGCAGAAGAAGAGTCCTCACTGTCGCTTGACCGAGTTTCCTTTGACTTTAATTTCTGGAGCCAAGTTAGGAGGTGACCATCACAGTCCCGGAGGGTCTTCGAAGAGAAGGTGCTGCAGATCTTGCAGTCTGGAGCCTTATGATCTGGATACATGCAATAAATACAGTCCTTATGCCGGTCTTCCACATATAGCCTTTTCTTGCCACAGGTGGAAAAAGACTTGAAAAGGGCTTTTCTCTCCTTGTCAGACATTTCTAGAAGAAACATCTAACAATCCTGAAGAAGAAATGCTGAAAAAATCCTCAAATAGAGTTGAAGTGAGCAGAGCTCAAAGGAGACTCCCTTAGCACTATGTGCGGTAGAAAATCTGAGGCGGAGGTTCTCAGGAGGGTTCTATAGGGTGAGGCTCTTCTGATTGGCTGATGCTTAGTTTGTCTCTTTTGCAAAAAGGTGGATAGGCTACAAAAGGAAATTAGGTCTAGGCCTTTCTCTTTTGTACCTACTGCTATGTTATTTTGTTACAGAGACTTCCATTCCAACGACGGGGAATGATACAAGCTATGGGAACCTATGAAAGTTCCAATACTGGGGCAATCAGTCTTTGTGAAAGTGGTTTCCGTTTGTCCAATCCTGCGGTGCCAAATTTTCAACCATATCTCCCTGAGATAGTGCTCTGTGTGTACTGCAGCTCCAGTGTCGGTTTCTGTGCTCAATCCTTAACACTCTTCCCTCCAAAACCTTGAAGAACTGCTTATTGCATAGGTGAAGGCAGCCCTAAAGTTCACAGGGGAATAGGCAGATTAGCTTAATGCTGCAGTGGCCATTCCATTTAGTATACCTGGCTAACCCCTTCAAGCAATAAAACAATTATGGAGGAGCACTTTATTACTGAGGAACGAGCACCACTAATGCCCCAACACAACATACCAAACTAATGTTTCCGTGGGGTGGAAACACTTAACATGTATTTGTACCTGTGTTGCTCACGCACGGATGCCAACTGGCGTGCATTGCCATCGTGCACCTCTGACAAGCGTTCTGTAACTTGCTGCTCCAGAGCCACCCTGAGTTCGGATTGCAGCTTTATCTTCTGGGACTCGTGGCGGGCCTATGGGATCGAAAAAAGTCATTTCATGGCGCTTCAGCAGTGTGTTACCTTTAATACAGTACTGAGGTAAGAATGCCCTACAAATTGCACGCAGGGAAAGTGGGCATCATTACGAGTATCACCATACTTCCGATACCAAAGAACAGTATTCAGAACCAAGTCTGAGAACTTTAACTCAGCAGTATCCACAAAATGATATACAAAAGACAAGTCCACAGACATTCTAGGATTCCCTTTTCCAATGTTCCCAGGAGTAGGTGCACAGCTCCAGAAGGAGAATATTTACCTTCAATAGTGTAATATCCATCTGGAGGCTATCCCTCTCCCGGCGGGTAGCATCCAACTCACTCTCCAGCTTCTGCACCTGTCCTTGGACAGACATCACCGTCTGCTTGGCATCCAGAGCCAGTCGAGCATCCTTCTGGGACCGAGCCTGGGATGAGAATGCACAGGTTAGATGACAAACCCATCTCCGTTGCATCTCTGACCGTCTTTGAGCTCTATTCAGTTTCCCCACTACTTGTGCTTAGGTAATCAGTCTGTATTCTCTTTTGAAACTTCATATCATGTGTCGAGTCTATTTCTCCTCTCTCGATTCCTAGGTAGTCAGCCTGCCATCCTCATTGCAGTTTTTCACCCCTGCAATGATCAGGGAACTGGTTAATCCATTTAGTGCACACTTACGCTGCTCTCCAAACAACCTCTCCTTCACTTAATACTATCAAACCACCACAAAGTCAAACCTTCCCATCAGTAGCTGTCAGTTCACCTTAAAACTAAGAAGTAGCCTTGCACTTCTCCCATGTCCCCTTTAGGTTGTTGCTCTTGGTTTCCCACCTCTGATCATAGTTTATATTACTGGAGTTAAAGCTATCCCAGACTGCCTCCCACAAGCTATTAATTGCAGTCTTACCTTCCCTCTTTTGAAGTTCCATCCGTTACCTTCTAGTACCACCCCTCCTTTGGAACAACCAATTTTCTGATTTCCTTCTTGTGAACTGGCACAATTTCCAGGAGTTATGCTGAGAAAATTTGGTCAAGCCTCCCCTTGTGACCCTCCAGTTGTTGTAAACTTCTCTTGCTGCCCATGATCTGTTTTTCCAACTTTTCTATTTAAAGACCTTCATTTTCCAGGTAACCGAAGAATCTCTGCTAGTTAAGGCTTTTAATTTGAACCGGTCTTCCAGCTTTTAGCTCACCTTCTCGCTCTCCAGCTGTCTCTCAGACTCCTCCTGCAGTCCCCGATAACGTTCCTCCAGCTGCCTCTCCTTTCGGGCCCAGGATTCTTGCTCTTCCTCCAGCGTAGCTCTTAGAGTCTCCAGACGTTTCTGCTCTTGGTGAAGTGCAGATACTGCTTCGTCCAGCTGGGACTGCAGGACCTGCTCACGCTGCTTCTCCGACTCCAGGCTACGCACTAGTATCCTCTTCTCTTTCTCCTAAGACAGAACATGAAAATATTTAGAAGACTCCTTCCTCTTCAAACACAAAACAAACTCAGACACTGGGTGTCTCGGCCAGGGTTGCCATCAAAGTTTTACCTCTAAACTTCTGCCATTCAAAATGCGTAGTTTGAGTTGTCTTCCTGTGGTTGATCAATTGGACACTTCAAACAATAGACTCAAATCTATTTCAGGACACAAAACACTGCAATGCTGCATTTATTTAGTGACCACAGTACCAAATCACAGAGTCTGCCCATTCAATGTGAAGTGTACACTTGAAAATCAAAATGTATTTTCAGTGCTACGCAACACTGGAAAACACAATAACTAAACAAAGAACTTCTAACACTGAGGTGTTTTTTGTTGGACTCTTAAGAAATGGATAATTGCCTAGATAGCAGCTCAGCCTAAACCACTAATTTGGCTTGGCAACTGTCTATTCAGATTGGCAAGATGCCAGGTCAGGCAACAATTAACAGAATAAAAAATGTGGTAATACTCGGGTACTTAGAAGTGGCATAACAAGGGTGTCTCACTTGCAGTATAAATTGTCAACAGAACACAAAGATTGTTCTATGGCTACTGAGATCGATGATTTCTCTATGCTCTTGGAGAAAAACAAACCTATTTTACAAGTCCCTCTAAGCCCAACCTAACCACACTTTACCAGACCTTACCAGCATCTCATTTTGCTTTCGTCGTTCAGCAGCTTCTTGCTGTTCCTTCTCCAGTTTCTCCACAGTCTGAGCAAGGTTTTGTTCCAGCTTGGAGAAACTCTTAAAAAGAATAAATGGCAAAGACAAATGTAACATTGTATCTTTAATAGAATACATTAAAAAAAGATGTTGCTTTCGACCTGTTATCCAGCACTTTATCGTCAAAAGGGTGCCTGGATAATTGGTTTAGCCATTCTAGAGGTCTTTGAATCATCTAAAATAAAATTACAGGAAATTTAAATTGAAACAGGGATATTATTAAACAATTTAGAAAGCTGTGGGACTGTGTTGCAGGCAACTGCGAACGTCATTTACATAAAGTTCCTGGCGCCATGTGCTGCAAATGCCACTGAGCCACCCTGAGATTTTATATTTCAGGCTTTCAGCAGTATGTACAAGGGGTCTTTTTTCTCTTTTCCTCTAGTAGGACAGGGGCTACTGGTTAGAACTTTTGACTGAAAAACCAAGACTAGCAAAAAGTCATCCTTCATTCTACACTGCTGTGATTTCACAAGGAATAACCCACACGGGTACAGTCCAACATCACTTGAATAGAAAATAGTTATTAGGTGATCCGTGGATAGTTGCTTGATTTGGTTATCCTCAGTTTGGGTCTAACCAGTATTTGTTTATCGCACTCTGAAAGTGTCCGCTAACGCAAAGTAAATCGAAATAAAATGTGTTCTTTCCATGTGAGGCTTTGTTCACGAAATCCAGGGCCTTCTGGAGGATCAGTAGAGGGGAACAGGTCCTTTTTAGGTCTCGTCTGAGCAAGCGCGCATGCGCTGCCCTGCAAGGCTTCTAGGAAGCACTTCCAACTCAGACTACACGCTTTTTTGTTGCTCCCCTATTGGCCTGTGCGTGCGTCTTTCTAAGAAAGACAGCACACAATTGGCCAAAGGCAGGTGCATGTCCCGCCTTCTCTGACCCCTGGCTTAGGGAGTGAGCAGCAACGCAGCCAGGTGCCAGCGGCATACTTCACATTCCTTTCGTGGCTGTGCTAGTTTTCTTTTCAATGGAAGAAAAATATATTCAAATCAGTACTTTAATTGGAAAGTAAAAGTTAAAAAAACGTTATTGCCCAGTTTGTCACTGAGAAGTGTCGGTATCCTCCAGTTAAAGTATTGCCCTGTCCTTTCCCTTTTAAATTCAGAATTGCAGGTGCCCGGCAACCGACAGTACCTGCCCATTTCAAGTGTTGTGCCAGCTTAAAGTAGTGAATTGTTCAGTATACCTCTCTTCTACGTGCATTTATGTAAACTGAAATAAAATAAGCTCACTAAAGAAAGCAGTACAAACGTGGCACACTGTGCGCCCTGGCTGCTCGGTGCTATCCAGGCGCCGTGCTGGACACCTTTTACCTGTGCGTGCTTACTGCTTAGACGAGGCACTCTCCCAGTGCTGTCTTGGCACCTGCCAGCTGTGGAGCGGTGCACTCTCCTCCCTCTTTGGGTCTGTGCCTTCTCTCCGCTCATCTTCCCCGGACTGTTCCCTTCTCCCTGAACCGCAGTCCCCGGGGATAGGTTCCCCTCTCAACTGCGGTCATGGCTGCCGTCCAGGCTTGAGCTCTTCTCCTGCCACACACTACCCCCTTCGCTGCTCCCCCGCCATCCCCTGCCAGCCCAGCCAGCGCTGGGGCTCATAAGGCCGTTGGCGCCACTGCCAGTTGCCATAGCGACGGCATCAGCAGAGGCGAGGTCCAAGGAGAAGAGGAGTGAGAAGGAACCGGGTCACGGCCGGGGTGCCCAGGCCCGGACTCCGAAGCATCCTTCTCACCCGACTGATGAGGGACCCTCTCTTGAGGGGGAATAAGGCAGAAACCCCCTGCTTCTCGTGCTCGGACCCTCTCTTGCAGCAACTAGGCACCTCATACCTCTCAATCACTGCACATTCAGTGTGGGTGAAGACTGACTTACAATGCGAGCCTAGCTTGAAGTTTCCACTGGAATGCATGCGACTACAGCGGTACTTTGAAGGGTCACAACTCAGCAATCGTAATTGAATAAAGTGAAAGTTAGTCTTTGGCTTGAGGATCAGTGGGCTACTGTGTTCACTTTGGCAACTGTCTATTAACCGAATTGGTCTGGAGTGAACTTCATTCAGGTGGTTTGTCCCTGGGAGTAGAGGGTGCCAGCGCTTCCCCGGAGGGCTACTAATAACAGGCAGTCTCCTGGCCTAACACTTAACATTTGTTTACAACAATATTCTTCTTTGCTGCCATTTTCTTTCTGTGGCAAATAAACCAAGTACAGATGGGAAACAACCTTTTTATCAGGTCAGTATTTGATTGGATAGCCAGCACGGGGAAAGCTGGCAAAAAATGTACTGCATGACTAAACACAAAGTCCCAAAGGCGTCTCGAGACCCATTGGCTGGACAATGTTTGCTTAGGTTTTAAGCTACCCAATAGCGCAGCACAGCTGTCTGATTTGCTGAAGACATTTTGGGAACAATCAGAAAGTTGACCAAGAAATACATTCTGCCTGTTGCTTACCATTGGCTTTGTAGTTTGTAACTCACATTTTCTGGCATTCTAGTTGCTGGCTTTATTTGCTTTAGGCTGTCCAGCTTGAGTTTCTACATAGTCCTCTTCTGTCCCTAGACACACCTTGCCCCTCACCACTCCCCCATTCTTTTACAAAGTCCTAGCTTCCATTCAGGCAGCAAGTCTACTGGCTCCAAGACAATAATTTTAGTCCTTTGTTTTTTTATGCACAAATGTGCAAGTTGTAACATTTACCTTCCTCTAAACAGACACCACAATCTTAGAGCCACTCCGAGAAACCCTCCTCCACCCACAGCTCTAAGCCCCACAAGCTCCTCTCCCTCTGCATTTCAAACTTCAAATCGTCACAATCTGCCTTTAGGCACCTTTTAACACTTGGCGCGACACGGTCTACTTATACCTCATCACAAGATCTAACAATTAAACTGCATCCTTCATGCCCTTCCACCATGAACAACAATTACAAATATATGCTCTCAGTCCCAGTCTTTCACTTACTCAATCGCATAAGAAACAAAAAAGTGCCTCTTGTTTTTTACTTTATAAGCCCTAGCCTATACAACATTACTACGTTCAATAACACCTTTGGCAAAAAATAAGTTCAATATACACAATAAAGAATCTGTAGTTCCTCACTAAAGAAAAAGTTACTTACCTTCAGTAACGCAATAAGTTAGAGATATGTAGCTTAAGATTCCTTACCTTGGAATTTCCCAGGCGTGAGCAGTACCCCTGTGCACTGACTGGCGGCTCCATTTGACTCAGTGTGACGTTAACGTTGGTTATGTTGCTTTCACCTATATAGGCGCCACACAGACGCGTGGACGTCAGTACTTTTCCATGCCAGATGCGAAGAGTCATGAAGTGACTGACTTGAGTGTGTGTGTCATAACTAGGGCCCTGAAAAAGGGAACAGCCTTAGCACTATCAAATGAGTCTGCAGAGCGGGGAGGCATGGGTGGGTCTTTAAAAAATCTGCTGCAAGATATTGTCTCTACCACATAATGCATTAACAAAGGTAAATAACTTGTTCATCTGATAGAGACTTCTAGCTGCAGATTCCTTATGTTTAAATAGATACTCAAGCCATACCATCCTGGGTGTGGGCTGCAGACAGATTTCAGACACAAGTCGTGCAGGACCGAACGGAGGACAAAATGCCAATCTCTTCAGCCCTTACTGTCCAGGCAGTAGTGCTTGGCAAACGTGTGCATAGATGCCCATGTTCCTGCCTGGCACAGATGTCCAGGATTGGGACACCCTGAGCCAATGCTGTGGTTGCAGCCTTGCCCCTGGTAGAATGAGCTCATAAGCCCTCAGGGGGCTGCTTCTTAGACAAAGAATAGAAGATTTTAATGCAGAAAACGACCCAATGGGAAATGGTCCATTTCTGCACTACCCGACCTTTTTTGTTAGCTATCATGTACCCCGCAAAAAGTTGGTTGTCAACCTGGAACTCTTGTGCAGTCGAGGTAGATCGATAACACTCTTTTGGGGTCCAGACGATGGAGATGCTCCTTTTCCTTAGAGGGATGCAGGGGAGGAAAAAAGGTGGACAGAGTGATTGATTGACCCACATGAAATGGGGTCACCACCTTCGGCAGAAATTAAGCCTGGGTGCTCAGCACCACCTTTTCTCTAAAGATAATCATATAGGGAGGCTTAGATAAAAAATGCCTGTAACTCACCCTCCAGGCTGATGCTCCTTACCTTGTCAGTCGATGGGAGACAGCTGAGGCAAAGATAAAGTCAGTGTAGACTAATTCGTGAGTCTTCCAAGGAGTTTCAAAGTAGTAAGTGGAGGAGTTGAACACCACTTCCAGTCTTGCGGGGACGAGGAACATATATTACATGTGGAGGGCGCAGTGTTTCTGCTTGACCTCTTCAAATAAAGGTCTGCGTTGTTGGACCGTGCACATGCAGTCTGGGAAGATCACGGTCTTTGTGTTTTGGAAGAACAGGTCATCGTGCAGCCTCGCCTCGTGAAGCATCTCGTTGCGATCTAGGTGGCTGCGGATGCGGGCGATTAGTGAACGGAGTGGCCCCCAGGGGGGGTGGCCACTTTGCCAGAGATTTGTGTGCTCCCTCCACCACAAAACATTTGGAAAGTTTGTCGGAGAGGATCCAGGACCTCAACCAATTTCAGTAGATGGTCCGCTCCCATCGTCTCCATGCCCTCGGGAAGCCCAATAAAGCAGATTGTTCTCCTTGACTTATAATCCACGTGCTCCTCTAGAGATGGTGTGGTGTTAAGCAGCTTGGATACTTGTTTCTTGAGGCTTGGCAACTCATCTTCCAGTAAGGACATCCTGGTGTCAGCTTCCGCCACACAACACTACCAAGATCCTGGCGCAATATAGAGAAGTCAACCTGGACCTCCCTCACCTTGGTTTAGACTGCCTCTCTACATCCTTTATTTGCAACAACAACTATGTCTTGATGTTTCTAGCCAACACGTTTTTCATTTATTAGCGCTCCTCATGGATAACACTATTTTGCACTCTCAGACGTAACTTGACCATTATATAAGAATTGGAGCTTGACTGACTGAAGACTAAACTATAGGAAGGGGCAGGGGAGCTGGGCACATAGGGGAAAGAGGGACACGTGTGTGGCTACAGATGCAGTTATGTTTAACTGCATAAAACATCACAGCTACTTGGTGAGGTGAGTAGGTGAACTGAGGACCAGGCAATGGTCTTAGCTTAGTCAGGCTCTCTATGATGGATGAAGGCAGAGATCAGGAGATTAAGTTTAATGTCATAAGAGACTAAACATGTACTGGCTAGAAAAACGTCAAGACTCTGTTTTGTTACAAATAAAGGATTTCAGAAGACTAAATAAAAAGGAACTTTGCTTTGATTTAGAGTGCTTGGGATTTTCCATAGGTCTTGGACTTTGTTTCTACAGAAGATTAGGTGGCTCCTCTTTATCTCCAAACACCCGGATTATTACTGTTACTATGCTTATTTCAGTGTAGTGTGTTTGTGTGCCATAGCACCAAGCCGCCTTAAATTTATTAATTTTATGCCTTGAGAATAACGTCAAGATCAGCTTGCGGAGGAGGGGGCTCAGTGGGGTTCAACAGTGCAGGCCACGCCCAAGGGATGGGTCTTTAACAAGTTGAGTTGACTCTAGTTTTTTTTTGCTTGTTAATATTACAACCTTATTAGTTCCTAGCTTTTTCTTTGCACAGCCTTTCATATGAAAAGTGAAGTCTCAAATTATTACTGTTAATTTGGAATCCCTGCTGATGGCGTGCTGTTTGCAAAGAGGCCGTCACAGACAGAAGGCTTTGATTCAGTTGATCACTTGGGGCACTGATAGAAAACGTTGGTTCTGATGCAGCTGCACATCAAGGTTAGAGTAATACGACCATCTGTGAAGGTGACCACGTCATTCAGTTAATCGGATCATTTACATAAGAAGAAGCACTTGACCCAATGGCCAGGATACTTCTTTTGGGAAGTACTATGCGTTTAAATGGTGAAAATAGACTCAACATTTCAGCTACTTATGCTAGTCTTCCAGGAAGGATAGGTCTTTTAGTTGTTGATTGTGCAGTCAGTATTCAAGCACTTAATATACATCTTCTCAAAGAGAAGCACGTTTTAGTTTGAGATGGTTAGCTCAGCATTTCAGCACTATATGAATGTCTTCCAGGAGGATGTAATGCATTTCATTTTATACTAGTTGGATCAGCACTATAGCTTTCTATGCACGTCTATTCCCGCTGACTCTCCCAAAAATAAATTTTAGTATAAAACCCAGCACCTAGAGGGAGCTCAAGGCGACATTAAACTGTCAGCATTGCACCTTTCATCTGCTGCTGCATTGTGTATATCTTGGCAAAGGGCTTTATACTAGTTAATGCCCTACCTTCCATCAGTTGGTCTTTGTATCGGTTAGCACAGTGCCTTGTACATATTAGTGCATCACCATGACGCTCTCCGTGCTCTTGCTTGTCCTATCCCACTTGCCCCCTCTCCTACGTGGATACCCCCACACCCCTCTCCAACAGAATATATATACACACACACACACACACAGATGGGGCAGAGCTGGTAAGGGTACATCTCTTTCTAGATTTCTCCATTTGTCGTTTGCCCTGTCTCACCAGTCTCCTCCCCTTTTGATTAGTTGTTGCTCCAGAATAAAAATCACTAGCCCCACCCCCGTTGCACCAGAAAAAAAAGCTCACCAGGAGCTGGCCAGGTCATATAACTTTTTTCCTACCCCTCTGCAATCCTGCATTGCAGCCATGCTGATATACAACATGGAGTAAAGACATTAACAAAGTCTATAGCTCTTGCAGAGACTAGACATGTTTGCTTTGCCAATGCTTGTTTTTATTGAATACAGTAAATCTTGCAGACACACAAAAAGTACCTTTGAACCCCAATCATCCAATAGCACCTACAAAATGAAGTAATAAACCATGTTGGTCATGCCCATTTGATAAGTACGTAAAATCCTCTAAACAAAACATTACCTTACATCTACCAAAGATGTCATCAGCAAACCACACCACCTACAAATGACTGGAGTGCATGTTCTTAATTACACTTAAGGTACACTTTTTGCTGGAGTACTTTGGAAATCTTGGACGTTTTCCGCATGTGCAGACCTTTTGCAAGACCTGACAGGTGAATTCACGCACAACATGCATGATCATGCTGTGCCCATGGTTATATAACACTGTAGTTGTAAGTCCTGAGATGAGGTTTAAAATTTGTAAGGTATTGCCCTTAACGTTGCAGTGACACACCAGGAAGGTTCAGAATATCCCTCATAGTTTTGCACCGCCTGTAAAACATCCTAAGGGAATGTCATTCGAGCAATCCTGTGCTACTGTTGTGTTCTACACAGACCCTGTCCTTCAGTACATCAAGGTCTACTGCCACTGTTATCTAGAGCACATTCTCTAGCACTACTCTGACTACAATTCCCCAATAGAGAAATTGACACCTAGCCAGTCTACTTCTGGAATGATCACCACTGCCCCAACTCCTACTGGGACATAGTACTTCCACAGTCTAGGCCTGTTTCTCCAGCACCCATTCCCCAAAGTATCAAATGTACCAAAGTGGGAAGGACATGAGGGGGAGGGGAGGGTATGCCACCAGCACATCAAAGAGCAGACCTAGACTAGACTCTACATGCGGAGGAAGGGATCCAGCCTGTGCTGCTGAATTTCCTCCATCAGGGACCACTACATTCCAGCAAAATAAACGCTCCATAGATGTTGTCGTCATCAAGCTATTTGAATTGAGTGTGCGAGACCGCTTAAGTCAATTAGGTAATGCTGCAGCAGCAGCAGCATCAGTACAGTTGAACATCCCATTGCATAAAATTGCAGAGTGACAAGAGGTTAGTTCAGACAACATTTAGTCGACCTTGCAGAACATAGGGGTACTGAAGAACCATTCCCCGCAAGTATCGAACAAGTTACTTACCTTCGGTAACGCTTTTTCTGGTAGATACATTATCTGCCTGTGGATTCCTCACCTTGTGAATATCCCCCTTGCGTCAGCAACATTCGGAAATTATTTTGTAGCTTCGCACCGACGTGGACGATGGCAGAGGCACGGCATCGCACGCGACTCCGGTGAAGTCACCGATACTACAATAGGCCCACGCGTGTCAGTTCCGCCCTTTTTTCTGTGCCTTCGAGGCACACGGACGGCCCAACGCCAGTAGAAATATACACAGTACACAAATGTCAAGGTAACAGCGTGAAACAAATGCAATAAAACATTTGAAATAAACAACTCCTTGATAACAAAGTAAATATATTACAGTAACTCCGGCGTAGAAGAGTGGACAACAGGGAGGCGGGTGGGTTAGTGAGGAATCCACAGGCAGATACTGTATCTACCAGAAAAGGCGTTACCGAAGGTAAGTATCTTGTTCTTCTGATAGATACATCTGCCAGTGGATTCCTCACCTTGTGAATAGAGTCCCACAGCAGTCCCCACTCCCGGAGGAGGGTGTCCACTCCTACACCAAAAAGTCCTGGAGGACAGAGCGTGCAAAGTGACCTTCCCTTCTCACCTCGGCATCCAAGCAGTACTGCTTCGCGAAAGTGTGGAGGGAGGTCCAAGTCGCAGCCCTACAAATATCCTCTACAGGTACACCCCTAGACAAAGCAGATGTTGATGACTTTGCTCTAGTAGAGTGAGCTCTTATACCCTCTGGAGGTTGGAAATTTTCCTTGGGACATGACATAGGAGGCGGGCTGTGGAATTCAGGACCACCTGGAGCTTCAATACCTCCTGACTTCCGCCCAAATAAAGAACGTTAATGTAGTTCAGGCGAGAGGTGACAAGTACCTGGACTACCGTTCTTTGTGAAGTCAGGGAGCATGCAGATGATCTTCCGCAACCACCTTAAGATGGTGAAACAGGTGGCGGAGACGCTAACCACCTGTTGCCGCATTGAAAGATTGTCATCAACGATGAACCCAAGGTTGTGAACTTGGGTAACTGGTTGGGGGAGAGGACCCATTTCCTGGGGCCAATGTTGGGGACCCCAAAGATGCTTGCGTTTGCCTAAGATAACCTCATTCTTGTCTCAGTTTAATTTCAGCAAATTGGAACACATCCACTCAGACAGCCGACGTAGACCAGACTGAAGAGAAGATATGGAAGCTTCCTTAGCGGAAGACAAAGAAAAAAATCATTTGAGTGTCGTCAGCGTACGAATATAGAGATAGACCTGCATCCTCCACAATGGTCGCCAGGGGTCTCACATATATGTTGAAGAGCAAAGGGCTCAGGGTGAACCCCTGGGGAAATCCGTACGCAGATGACCAGATAGTAGAGGAGTAATTAGAAGAAAAAAACCTGAAACGTATGGTCGCTGAGAAAAGAGGCCAACCAAGCTAGAGCGGGGCTCCAACTCCTGCCGACTGGAGAGACTTTAAGAGGATGGTATGTGACACGATATCGAATGCAGCGCTCAAATCGAGAAGAATGAGCGCCGTAGTCTCACCCCGGTCATCCACAGCCACACACATTCAAACTCGCCTATCATTAAAAAGCGCTTCCACTTATATTGAAAGTTAACCCCATTGGCTTTGTCAATATTTGTTATCTTTCCATTTAACGCCTGTCCACGGGTTTACCTAGTTTTATCGAGCTGCTTGCATTTTGTGTTTGTGTTATCAGTGGTATTCTTCAGAAAGGATTGTGGTTAAGCTCACAAAGATGGTCTTTGGAACATTAGTGGTCATCGCCAATAGTAAATATTTCGCTTTTTCCTCAGCCATGCATTAACTGCTGATAACTGCTGGCTTGAAAAACCTGAGCTCCGGCTTACGTGGAGGACACATAAGGTTACGCCGAATAGGAACGTGCAGCAGCCCGAAACAAAGTGCTGAGCCTGAAGCACTGGCGACCAGAAACCGCCCATGTCTGAGCAGTCACTATCAAAGCAAGTAGACCTGGCTTTCCTAAGAAAAGAACACAATTAGCGTCTTACATGCAGACAGAGACACGCCGACACAGTCACAGACACACCCAGACAGGCCTAGGCACAGACAGACAAACACACACACACACGCACACAAAGGTGAGCGGAAGACTTCAAAGAGTGAGACAATCCTGTCTAATACTGAAGAGCCACAGGAAGTGATGTAACCACTGCGCACAGTACATTTACACAAAGATTTGCTAAAAAAGCTGGCGGCGTAATTCACCAACAAAACAAACGATAGACAAGCATTTATTAGAGAAATGAAAAAGGGGACTTTAGGTTCAACCTAGATGTAAATGATAAATCAGCAAGATCAAGGTTAGAGGAGATGGGGAGAGAAATTTACAAGACAAGCCCGGATTCGAAAGTGGTGCGAGGGCCCGCCGCGGCAAAAGTGAAAGCACATATGTTTACATTTAAAGCTAGACGAGGCAAGGGAGGTGCGGAGGAGCGTTCAGAAAGCAAGCAAGAGGAAAGAGATGCCGCTGAAAGCTGGTGGTTGGGCGCATGCACGACGCACGTAACCGCAAGCGCAAGGCCAGCAAAAGCTAGTAGCACTTTTAAAAGCCAACTACAAAATTTCTCGTAGAGAAACATATGCGCTGGCTCAGGCGAGACCTAAAAAGGGATGTGTTGGACGAAGACTTCTTCACAATGAAAGGTGGTAGGAGGAGGTCACCGCGAGTCAAGGCAAAAAGAAAAAGTAGTGCCCAAACCTACATATATCACCAGAAGGGAAATTATCCACGTAACAGGATCAGTCTCCAGGGCATAACAAAAGGGCCAAAAGCAGGACAAATGTGTACTATTCACCAGAGGAATGGAAGGAATTTTGAAAGGCAGACATAGGAGCCAATGAAAACCTGCAGGCGTGGTGAAAGCTAACAGAGCAGATAACCACATGTGGACAGACTGCGCTGCCTAGACTCGACCTAAGAGCTACATGTAGTAGAAAATCTGAGGTAGGAAGCCTCTGTGAAGAGGAGGCGGTCGCCTGAAGTTTGGTTCTTTACAAATGATAGGGGCAAGTTATTAAAGTGAATTATTTCTAACCATAAGCAATGTGTATCATTACATACATCATTCTAATTGTACCGCGTGACTCCAACTTTGACGAAAGAATGATTCACCATTCAAATCTATGAAAGATCCAATACTGGAGGAACGTTAACGCTGTATTAAATGAAGGACGTACAAAAAGGCATTCTTTTTGCCATTACCACTTTTTGACCATGTGAGCCATTTTAAATAAATATGATTTTGCCTTTTAACTCATGTGTTTGGTGGTAGTTTTACTTAAATGAAAGCTTCCTTGAAACATTTCTAGCTCTAATGGCAACAAATTGTTCTAGCTGCATTACAGGTACCACATAACTAGACAGAAAAGTTAATTACCTTTGGTAAATATCTTTCTGGTGGGTACTCTACCTGTATATTCCTCAACTTTGACTATCACAGGTGCCGAATGGATCAGGAAAAACCTTTGCATTAGCTCTCTGGTGCAGGAAGGGGGCGTTGACTCGGCAAAGTCGGATATGGAGTCGTGATAAGGTCATCTGAATCAAACGTCTCAAGACAGACACACCAGCGGCAGTTGTGCGGTGTTGGTCTCACCTATCAAGGCTTATTCAAGACTGAAACTTTTATATTACTGCAGTGTGTAACTAGCTCGTTACCTTACCAACAGAGTGGTAAAGTTATGAGGGTAATCGCCACAAGAGGAGAAAGTAGGAGGGCAGTGAGGAATCTGTAGTTACAGAATAGTCAACAGAAAGATGGTTACTGAAGGCAAGTAACTTTCCCTCCGAGGGATACTTCTACTTGCAGATCCCAGATCTTCAACAGATTCAAAGGCAATAATTTGAAGGAGGAGTGAGTGGAGAAACACTATTTTAGATCAATAAATCTATTAAGTACATAACCATCTCTTCTTACTTCAGAATTAAAACAGTAATGCTTGGCGTAAGTGTGGAGAGAAGACCATGTTGCAGCCTTGCTCATATCTGCTCTGGGTACTCCTTTAGTTACAGATGCTGTGGTAGACTGCTCTGTAGACATTAGCTGTTATGCCTTTCCTAAACTGCCACCTGAAGTAATAACAGATCTTAGCATACAGGATAATTCATCTGCAAACCATGTGTTTAGAGGGCTTTATTTTTTTTTCAACACAACCAGTGTAACCAACAAACTGTTGGTCATCTGATTTCAAATCCTTAGTGTAGTTGATGTGATAGTGTACCACTCTTCTAGCACCTAGACACTGTAGCCAATCTTCCTTAGAAAGAGGGTGGATAAAAGATTGGTAGTGTGATAGTTTGCCCCAGACAGAATGTGGATACCACCTTAGGCAGGAAAGCAGCCAGAGTTTGGAGCACCAGCTCGTTTGAGAAGAAGCATGTCAGTGGGGGTAGGGCAGAGAGTTTTAAGCTATTACGTTGATATGAAGCAATGGCTACAGAGAAGAGTCTTGAAACTTAACCTGAATTGACAATTGCACAGGGGCTCAAATAGTCTGCATGAGAAACGCCAGAACTAAGTTAAGACCAGATCGTGGCATAATGAATGTTAACAGTGCATACGTGCCAAGTATTTCAGATATCTTGAAAAAACTGGAGGTTTAAACAGGGAGGGTTTGTCTGGTACATATATATTTTTTTAAAACACTGATAGGGCTAAAAGATAACCCTTCACTGAAGCTACTGCACAGCGTTAAGGACAGCACAAATTGTAGTACATTGGAGAGTGATGCTTTTAGAGGTTTGATTCCAAAATCAGCGTTCCAGGAATCAAATTTGTTCCGCCTCTCCGAGAAGATGTATTTGGTAGAAGGGCAACTGGCTTAATGAATCATGTCCACCACTTCCGTTGGGAGCAGAAATGTGCTTGGATTGCGCCACTCAATCCACACATGAAAATGTAGGCTCTAAAGATTGGGGTGTAGAATCCGTCCTTGAGACAACATGGCCTCCCTGAACAACAGATGAAGAGGATTTGTTATAGTGGGGTGCCACAGACCTATGTATCACATCATTCTCGCCAATCCAGAGCGATAAGAATTAGGCCCGTTCTTGACAAATCTTCCTCAGAAAACAAGGATATGGGAGGAAACTCGTAGTGAAGTGGAAACATCCATGCCAGCTGAAGCACTTCAACACAAAGCTCCCTGCAGCTGACATTGGAGGGTGCTGAATTTCAGGCAATGAGCACTGCTCAGAGTGGTGTACAGATCCTCAAGAGATATGCCGCAAAAAGTAAATATATGTTGGGCTTCTAATATCCACGGAGCCAGTCAAGTGATCGGCTATCAGCCACAGGCCATGTTGATGCACCCAGGTCTAGAGACCCACAGCTTTGATAGAGCCGAGACCCACTATCCCCTTGTTTGTTTAGGTACCGCCTTGTGGGAGTGTTGGCTGTTTAAGATTTGGATCAACTGACCTCGAATGGAAGGGAGCACAGCTGTGCCCGAACCCTAAATTCCACAGAATGGTCCCCAGAAGAGCAGAGATTACACAGCGAAGTCCTCTTATCTCCATGTCCTCTAGATGCACATCCCACCTGGGGGAGAGAAGAGCCTCACTCCCAATTGAGGTGACCTCTTGTACCAAACAATACAACTCCACTGCAGCATCCCTGGAGGCCACAATGGATTCCATCAAGTCTCTCTGATGTTGAAATCACTGTCTGTGGAGGCAGCACTGCAGAGTTCTCATGGGCCAGTGTGCATGTACGATCAAGAGGATGCAAGAAGCTGCCAAACTGTAGGAAACTCGGATTTTGTTGCAGTAAGCCCCCCCCCCCCCTCCCCCACACACGCTTTGCCTGTGTTTTAATGGAACTTTGACTGAAGTGTACTGGGTTCCTGCTTACTAGGTTCCCAGTACTAGTGATTTCCCTAAAAATGTTCGATTACCCAATTGGCAAAACCTTTAGCACCCTTTAAGTCCCTAGTAAAAGGTACATCTGGTACCTAGGGCCCGACATCCTGAAGAGGATCTTTAAGTGCAGCAGCACAAATTGTGCCACACTAAAGGATGCCTCACCAAGCACATGCAAAGCTGCCATTGCAGGCTGAGTGTCTTAAAGCCGACAAAAGTGAAAACCCATGACACATCCCTGTGTGCCAGGCCTCCTACCCTGCATGTGATATTTGTATGTCACCCCTACAGCAGGCCTGACAACCTTGAGGCAGGGTGCTTAGTACTGCATGGGAGGGTATACTTGCATGAGCAGATATGCCCCTGTGCTAGTCAGTTCCATTGCTGCCAGTACAAGTGACCAAGGAAGACAGTTTAGAACATGTGCTGACACTAGTGAAAACTAGTTGCACAGCTACAGGATTGTTTCACTGAAAATAGGTACATTTGATATCAAATATCTTGTACGGGTCAATCCACACTGATGCCAGTGTTGGATTTACTAAAACATGCAGAGAAGGAACTTTAGAGATGCCCCCTGAAAACCTACCGGCCTCTAGTGTTCTTACTGACTGGTTTCTGCTAGCCTACCACCCGCGACTCTGTTCTGACCTCCTAGGGTCAGAGTCTTTGCTCTCATGAGACACCGAACAAAAGCCTGGCTGGGAAGAGGGTGCCACACCCACTCCCACAGGATGACCTGCAGGTTAGCCTCCTTGGGCCAGCGAGCTTTAAAGAAGCAGCCTTTGGATTGCGAATCTGGATCCCCTCACAGGAGAGAAACACACCGCCCCTATCCAGAGCTCCCCTTGGCACCTGGAAAGGCGGGAAAAGTAGGCGTGCAACCTGCAGGCTAGTATCACTGCTATGGTGGGCTGCTGTGAGGTGGACACGATTTTTCATAAGTAGCCATTTCTGTGATGGCATACTTAGGAATTCTGGGACAGGGTTATGCCTATCACGCATAGGGATTGGTTACATAGGGGGCGTAGTGACCCCCAAGGGTCAGTAGCCCACAGGCTACTATCCTACATTCCCATACACTCCCCTAAATTCAGTATTTAGGAGAGTCCTGAGCACCAGAGAAGCAGATCCTGACAACTTAGGATGAGAGAGCACACAGAAACGCGAGGAAAGCATCAGCATCTCACCTGGTTCCAACCCTGCCGGCCTGTCTGCATCACTCAAAGTCAGTGTCAAAGTAATCTCGTCCTGCAGCTGCGACTCCAGAAAATTGGGAGAACTGCCTGCCTTCAAAGAAGACCCAAGACCTCCCGTGAACAGCAGACCTGTTCTTAAGAACTCGAGTCCATCATGGTTTCACCCCTCCTGGACTCCCTTACATCAACTGCAGCCTCTGCACGCAAACCCCCTCAACCATGACTGCTCCGATAAGGAAAAACTATGCCTACAGACACCCCTCCACTGTCACTCCTGTGCCTTAGAGAAGAGGACCAAAGGTGTGTGCCCCCCCCCCCCCCCCCCCCAACTCCCCACATCCCGGAGCATCACAAAGCCTGAGCCGACTTGATGGTTCAGCCCATCTGGCTTCCTAGCCAGAATCTGCAACCTCTTTTTTTCAGTGATTTATCCCCACTGAAACGTATTGGGCTCCCAACGCCAACTTGCACCCTGCACCCAGCCGCCCTCATGCTGCTGGTGGTGCAGCCTTGGACCTTGCCCGCCACTCAACTTAACTCCTGGAGATTGGTACTGTAAATTGATATATTGTACCGTATCCGTTTGCAGAAATTGTTCTTCCCTCCATAGGATAGATAACATTTCAGAACACAGAAATTGCAGTGTCCACGTTTCACAGTGAAAAGAACTTGTATTTAAAATCTTACTTATCTGAATGATTTTCCTCTGTTGCCAAATCATGTATAAAGTGATTTGGCATGTTTATAAATTGGTGTGGATCACCTTCTTGAGTCGGGTTATCATTTATTAATTATGTGTGCATTTGCAAATGTCTTGCACTCTTCTGTGTTAAGCCTAAAGCTGCTTGACTACACTACCCGCTATTCTAGCACTTTGGGATTGCATAGCAAGCCCCTGTCACTCTTAAGGGAACCATGGATGCTTTACATGGCATATCAACTTCTTGACAGATCAAATAAAAAAGACCGCTTCCAACAAAAACCAAGCAATTGAAGGATCTTCAGGACCGGTAATTGAGTCCAAGCTGAAACATTGGAGGCATGTCCTGAATGTCTTCAATCCTCTGTAGAGGGGGGAAGGCTCTAAGCACGGTGGTATCCAGTTCTACGCCAATTAAAGGAAGCACTGGGAGGGCTCTAGGTGAGGTCTGGCATGACAGATTTAAAATCCCAAGTCATATAGCAGCAAAGGTGTCAAAATGAGATAGTGAGACACCAACTTGAGAACTTTGGCTTTGATGAGCTAGCCAGCCAGAAATGGGTATATTAAAATCTTACTTCATGTTCCTCTACTACTGTCATCACCATTGCAAAGACTCAAGCAGCAGAAGTCCGCCCAAAAAGAAGAACTATAAATTAATAATGGGTAGAACACAATACAGAGCATAAGTATTTCCTGGGGACTGCAGGTTCAGAATATGAAAGTAGACGTCCTCCAGGTCTATCAATGCCATACTGTCTTCAGGGTCCAGGACAAGTCAAAACAGGGCCAACATCCGGACATGGTCTTTCCTTAGGAGCCAATTCAGTAACCTGAGGTTCGTTGTCCCCTGTACTGGCGCATTTGCTGGCCTGGGATTTGTTGTTTGAAAAATCTGCTGCCAAAGGAATGAGGTGTTCAGAATGAATGAAAAGAACAAGAGGATTCGTCTTTAATATATGGCTGGGGCCCTGCTTTCTTTGAATCATTCCAAGGCAGCATATGCTTTTTAGACAAATAGACATTCCCAATGAAAGGGCATTTCTATGAAGGTGTTCTGAACATCTGTGGAGAACTCTGTAGATCTAAGCCAGGCAAATCTTCATATTGCGACAGATTAACCGATGGCAGTAGCTGTAGAGTCAGCAGTCTCTAAACATGATTTCATATTGTGTTTAGAAACATCTTCTGCTGATTCTCACTACAGAATTAAATGAAGCAGTCTCAGGTGGAGAAGGACCTGGAGGCCGATTTAGATTATCTATACCACTTGCCTCCTCAAGCAATAGTGCTTCAGATGGATCGTCAGCATTGCCTCTCTGCTGATTGTCTGAATCAATGTCTGAAAGGGTAGCCATAATGGATCTTCAGACAGCCTTCATTCTAATAAACAAAAATCGTACTTTCTTGATCTGTGCTTCTTTACACCCAAGAAGGTGTCTGAAGTGACTTGCAGCGTGTGGGGTGGCACAGATAATGGAGTCATATGGGGCACTGGGTCTGAATATACCGGAGGCAGAGACTAAATCAGCGCTGCTTGAAGTGCTGAAGTAGATAATGGGGAGAGTCTCAGTGCCGAATCATGAACAGCTGGTGCAAGTAATCTACCATCAGGAAGCACAAATGTGGGAAGCCAAGGGACAAACAGATATTCCACCGGTATGGTTAGGATGGTAGTAGACCAACAGGCCCATTGACCTGTCCAATGGGACCAGTCGTGCACCAAAGAGAATGCCTGCTCTCCTAAAAGAGACCATCATGAAACCATAGGTCTGATGCACACCATGTAGAGTTCCAAGCAGAAGTTTTCGTTCTGAAGATCACTACTTCTGTGATGAATAGGAGTCTGTTGGAGCTCATTCAGGGGCTTGCCAAGGACATGAAGGTGAAGTTGTTTTTTGTTTAGTGGGGTCTTGTCTGACAGAGTATCAGTTGGGTGTGATCTCCACAGGAAAGTATATTGATGCTGTGTGATCTGAAGAAGTCAACGCCAGCAGGGTCATGTAAATGTTGAATGAGGTTGGACTGAGGGAAGATCCTTGGGTGACAGCACAGATGGGGTTCGTGGTTTCTGATGTTGAAGGTGGCAGGTTGATTCTGTTCTACCTGTGAGGAAGAAACAGATTCAGTCAGTTGAGAGCAGGTCCTTGGATATATGCTTCATGATGCTTTCTGATCAGGTTGGAATGTGAGACTGTCGAAGGCTGCTGAGAGAGGGTAGCAGGAGAGCCACGGTTTCTCCATGGTCGAGGACAGACAGATTTCCATCAAAACGTCAACAGGGTTTAAAGCCTGATCATTTTGAACATGACAAGTCCTCACTGCACCGAAGTGTACACAATTTGAGAAATCACCTTCCGAGACCATGAGCTCCAGATCACGATGATATGCTCTGAAAAAGCTGAACTGCAGCTGGAGTATCGGTTTTGAGGATTTGTGCCTAATGTCATCGCAACGCCATGTCGGACATTGCAATGTAGTCACCGCCACCTGCCAGCACCAGAGAGCTATTGAAAAAGTTCTTCCTGACCCAGTCTGCGCCTAAAATATTCAAAAGTGAGGAAAATATACGTAGAAGTGTATCATCAAACCCTCTTTTGCACATGACTTTCCCACTTCCCCCACTTACCTCTTGCTGCTGGTGCTGGACCTGCATCACTCCCTCCTTCTCTTCTTCCACCTTCCTCATTTTATCATTCAGTTCAGCTTCCTGCTTGTTCCACCCTTCCACCACCTTCGCGAGAGTCTGGGACACAATGTAACTTTGGATCAGAGTATGCTTACGGACAATCTGTGGGACAGCCATTAAACATGACAGAATCTCATTCCATCTAATCATTGCTCTACCTTGCATCTACTACATTCCAAAGTCTACAGCAAATCCCTTGCCCATCATGATTAGTACTCTTCATCTTTTACCCGTTGCCAAAAACCCTAGATAAACTCTGGCAGCATAGACTACACAAGGAAAGATTGAGCAGAACGAGTCCTTAAATCAGGTATTGATTGGACCTCTGCATTTTCATAGTAGCATGGCAGACTAAATACAGTTATATAAAATACAATGAGAAATGTTCACAAGAATATAAACAATGTTTTTAAAGAGAGCAAATAGGAAGTACTGCTTTTAATGGACTAACCTTTCATTTCTAGCCTGCCCAGTGCATGTCAGTCTTGACAGTTTTTGAACAAGCTGACAAATATCCTGTTTTGCATACCAGTGACTTGAACTGGGGTACCTTTGTGCATTATATAAATTTGTGAAAGTACCAACAGTTTGAAGAGTACAGAAACTTGCCGAAAAAACACAAGATGGACGGAATGCTGCACCCCCAGTCACAGATCTGGGTTTAATCCATCGTAATTTTGCTCACCAAGCCACCCCAGTTCAGACATGGCCATATGCAAATCAGTCTTGACCCTGTGCCTCATGGGAACAGTCAGCCCGAACTGCCAAGCCACGTCTTCCCTGGACCGGAATCAAGCATCCTAGGACTGGTTTCTGTCTATCAGCAGTCTTCAGCCAGGATAACTTGACTCCAGTGGCTTAGTGAGCACTCAGGATATGGGCAGTCAACACATCAGGCGCATCTGGTTGGTTAGTTGGCCTGCCTTTCTAAATTTCTTTACTCTGGTTGGTCAATACTGTCCATATGTCCCACCCTTGTATGCTTGGTTCCGTCCCAATAGACATCACTGATTTTTTTTTGGTTGCCCATTTGTTGCTTCTCACTCACACTTTCTCCGGTCCATCATTGCTGCCATATTTCCTGCGGCATGCCCCACCCCCTGCACAGCACTGCATTTACTTTTGTGGCAATAGAGGCACCCCAAGCTTGAGCTTTAAACATCTAAAGCTAAAGTGTGGCGTGCCGTCATTGCTACAAAAGTCAAGAATTAAAAAAAAAAAAAAATTAAAAAAAGTGGGAGGACGCCATATTTCTTTCCCATTTATGTACTTTTATAGCGATGGCAGCATGAAACTGGCCGATGCATTACTTATGACAAAGTACTGTTTATTCAATTGTTATCGATTCGGAGTTAATGCAATTCGAGCATTACATCATCTCTGTATTTTTAATCATGTAAATGGACATTAGAAAATTTTGTATTGCCCACCGGGATACATTTTTAGTTGATTATAGAATACACTACCTTGTAGTCAGACACGCATCGTGAAGACATAAGAAAGCAGAAAACACCTGCTCCATGGCGTACAAATTAAGTTTATCGCATTTATATTGGTGCTTTACATCACTGCTACATGGAGGGCACCATTACCAAGCATACCACACCTTGTGAGTGAGGGCCTGAATTACCTATGGTGCAATGCTATGTGCGCAACAGAAATTTTTTTAAGTTTTATATATTATATACATTTTATATAGCGCTAGCTAGACCCTTAGTTGTCAGAGCGCTTTACACGATAGTGATAGAATACAGTAATGCAGTCATGCAATGAAAAATCGACACACAGTTTTTCTCCTGTCAACATATTTAGTAACATTTGATATGATGCTAGGTCTTTTAGGGTTGGTGAACGTAAACTTAAGAGGAATGGTCCACACAGTAAACAATATTTCCTCATTGTAAGATGAGAATGACCTCTGTTTCAACACATTCTATAGGACACATCTCTCTCGATCTAAAACAAACAAAAAAAATACTCAAATGCTCAAGGTTAGCTGTGAAACACATTCAGACAGACGTTTACCTTGTCCAGTTGCTCAATCATAATATTCTTCTTCTGGTCCGATGAGGCTGCGATGGCCAGCTGCTGCTGGAGCTCTAGGAGGCGGTTCTGCAAGTTCTGGATGTGGCGTTCCAGATGCTGCAAGGGAACAGGCAACTATCATCAGAGGTTGCCTGGATCATAGTGCTGATAACAGGCAGTCAGAGGAGGTATACTTTCACTTCCGGGTCTGAGAACATACTGGGGAGGGGTGTGGAAAAGCAATAGGTAGAAGTCTAACAAATGGACTGCTTAATACCTGTGGCTGATCAAGTTGAAACAAAAAGTACGTTGGAAGAGGTACAAGGCATAAGGAATGTGGACGAATCTAAGAGTAAAAAGAAGCTTTCTACAAAAAAGTTGGAACATTACAACCCTTGGAAGTTCGCTCTCAAACTGTAAATCCAATTAGACTATTTGTCTCATTGCTATCCAAGTAATCCCCCAAAGCACAAATAGTACCTCTGCACCCTTTTCCAGTCATTCTGCATATACAGGAGGTTCCGGCTGATATATGAAGGTCAAACTAGTCCGTTTGAGAACTCCATTTTAACTATTCTAGTTTGCGTAGTTGCACATTTAACGTGCTCCTAGAGTGTGGCATTTTTTTTTTATCCCTTTTGTTTTTATGTTTCCAAGAAAGTTAAATCAAAGGAAATAAGGTTTCTTGGACTGCTGTGGGAAAAAAGTAGTTACCGACTGTAAGAAACGGACAAATTAAATAGTGCACATAAGTAAATAGTCCAGACGACCCTTATTGGGTTACAAAAATCCCAAATGCTCTTTGTGGTAGTGAGGTTGAGCAGTTTAGGCTGATCAAAGGGGAGTGTTCTGCATCTGCTGCACACAGTCAATAAATGAGGCACAAGCTCAATAAGGAAATTCAATATCAATTTAGTTTTTATATTAAAACACCAAGATCCTTGGGATCAGGCAACTACTTTGAGTTAGCTGTATGTACTGTTTCTGAAAATCACTATCAGATTTGAGGCATTAGCCTCAAACACATTAATGTTATCCTATGGGAGTGTGAGAAAGTGCCTCTTGACATGGTTAGCCACCACTTTTTGCCTGGTATTTGATGGGGTTTTGATTGTAGTGAACAGGGTCCCTGCCAACAAGGTCACCTGTGCCAGTGCTCTTTCCCTAACACTGGTCCACAACTGGCCCTTCAGGCCACCGTACGGCTCTAGTAAATGGTACCTGGTTACCGCAGACATTGGGACTAGAGAGGGCCCCCTAGGGACCCCTCACCTGGACCATGCAGATTGCCACCGCAGCATACATGGCCTGGTGCAGACAAAACTACAAAGCAGACATGGCACACTGTGTGCTATGCAAACTAGCACTGCCCATGCAATAGGCAAGTCACCCCTCTGGCAGGCCTTACAGCCTTAAGGCAGGCTGCACTGTAACACAGGTGTTAGCATATTGGCATGAAAAGAAATGCTCCTACAATATTCAAGTCCATTCTTAGATATTGTTTGTGCCAGGGGGGCAATGGAGGGTACATGGGCTGGAAACTCTAATTTCCAATCACTAGGATGGCTTCTCTGAACCCAGGAGTGTTTGGTACCAAACAACTCTGCTCAATATACCACACTGATGCCAGTGTGGGATTTACTGAAACATACTCGGAGGGCACCTTGGAGGTGCCCCCTGAAAACCTACCAACCCATGTGTGGCCACAGACTGGCTTTGGGCAGCCTGCCACCACCAAACATGTTTCTGGACCCCTGGGTCAAGTGCTGCCACATTCTGGGATGAGAAACAAAGCACATCCTGAGCACAGGTGTTGCCCCTCCTGCTCTAGGATGGGCACAGTTCTAGAGAGGGAAGCTTCATAGGCCTGCCGCCTTTGTAATGCGACCCCCAGCCCCTGCTGCTAGCAGCAGATGGCAGCGCGGTTTACAACCCCACTTTGGGTGGGAAAACAGGCAGGAAAACCTAAGGTGGTAAGGAGGCGCTCCCACCCCTAAGGTACAAGAGGCAAGGGGAATGACACCTTTCAGTTCCCACCATCTTGGGGGTGGGGGGACTCCTCCAATCAGGGCTAGAACTATGCCCCCTCCAACAGGAGGATGGCATAATTGAGGGTGTAGAACCGCAGGTAAGGTGTCCATTGGCCCTTCCTATCACTCCCTTAAAAAGCCCCTAAGTTTAGTATTTAGGCGACTCCCCAGACCCTGAAACTAGTCCCTGCTGACTTAAGGACACAGAAAACGCTGTAAAGATTAAAGACGGCTACTGACAGGGTCCCAGCCCTACCGGCCTGTCTGCAGCCCTCTAAGATCCTGCAAAGAAACTATGCCTGTCCTGCAGTCAGAGAAATCCACAAACCCAGGGAGGACTGCCTGCCTCTGAAGACCAGAAACCCAGGGAGGATTGCCTGCCTCTGAAGACCAGAATTTCCAAGAACAGCCGCTCTGTCCACAAGAAACCACCACCAAGTACTCTGGTGCACTCTGGATCCGTAGTCCTCGACCACTTTGCACCCTATGGCCTACAACATCTCCACTTACCTCTGCTGTCCCTGGTTTCCTGTGTACTCTCAAATTAGTCCCCTGCAGTAAGTCACCTGCAGCCTATTTTCAAAGCCAAGTTCCTCCATTAATTTGCATTGGGTGCCTGACGCTGTTTGCACACCCTGCACCCAGCTGCCCCTGTGGCGCCGGTGGTGTATGTTTGGTACCGCCTTGTGCCCCCCTCTGTGCTGGTCTAAAACAGTAAAGCTTGAGCCCTGCAATCGTTTTGCTAACCTGCAAGCAGTGGAACGTCAAGCACCCCCAGTCTTTATTGGGTAACTTTGGGCCGGATCCTCAACTTTGACCTCTACACCCGGCCAACCCTGTGCTGCTGAAGGGGATGCTTACCTAAACCTCACCCTCTGCAGAACCTGCAACCCTAAGACTGGATTTGGAAGTTTTTCACTCACCTGTAAAACTGTATTACTGTTTTCAACCATAGTGTAATTTCAGTATTTGCAATTTTAACCTAATCGTCCACTTTTGAAATGAAGAATGTCTATTAAAACATGTACTTACCTTTTTGCGAAGTTCTTGGTCTTAAAATAGCTCAAGCAAAGTTTTTTTTTTATATAAAATTCGTGTGGATCTCCTTTAAGTCCCGTCTCATTTATTGTTCATTGTGTGCACCACAAATGTCACAGTCCTCTGTCTTAGGTCGAAGGCTGCTCATCCACACTACGACAAATAGAGCATTTTGAGTTTGCATTGAGCCTGGTGCACTTCTGGAGGAATCTCAGGACTGTGCATGGTATAACCACCTAGTGGTATACCATATACAGAGCCAGCTACATACAGGGAGACTAAGAAAGGAAGGAAATTATGATTGAAGCGAAGGAGAAAAAGAAGGAACAGAGAAGGACAGGAAAGAAGAGGAGATAAAGACAAGAGATGAAAGGGGATAATAAAAAGGGGGCAAAAAGAGGGCGAAAGGAAACAAGGACGGAGAGGAAAAACAAGAATAGAAGGAGGAAAAAAGACAGGAAAGCAAGAAAGAACAACAAAGGAAAGAAGGAAGTGGGGGAAAAGGGGGGAATGAGGTAAGAAAAGAAGCACAAGGATGAAAAATAACTCGAGGAAAAGAAACCAAGGTAAACGAGAAAGAAAAAGGGAGAAAATGCAAGTGAAAAAAGAAAGGAAACTTAATAAGAAAGGAATACAAACGAAAGCTTTTTTTCAATAATCTATTTAAATGTAGAGATGCCAATAACAATAAAGCAATTCAATTTAAAAGCACATGGTCAATCGTCATACCGAACTGGGTGACGTCATTACCCATTTGCTGCTGGTGCACACTCCTGTGTCAATGAATGACAGCTCAACAATACAGGGCAAGTAGAGAAAGGATTTAATGTCATAGTGATCATTAAGAATTAACTGAAGTGCTGCATTCATAAATCAACCTATATATAAGGATTAAGCTTTTGGAGTGTGATGGAGAAGGAAGGAAAGTCTCAAGTCACGCAAGCTGCAGGCCTTTTCACAGCGTGCACGGTCAAGGGCACAGGGACTAAGTAACAAAGCTGGGGGGGGGGTGGGTGGATTACAGAAATCCAGGGTCACGTGACAGCCCTAACAATATTACTCCATCCGTGTAGGAAGTGCTTTCAGAGAAAAGCCAAGCCATAATCCCACCAGTGCAGCAGGGTTCGCTCAGTGCTGTGGATAGGAGAATGGAGGCTGCCATAAAATGGTGAGCAGAGAGCTGTAACAAAGACTGGGCACTAGCGTCAGTCAGAGACAAGAGGTGGCTGGTGTGAACAGCTATGTGGGGTCCTATACTTGTGTGATAACCCACTCCAGATGGTGGCTTTGCAAGAAGATCTATGTATCTACAATCTAGGACGAAGGCCCATCCTGCAGGTGGTACATTCCGCTGCCAGAAGGAGAAGCAAAGGATGGACATTTCTTCGGTGCAAACCTTTACTGAGTTTAATATTCCTCGCTAGAGTCATATCATGTTAAAGAACTTAAAGACGCGAGTAGCACAATGGATGCTGTGCTTAAGAACATCTCCCAGAATGATCAATACATTATTACAGAAGCACCACGAATCCACGCTACTACAAATACAACTCCACAGATCGCAAACCTTCAAACTGACCCTTCGGACGCAGTCACTGAACTTAAGCATTTAAGATTCATATACATCCCATTTTACAATTGGATTCCTTACGATACACCAGTATGCGCACCATTTAGCATACACGTTAAGATCTGGTACGCACTTTGTAGTAAGGCTGTACGGTACCTACATATAGGAAACCGTAGTGGGATACTCGGTAATAGTTTTAAAGTGTTATTATTGCTCGTCCTTCTAGAACAATAAAAAAATAGAACTTTAAGTTTGAATTTGCAATAGTTTGTCACTTGACAGTTTTTTTAGGTCGAGCCTAGACGTGCAAGTCTGCTCGACAACTATTGCTATCCGTTTCTGGGAATGTAGACACGAGTCGGACTCGCGCTTTTTCTGCCTCGGATTTGTCCTTGTGAGCGCACTTTGGCTGCTGGCTGCTTGCTGTGTGGGCGCGCTTTCGCTTTCCGTTAGGCCACAATTCCCTTGCAATGCGCGCATCGTGATCCTCCCGGGCCATGGTCTGCCAGGGCAACAGCACGTACGGAGCCCCCCCCCTCCAACCCCCTAGCCCCCTTTTAAACTTACCGGGCCAATCTCTGGGGACTCCGCTCTCAGCACGTGCAGGCACCAGGCATGTGCCTCGTGCCCCCTCCGCAGAGTTCATGCTGCGGCTCCTGCCAGCTCCTTTCCCGGGGCTCCCTCTTGGTCAAGGGAGCCCCGCAACAGGCACAGACTCCTGCTGGCAGCCCCAGAGCTCTCCACCGCTCACAGGAGCCCCGGGCCGCGAGACGCATTCACTCCGCCGGCCTCCTTTTCCGGTCTGGACGCGCCCCCGGCCCAGTCACAGGCGACCTTGCCTGACTCCGGGGCGGCCACGGCGGGATTCCGGGTGCATTTTCTGCCACACAAACCTTGTTCATGGATGTCTCTGCAGGCTCCACCTAAGCATGCAAACCTATAGCTTGCCCATAGGAGCTTCCCATACAGTATAACCTCAGCCTGTAATGCTCATGATCACCTGCGCTATGCTGTGCTGCATGGAAAGAAGTGATGACAAACAATACACACCTTACTTGCGCCAGTAAATATTTCCAGAAGGCAGTGAGCGCAGTATAAGAACAAGTTGCTGCAGCACTGGAAGTACCACAGCCGCTCTATTTCAAGCAATTGACACAACTTAAAGAGGAGTGGAGCACTTTCTATATAGCATAAAAATGAAACTGGGTTGGAAGCCTGGGTACATCAGCAGCCATGGCGACACTGGAGCCCACCCCTTTACATAGCCACCGGCTTCTCAGCGGTCACTTGTTTCTTCTTGGATGTGCTCTGTGTGGGCAGCCTGCTGTGAAGTGTGGTGACGAGATTCCCTGCTCGTGCCGATTTGTAAGGATAGCCTGTTGTGTGCTGTTGCTGTAATGTGTTAACGTGACTATGACTCCCGCCCCACGGGTACGTTGAGACCGACGCTTTTCCTCTTGCCTGTGCATGGCAAGATGTCCAGGTGCATCCTTCCCTCCTCTCATGGCTCCGCTGTTCGGGCTCAATCTCCCTGATGTCAATCTGTCCGAGTCTCCTCCTCTTGCCCCCGGACGCCCTCATCAGCTCGCTGGCGCTGAACAGGGCATTACTGCAGAAGGCTTCGCCACAGATACGCCAGGTAGAGGTTAAGCTCACTAACCTAGTGCAGCAAAATGTGTGTAATTGCCATTTGCACTGAAATCTGCACATGTTGACAAGTTACTATACACATTGGCATCTATCTTTTCAAATATTGGTGTATCGGCGCCAATTAAGCAACCTGCAAACTAAGCAATCCGAGAATGTTCGTTCTTAGTTATGCCGGTTATCAAGCTGTTACTATTTATTTTTACCTCCTGTGCGCACCTATGTAATATGGCTTATGTAAAATAACGCTCAGTAAAAATCAGTAACACCCAGTGCATGTAATTCAGGCCCATAGAATCAAAGAAAGCGTTTATGCATGGAGAAAAAAAAAAAGTCTACGTTTGAGTTCTGTTTTTTTTTTAAGCCGCTTGTGTCCTGTTGCTGTAATGTGTTATGATGGCTCTGGCTCTTCCGCCCCGTGGGTACGTTGTGACTAGCAGTAGAGAAGTGCTCTGCACACTGATAAAAGGGGTCGCTTGGGTGCTAACAGTGTGTAAGGCAGCTACCGTCCAGCCGTAAGAGAGGAGGGCAATCCAACAGGAGAAAGGCTGGCCAGTACCCTCGGAGGGATTTCAAACAATAGGTCTCGCATTTGCAAGAGTTTAACATATTGGCATGACAATGCCTTTTATTTACGTTTTAAAAACCAACACATAAATAAAAGGCATTGCCATTTACAAAGCCAATGGCTCAAACTCTAACAACTGCGAGATCTATTGCATTGCAAATGCTTGTTATCAAGTGCACTTTGTATAGAGAACGGTGCTCCTATACAATTTCTTAAAATTGGCACTCAATACCATAATTTGAAGCATGGCGCTATTGAAATAATTTAAACTGGTCTTTCAAGGTTATGTTGTAATGGTTATAATTAACTCTGTGTTAGATTTGGGGGTCTCTAGTTGGCACAGGTAGGTACTTGTGACAAATCTGATCCTTGCCTCTAGTCAAGATAAGAGGGTACACGCCTAAAATAACCCCTGCTCACCCCCTTGGTAGCTTGGCACAAGCAGGCAGGCTTATCTCAGGCCGTGTGTAAAGCATTTGTGACCATATACAGTAATAAAGTGACAACACTACAGATGGACACCAGACAGTTTTATATTAAAAATAAATACTCTTTATATAGACTTAACACAAGACCACAAATGACAAAAATCCACATTACTACTTCTAAAATAGCAGTTTTATTTCAGTTCTTAAGATGTGACATTTTGCGACAATGTACCTTACGATGCGTTGCGCTTCCACAACAAGTAATGTTGCAGCGATGGAAATGCAGCAAAATTCCGGTGCAAAGAAATAAAGACGTGAAGATCTTCCAGATGCGGCACGCTTCTCAGATGATGCGAGAATGCTCACTTCGATGCGCCAGCTGCAGCGGCGACACCCTTGTTCAACAGCTTCGGCTGCGACACTTCTTAGACGTTGCAAGAAGCTTCAGCACAAAGCAGCAACTACTGTGGTGAGATCCAAGATGCGACAGCAGCAGCTCAAACGGTGGCGCGCTTCTCCGGGGATGCGAGGCACTTTGATGCGGTGCAATAAGACAGCTACAGCGCCAACATTCACGATGAGACGGCAGCAGCGACACGCTTCTTCCTCGTTGCGAGACGTGTCTCTCGATGTGGTGCAATACGACAGCTACAGCATCGACATTCACAATGCGACAGCAGCAGCGACAGCAACGCGCTTCTTCCTTGTTGAGTTGCGCTTCCAGCTCCGAGACACGCAGTCCCTCAGAAGGCACCAAAAGAGCAGCAGGCACTTCCAAAGAACTCTGGGGAGCTGAGGGTGAAGTCTGTTGTCCCTGAGACTTCAGCATGAGGCAACTTCTTTCCAAGCCCTTTGAGATCCTTCACAAGTTGAAAATAAACCACACAAAGTTATTTCTCCTTTCTTTGGCAGTCAGGCAACCACTGCAGGCCAATCCTGCAACCAGCACTTCAGCTTAGGGATAGTCTCTCCTAAGTTTCTTCAGGATCCTCCCCTCAGCAAAGGTTTCTTTTTGTAGTCCAAAAGTGATCTAATTTCTTGCGATCAGGGTCCCAATATTTATACCTCAAAATCCTTTGTCCTCTGAGGGTAGAGGGGCCTTTGCCTAGCCCAAACCAATTCTGGAGCACTCTGTTTACATGACTCCTTTCCTTTCACAGGGCAGAAACAGACACTACACAGGAGGGTGGAGCCAGCATTGTGGAGGGAAATCACAGCTCTGGAGCACTTTGTTCACATGATTCCTTCTTTCACAGTGCAGGGCAGACACAGATGTACCACAGGGGGTGGAGCCAGCACTGTGAGGGGCAGGCACAGTCCTATTCAAGTCCCAGGTGCAACTCCTCCCTCCCATCTAGATGCAGATCTCTATTCACCACTGGGCTGACTCATCCTGTCTCCTGGAATCACCAAGCCCTGTCATTCAAACTCCAGACAAGGATTACAGAACCTAGCAGAGGCAGGCTTGGAAGGTTAGACAAGATAATACCTACTTTCTAAAAGTGGTATTTCCAAACACAGAAAGTTAAAACCAACTTCACTAAAAAGATGCATTTGATCATTCTGGGTTCAGGCATTCTAAACTCGAATTTCTACCAGGTTCCATGAGTCAGTTAGGATTATAAAATGTAATAATCTAACTGCCCATTCTGGCCTATGAAGAACAGGTAGCTTTGCAATAGTGAAAACGAACATGGCTGTAATTCGCTATTAGGACATGCCACACCAGGGCACGTCCTGCCTTATACTTCAAATGCACCCTGCCCTTGGGCCTAACATAGGGGTGTCTGATCTGAAGAAAAGGGAAGATTTGGGGACTGGCAAGTGGGTGCACTTGCCTAGTGAGCATGTTAGTACCAGACTGCACACAAGCTCTGCAATGGCAGGGCTTAGACACACTTTTACAGGCTGCTTCTGTGGGTGGCACAAACAGTGCTGCAAGGCCACTGGCAGCATTTGGTTTACAAGCCCTGGGCACACAGTGCACTGTATTAGGGTATGACCAGTAAACCAAATAAGCCAATCGTGGAATCACCAATTCAGGGAGAGCATATGTATTTTAGCACTGATCAGCATTGGCAAAGTGCCCAGAGTCATAAAACCAACAAAAACAAGTCAGACAAACTACAGGAGGAAAGCAAAAAGTTCAGGGATGAACCAGCGAAAAGTGTCAAGTCCGACACCGAGCAATATCAAGAAACTCTTACTTGGACAAAGCTGCAACCTGCAGCTATATTTTCAGTAAACCACCAACTCTTCTTACAGGAAGTAGTGTCAGAGTAAGGGAGTCCGCACAATTGCAGGGAATTTCCAGCTTCGTACTTTTACTAGAAAGGATGACATTCTGCTTTTCAAACCAAGCCCTCTCCTCTGCACTCGTCATCCGCCTGTTATCTGTGGAGCATGCTGCTTTGTTTTTCTGTTTGATCCTCTTTGCCTGCGCCAGCGACCCAATCAAGTCTGCGCAAGGTTTGTGTCCACTGCCTTCTGCTTGGTCCATTTTGCTTCACTTTAGCAGAGTTCATCTGGTTTCTTGTGAGGTAGAACAAGTGTTATATTGTGCTGAACCACAGACAAAACGATATACCTTGCGGTCCAATGAGTGCACTTTGAGTTGTATGCTTGGTTACAAATTTGCTTAGTTTTTAAATCACACAAAATATACCTTAGCTTTGTCACATTCTTAATAGGGAAGGACAACAGTGTTACTGCAAACCTACTACCAATGCCAATCGGAGCAAAACTACATTACATACTCCTTATCAACATCCATAACCTTGAGAGTGACTAACCTGCATACATCTTCCAAGTATTTCATCTTTCAACTTTCTCACTACATTATATCAAACAAGCTTTACTTATTTTCTAACAAGTATTGTAATGATCTATAGATTTCCACTGATTGTCATTCACATTATTCAAAGCGGATACATGAGCAATTAGTCATGTCCTATGCAAAAACCATCCAAAAAAAAAAAAAAAGGCAACATTTTTCAAGCTCAACATCAACCTCTTTTTGATCTCTGCAGGGGAAGTGGACCTATTCTGAAACTTATAGGGCCAATGGCCTGTTCGTAAAAAATAAGGGTCTTATTTTTACTGTCATATACTGATGTGCTGTCGCCAAGTCAAAGTGGTTCTTATGCTGAAGCCAACAGATACCTACCAGATACCTACCTCCTACCAAGAATTGCTCTTATCGGCATGCTAAATTGCAGTCTCTGGATGGGAGCTGCTCTTGATTTGAGCAAGGTGCATTTAAGCCCTATCTTCACAAATGACAGACTTGTGTTCCTGGAGGGTCAAGATAAGACTATCGCTGAACCAGAGCAGATATACATTTCACCAAACAGACTGCAGACTGGTAGGTTCCAAATTTCCAAACCAGACAATGATTTTGTAGCTTTAAACAGGGTATTATCTGGTTATAAACCAAACAATAACACTAGGCCGATAAACAAAATATAATTATATATACTTCAAAAATGAACCTTTCGACACAACAGGAACTTTAATTGGAAAAAAGAAAGGGACAATTATTTTTAACTTTTAAATGCTTTTGTATCCAACACTACTCTTTAGGGCTGGAAGAAGGCAAGAATGCAGTTTGTCCACCTACGTCAAGAGAATCCATGTGAGCATACTGTTTGAACATTGCACCTTAATACACACTTAAATTGAAAACCTGACAAAGGTTCCTAATGTATTAGGAACTGCTCCGTGCCACCTCCTCTACCCGGATCTTCAAAGCCGACCTCAAATCTATTCTCTTCCAAAGACACTTTCAGAACTAATAGACTCATTTCAGGCCCCTCAAGGAAGTTCGTCCATCATTGTAAGTTTGTAATATTTTCTTGTACATTCCTCATCCTAGCTTGCTGGGTTTGATATTGTGTTTTTGCCTTCCATGGTTTTAACCTCACCTTTTCTTGTCTCCCATTTATTTTTGTAACATTTTAATCTGTAATATTTTCCTCATGTAACGTAACTATTGTACAGCACTCCGACACCTTCGGGGAAAGGCAGAGTTTTTTAAAAATGCATTAAATTAACTAAAATAACTAAATAATTAAATGACAAGAGTGTTCGTCCTCAGAGAGGGCAAGGCCTCTGTCTACATATCAATGGCTCCCTGGAGGGAGAGTTGGAGCGGAGAAGCCATCCAGTGGCAGTCTCCTCACAGGTATTCAGAAAGGCTTCTAGAAAGAAGTATAGAGCGCTTTGGGGAATGATGTTCAATACATGCTTTTGAAAACAGTGCCCAAATTGTGAAGAATTCTCCACCTTCACCGTGAAGACTGATATCATGAATGACCTCCTTAAGGATCTAACCTTATACGCGAGACCGAATGCACAAATCCCTCCTACTCCCCGAACCGCGCCATGCCAAAGCCCATCAAAGTCCAACCCAAAAAATAATGCAGACTGGTCATCATTTACCTCCTACTCTGAAGATGCCAAAGGCAAATTACTTAGTGCATTGAACCCCGCTAACCATCTCTGACACACTTCCGGCAAACGCTGTCAAAGACCTTTCTCCACTGCTGCTACCGCTTTGGTCCAAGATCATTAACAGTTCACTTCAACAGGGGTGCATCCCAGATTCCCTCAAAGTAGGACGGGTATCACCCATTCTAAAGAAACCCACGTCAGACCCTGCAGACCTAAACAACTACCGCCCCATCTCCAATATCCCTACCTTAGCCAAGCTGCTGGAAAAATGTGCGCATCTACAGCGGACGAAGTTGATCGATCACTTTAACCTTCAACAAACACTAATCAGGTTTCCGGGCAGGCCATAGCATGGAATCAGCCATGACACACATTGATGCGCTGCAAATTCTTGATCAAAACAGATCCTGTCTACTCATCCTACTTGACCTCTCCTCCGCCTTCGATACGGTCAAGCATGAGAACCTGCTGGACCTCCTGAAACACAGAATGGGCATATCTGGGACAGTACTAGGCTGGTTCACTTCATTCCTCCAAATTCGGACACTACAATTCAAAGTCAATACCACTGTCCAAGCCTGTCCCAGTATCTCTGGGAGTCCCGCAAGGATCTGCACTGTCACCAACATTGTTTAATCTCTTCTTGGAACCTCACACCGAAGTTCTACAAACCTCTAACGTGCAATATCACATGTATGCAGACGACACACAACTATACCTCAAGATAGACACCCTAGAGGATGTCAAACGACATAATACAGCGCTTAGGCATACCCAAACCTGGCTAGCACAAAATCATCTCAAATTGAATGCTCTAAAGACTGAATTCTTACTAATAGCCCCTCCGTCCCAAATCCCCAAAATGCAAGTTTGGATCAAACATATTACGGCGTTCAACCCACCATCGTGGACTCAGCTAAGTCATTAGGAACAACCTTAGACAGTAACCTCAACATGCAAAAACATCAGCAGTGCCACAAAGGGAGCAAACTTACAGATAAACACACTGAGGAAACTGAAACCCTTCCTACCACACAATGACTTCAAGCAAGCTGTACAGGCCCTGGTTATTCCTAGAGTGGAATACGGATGTGTCTGTGGCCTACCCAAAGCTTCAACTGCACCACTAAGGGCGTCTATCAACGCCGTAGCAAGACTCAACCGGGTCTAAACGCAGCTCCCACATCTCCCCGGACCGACAATCCCTGAACTGGCTACCTATGGAGGCGAGAATTCAATTGACAATTGCGTGCATGACACACAGAGCCATGCATCACAAGACGCCCAGCTACCTGGCACAGAAACTGACGATCTCTGGTGGATCCAGATCCTCAAGAAATTCGGAAAAATTACTACTGAAACAAAAATTCCATAAGAAAAAAAAAAAAACTTCTAGCTGCTGCTCTGGGATGGCGCCCAGAATATGGAATGCCTTACCCCCAGAAACCAGACTGAACCCGTCCATTACCTCTTTTAAAAATAAGTAAAACCCATCCTCGTGGCCAAATTCACATGAGTATAGTCTTTTGAAACCCTGTGACGAGATGCACACGCTCCCTCAACTACAAAACATTTTTGTATGTTAAAACTTACTATGCCGTTTTTAAAATATGCTTTGTAATGTACAAGTAACTTTTAATGGTTGTATAGCGCTCTGATATCCGCCAGGATCTTGTTCGCGCTCTATAAAACTTTCAAAATAAATAAATTTAGAAGGTGAAAATAGTATCTAGATAAATAAGCCCACTGAAAGACCACAATTATGCATGCTTATTCCAATTTTAGTAAAAGCAGGTGTGACCAAAAGACGTGAACAATGTAAGCTCAAGTAACTTAAAAAAACTGGAGGCCACAAAACCCCACGTAGAGAAGAACCAAGTGAAAAAAAGACACTCAGGGGAAACAGTCTGCCACTGCCCAGGGGAGAACAAGTGGGAGGGAGACTTCCCACCATCTTCATTATAGGTGCAAAGGCCATGGAGTAGTTCTGTAATACTAGAATACCCCTGCACACTATGATAATATATTAACATTAATGTCAGTGTAGACACTTAAGGAAGACAAAGCCTGTCATTCGAACATAAATAATTGTTTTCTTAGAATCACTCGTTGGTAAGAGGTGCCTTTAATGTTCTTAAAAAGAAAACAAGCCGACACGCGTTTCGTGGCATGTGGGACAATCTTCCTGCAACTCCTCAGGGCTATTGATACTGGAAAAAGGCATCAAAAGTCGCTCAGTCTCTGATATTTCCGACCCAACAGGGCCCTGGACTGTTTGGCAAGATTTTTATACCTACATCTCCACGTCAAAGTGGGCCTTAGTGTGGAATTAGCAAAGTGAGACGAAATGTGGGACACTTCAGGAAGCGTTAAGTAGCGGTATGTAGGAATCTAGTGGAGGTGTCCGTTTCTCCACACACAGCGACACTCCAGTAGGTCAGTAAAAATTGTGTACAAATCATCGCTAGAAGTAGTTAGAAGTGTGTGTATCCACGATGATGCGGTAGGATCCCATCTTCTGAAAGGTAGTGCCATGAAACATCAGACGGGTGAGTCTGTAACTGCCTGTCGCTCTATGTACTGGGTAGTGACCACTACGGCTAATTCCACACTAAGGCCCACTTTGGCAAGATTTTTATACCTACATCTCCGCGACGAAACACATGTCGGCTGGTTTTCTATTTAAGAACATTAAAGACACCTCTTACCAACGATTATGTTCGAATAACAGGCTTGGTATACCTTGTTTAAGTGTCTACACTGACATTACTGTTTATATATTATTCGAGTGTGCAGGGGTATTCTAGTATTACATGATCGCAGTGTCAGCCTCGGTTGACTCCATGGAGGGGTTACAGGGCTTTCCCCTCACCCTTTTGCAACTCAAAACTCAACGGAGAATGCCCAAAAATATTGCGATAATACTTAGCAGTGCGCCCTTTTCTTGATACCCGACTAAAACCCTTTTCAGACCATTGGAACATGGAGTAGTTCTGGTTTGTAATGTACAGTGCTAGAAGAAAAAAAAGTAAGCTGGGTAGGAGAGAAGTAAGATACTGAGCTTGGCTAGACTAAACTCTTATGCTCCAGTTTAGAAATTGTTCTCATTTGAGGAGGCTATCAAAGAGTGACAGCTCCTGCACACCAAAGGTCCCAAAGCCAAGTCAGCACACTGTAGTATGAGACACCCCAAATAGCTTTAAAGTCTAGTAAGCCTTGCTTTACTAAGCCGCTCAACAGTATTTGGAGCATGAGTACCAGAGCTGACTAAGGGATTCCCCAAAGCTGGAGGCATCATCTGTTATAATGTCAGAGATGAAGCAGTCAGACCTCAACTCCGTTAGGATGCCCTGTAAGAGCTTTGTAGTATTCTTGGCTTCATTGTACTATGCATTAGCCAGTTATTGGTATACAAATATCCTGGTTGGTACATTCTAAAAATTCGGTCTGGCATACGAAGCAAGGGAGGGGAACCACAGACACTTCCCTCAATTCTCTAAAATATTCCATTTCCTTGTGATTCACAGAGATTGGATGTTTTTGGACAAGGAGTTTGTAGGACTTTGTATAAACCTACAGGAAAAGGAGTGCTGAGAGTATTCAGTTACTGAAAACTGCCTGTTGATCAGAGTACTTTGTAAGCTCATTACAAAAGGTGTACACTATTAACTCCTTACCTTCCGGCGAGTCCTTTCTTTCTCCAGGGAGTCCCTGAGCTGCTGCTCAGTGTAAGAAGAAGAGTCAGAAACAGACTGGGATCGCAGGTTGGTGTAACGTGGAAATAACTCCTCCATTCCAGTGATTGAAAGTGGTGGGGAGATTTCCTGCAGGGGCTTGGCACTGCGGGAGGAAAATAAAGAAAAAGTTATTTGCTTAGACTCGTCAGAGGGAATCAAAATTAAAATATTCAATAGAGGAGAAATCCACCGAAGTGTACAATTCTGAAGTGCTTTAAAAAGATGTATTCCAAATAATATAATACACATTTTAGCTGATGGCTGTAGTGAAAGGTCTTTTTTTTTTACTAACAAAACCAAACTATAATGAGAATATCCATCAATGTAAAACTGGTGGGCCAAGCCAATCATGCTTTAACAACTGCCAAGCCATGTCTTCCTGGGATGGAAACAAGCATCCTGGGACCGGTTTCGGATTCATATTCCTCTTTGGTATCACACTGATTACTTACCAGCACTATACCACTAGTAACAGCACAATATATTGCTTATTGTACATAAACAAGTCAGCACTTAATAGACTTTCTGTAACTTATACTGTACAACTACTCCGCAAGCTACAACTTGCAACAAAAAAACAGCATATTATTCATTACATTAGGTGACCCTAATGCATTTACAAATGCTGGTTGTATATGGACTTAATCATGGCCATAGCCCACCTCTCAGGAATATTCCCATTAACGACAATACAGCAAAAAAGCCACACAAAAAAAACCGCAGGACAGCTGAATAGCTCAGTCCGGACTGCAATCCAAAATTCAACCAGAAAAAAAACAAAAAACGGTCCAATTGTCCTTCTCTAATTTAAAGATAAGATCCTATTTTTATATTGGCTCCAAAAGGGCTTTGTCCATCGAAAACTTTGTACTTACATGCTGGTAAACTAATAAATACGTGCAAGATATTTAACTCAATTTAGTTCTTTTTCTTTCAACTGATGAAATAAACCACCTCTACCTTCAGTTAACAGAAGCAAAAATTCATGCAGATTCTTTAAAGAACTAGCTTAATGCACTTCCGGCCCATTTGTCTGTTTGTCAACTTTTGGTACCTTTTCTTACCCTAAAAAAAATTTGCTTTGTGAACTGTATTGTTATTATAATCAGGTGCTTAGACCATGCATTAACTGCCCTCTTCACAACACTTCGACGCGGGCACAGTAGTGGTAAAGCCAATAGGTCTCACCCATGGTAGAGATTTCGGTTTTTGCCAATGTGTTTTAGCCACTTTATACACCTGTGTGGATACTGTTCAGCATGGCAAAACGTTAGTGGCCCAAAGAAGAGTGGCTTCGAGTGTTGTGGGGTGGCATCGAATAAAGTGGATAGTCGTTGAGGAAGTAGAATGTGGTAAAGTGGAAGGGAATAAAGTGGAATAGTGTGGAGTAGTGTGTCAGAGTGGCGTATGCTGGAGCGTCATACAGTGGAGTAAAGTAACGTGGAGTTGCTAGAAAGGCATAGTGTGGAAGTGCAGAGTGGCATAGAGTAGATTGTCGTTCAGTGGAACAGCATAGACTTTTGTAGTGTGGTAGACTGGAATGGCACAGAGTGGAGTAATATCGTGGAGGAGTGTTGTAAAGTGGAGGTGAGCGAGTGGCAAAGTGTCAAATCAGAGTGCATTGGATTTGAGCGGGGGCAGAGAGAGAGTGGAGCCGGGGCAGAGAGAGAGAGAGAGAGAGAGTGGAGCTTGCATGGTGCAGTAGCGTACTGCCATTACAGACAACACCTGATCAATTGAAAGGACCATTACACTTGCACAAATGTACACTTGCACAGACGCACAGTTTTGCTGATAAACTATACAGTGCACAAATGATAATTTGTGGAAACATCACCACCTATAGTATTGGTTTGTTCTGATCGGGTTAAATTATTTGTTTCCATCGCACTTCAGAATTACAAAAACAAGCATTTACAATGCAATGGTTTCGCCTTTGCAAAAGTTAGAGCTATTGGCATTGCTCATGACATTTTTATTTATGTTTTTTTTAAAAACATAAATAAATGGCATTGTCATTTACAATGCCAATAGCAGGGCAGGAGAGCAAGCACAAGTGGACAGCTGACTCTTAACACCAACACATATATACTGACAGCAACAGGGGGCCCTCGCTGACTACAGACACACAGATCCGGCTCCCAATGGCTAGCCTCCATTTATGAAGCTAGCCAATGGGAGCCGGGGGACGTTCCTGAAGCCAATATATGTAAACAATAGATTTTGCCTGCGCGAACTGCTTGCGCAGATTGCCAGGTCGAAACCTAACCATGAAGTGCACAAGTTTCTCAACCTAATATAAACTTATGTTCACTTGTACTTAAGTGGTTGTCTATTTACTTACTTATGTACTATTGCTCAACCTCCTCTGATGTGTCTTTAATACGTACCCTTTGTCCTGAATTTCGACCTCCTGTCCTGAATTTCTGTCCTGAATTTTGACCCTTTGTCCTGAATTTTTACACTCACAGTCCTGAATTTGTACCCATGCCAGTTGGTCACCCTAACCGGAGCTCCGCTGCACAGGCTTTAACATCCGTATGTAGTCGCCCAAGGGAGTTCCTGCTGGGCGAGACTTTGCCAGGGTCGCCCTACCCCCGGACCTCCGCTGCTGATTTTCTGCTGGCTGAGCCCTGGTCTGTGGACATCGTCTAGATGGGCCACCCTGCCTACGGTCCCTGCGGCCGGCACGACCTAGGCGAGCCCGGGGCTTACCTCCGCCCACAGGGCCGCAAAACACGGCGCTGAAACACTAGCCCGGCGGAGACGGGCTATGGCCGCACCCTCTGTTGCTGCCTACCTGGACGCTGGCTGGTGACTGGCGAGGCGCGGATGGGACTCCGTGACGTCGCCTGCCAGCCTCCAGCACATGTGTCCCCGGATCGACTGCTGCGGTGGGAGGTGGTGGATCGCAGGCTAGGCCGCTGCCCAGACTGCCCATGGTGCAGTTGAGTTAACAACGCGATTGCGGTAGACAGGCTCCTGCAAGTGAAAGACACCTGTGCATGTAAGACCTGCCGCTGAGTGCTTGATAATCGGCGGGCGGCTGGGTGAGACCTCGCTGCATGGCACCCCCCCGGACTGGCTGGGATTCGGAGCGGATGGCAGATGCGGCCGCCGCATAGACTGACTACGCTGCTGTTGTTGCTGCGGCGGGATTGGGGTGAGGGAGTCCCCTGCAAATAGAGGGTAACCCTAGCTGCACGCCCTGTTGCCGCCGCGACGACAGTCCACCGCTGAGTGACGGGGCACGGCTGGGACAACACCCGCACACACACACTGCCTGAATATACCATTCAGTCCCACTGCTCGCCCTCACTACACTGAACTGCTCAGGGATGCTGTTTTTTTAAGATGATGAAACGATTCCTGCACTGCCACGAAAGTACCATCTGTAATGTGTGGGCATCAAATTCAAAATAACATGTGTGGGGTTGCTCGTCGCGGCGCGTGGAGCACAGTGTTGAAGAAGCGACACCCTTGAAACGTGTTACCGGTTCCCCTTGAAATAACTCTTAGTATGTGTATAGAAGCAATGCAGCCAGGGCTCCTGTGAGGCTAGAAATATTGCACACAGCACTCCTGTGAGAGGGAAGGCAACGGGAGCAGCACTAGTTGAAATGATACAGGTAATGCTGCTGTGAATGTAGCGATTAAATCAACATCTTTGGGCCCCACTTAAGTTTAATCTTTGTGGCACTGGTTCACGTTGACAGCCACTGGGCAATTTCGCTACCCAAATTGCAGATGTCACCACTGCCCTTACAACAGGATTCACTGAGCTGGGCCCCAACGGTGTAGCAGCCTGCAGCAGGACATAGGTCCCATCCTGATGAGCCGCTGGCCCCTCTGATGCCACTTGTAATACTGCCAGTTGCGGTGCGGACATGTTGAGGTGTGCCTATGGATGGATACTGTGAAGTGCACTGATGTCATCCCTTGAGTGAGCTGAGTGGCGCCACACGGGAGAAGATCGAACCTGCCCCGCTCAACAGCTGACAGCACTGGCACTTGCGATCCCCTTGGGCCGGCATCCGCCATCTTGTCGCACGGCACCCCCCAGCTTCTAATGGAGAAGAGGTGCATATTGGCACCCTGGCAAGCACTAGACTATTGGCGCAGGCGAGGTTCTGTTTCGGCATGCCGCACTTGAATATCCCCGTGAGGATTGTTTGAATGGTCACTGAAGGCAGGTCCTGCTGACACCCGCCGGGGGGGGGGGGGGGGGGGGGGGGGGGGGGTTGCGCCGCTGGGGCAGACCGTGCCTGGCCCTCCACTGAGGAATGGACATGAACCAGTACCACATGGCTGTGAGGTGCGGATAGCGTGAAGCGTATGCAACTTCGGCCCACCAACTCTGACTCGGGAGGCTACCTCCGTTGGCGGGGGGGGTGGGAACGGACAGCGGGGGGGGCGGGAACGGACAGCGGGAGATGAGGAGAGGGCTCTGGGCGATGGTCTCTGCTAGACCTATTAAAGGTGCCTCTTACCGCGGTGACACTTCTGTCTCACAGCATAGATGTACCCCCTCCTCTCAGTGAAAGGTGCTGCTACAAGTCCAAGGGAGCGAGCTGACCCCTGGTGCTGCGAGTGCGACAAGCAGAGGATTGCTTCTAGGACTGGATCATCACGGGGTCTTTCAAAGCTGGATCATGACTGCCCTCCCAGCCTTGAAAGCAGCCCCCAGGTCTCCAGCACTCTGGGAATGGCACAGTGCCTGGATGGACAGTCCAGCTCTGAGCCCATGGCCGATTTCATGATATTTCATCATCAGTCCAGGTGCACTTAAGGGCAGGAGAGGTTTTATAGCAGCAGCAGGAATAAAGGGGAAAGGAAGGCATGAAGACAAAGAATGCTCTTAGTAAGGTTTCCCGCCGTCGCCTTCACTGCAGCGCATTGGGTTTAAATCTATTTCATGCGGGCAGGGACTAAACAGCTCCCTGAAGCCACTAGCTGCAGGCGACCGCGACCCTTCAGGGGTCCCCCGCCCCACTCCGCCTATCAATATATGTGGCACATGGGTCCGTCACGGGCCCCTAACACATTTTGCAGGGAGGCCCATCATTTTGCATTACGCCACTGATGACGGGGACAAACTCCATTCCTGTACACAGACTTTGTGCATTCCCAACGCGGAGCAAAAGACAGGTAATCCTGTAAAGATTATACGCTTCCCCCGTCTCCACAATTTCATTCACCCTTCCAGGTGTGGGCAGCTGATAGGAGGCCGAGCCTCAGATTCAATATTCCCGCCAGGATCCGCACATGGATGGCCGAGATAAGGACTAATGCCGTGCCGCCAGACGCCGCACTTGGCGCGAGCCGGTATCCCACGCGCCATCAGCGACCCAGCGCCCAACGACATCTGAAACCTTGTTCACTTCCCCCGCCGCCCTCCGGAACAAGGTCTTACAACTACAGACGGCCGTTTGAAGTGTTAACTTTGCTTTCCAATTCTGCGTGTTATTTTTAGAGGATCTCAGAATAAAGATAAGTGCCCTACTTTCTCCCTCTGAAGATCATATCTCGCGTTCTCGCCCAAGCAGGAGCAAGTCTGACGGGTAGCCTTTAGGCATGAGAGAAACCCAAGCCGCCTCTGAAGGTTATTCGAAAAGATTGCGCTTCAGCGACCAGATTGCAGTTCAGTCCCGAGTCCTTTCACTGCCAGCAAATAAACGCTCTTTTTCGAATCCGTCAAAAAATAAGGTGAATCGCACATATTAACCAGTAAATACATCGCACTGAGCAGCGTTAAGTGGGATGAAAAAACTGGGGGGTCTCTCAAGGGGGCATGGCCAATGTCTTTTTGTGCAACCCTCCTATTTACCTCTTTCTTCTTCTGGTGGTCAACTTGCCTCGAGGCACAAGAATCGAGGTTGTGCACTCTAAATCATAAATTAAAGGCAGTCTCTTCCTCTTGTGATCTGGGCTGTAGCGAGAGCTCTCTGTAAACACCCGCTCCATTGTCTAGGTATTTATAACGAGAAGAGCGACACTAAAAGAAGTTAGGCTCAGGACAACACGGGGGAGCCTCGCAGGGCTTCGGATATCGAGGGAGCCTTGCAGGCTCAGAGGAGTGACACCCTGCCACACGGAGCCTTCCCTAGCCCATTTGACTTACCGGGCACTCTGGCGGGGGCTCCTTGCGGGGGGTCGCATTGCTCCTTGTCTCCGGACTTGCTTTGAGGGACGGCCGGACTCCAGATACCTCCGGGCGCGCGCGGGGACGCCTCTCAGGTCGGGCCAATCTCTGCCCGGCCCAGGAATGACGCGGGGGAGTCCCGGCGGCCGAGGACCAATCGCCGGGCTGAGGGGGGAGAGCTGACGACGGCCGGCCGGGGCAGAAGGTTACTCCTCAGCAGATACGAAGCCAGCTCTTCCGCGGCTGCTTCCACCAGCGGCTCAGGAGCCCAGGCAGAGCTTCGGCTCACTCCCGGGCAGGGGGCGTGAGGGGGGCAGGAGAGAACACGAACGGCGGGAGGGAGGCGGGAAACGTGCCGGGGAAAAACATGCCCAGGACAGCAGCAATCACGGCCGGGCCGGACCAGACTCGGGGGCGTTCCCGGCGTCGCGTGACGTCGGCAAAAGCCAAAGAATCTCGGGAACGCCCCCGTGTCTGGTCCGGCATTGATGGACAGGCCCCTCGTCCAATGGCTAGGCTCCATTTATGGAGCTAGCCAATGGGACGGGGGGCGTGTTCCATAGTGCCTTACTGTACTCAATAGATTTCTCTGGAGGAGGAGCCTAACGGCTCCGCCCCCCAGCGAAACCTAAAAATGGGCTTCTTCATTTACTGCTAAGTGTTGTTGTGCACTAACAAAAAATATATACAGCCTTCCTCCAGCACACGGCCAGTAGCCAGCAGGATGGTCACATAAATCCTCTCACTTTGAAGTGCAAGAAAAAAAAACTAAACACCAAGCTCCCTTGGAAGGCAGAGCCTGACATTTGGCCTCTACCTCTGAACACACAGCAAATAAGACAAGAACTGCTATAAACAGGCTATGCTCTACAAAAGGTGCAAACTCAAGGACAGCCTAAAACAAAGTCAACAAATAGAAAGCAAGAGTGAAATATGAACAACAAAGCCAATGGTAAGCAATAGGTGGAATGCATTCCCAAGATATCTTTAGCAAGCCAGCCATCTGCGCTTTCTGCTGGTTAGGTCAAAGTCTACTAAAGATCCTATCGTTGATGTCAACATGCCTGCTAACCCATGTAAATCCTACAAAACAAAGGCCTGTAACTGGCATAGTTCCCAAAGAGAAGCTTCACTCTTCGATTTAAGATCTCAAAGCCTAGATAAAAGACAACACTGGATATAAAAAACAATTCATTAAGGAATTTTCCTTTCCTGAAATGACATTTTATTAACTTGCCTGTCTCGAACAAATCTACATGCAACTAAATGGTTCTTAAACAAAAATCGGTAACTGCACAGAATGATTGGATACAATCTATTCACCAAAGGGTATTCCAAAAGGTCCATGCTCCTCAGGTTATTATTTCTTGTAGATGTAATCTCAGATTAAGATCACTTCACAGAATTGTAAGAATGCCAACTCCTCTAATCATAATCTCAAAGATTTCTTACAAAGTGCCTTTTCACATTAAATTAAAATATGCAGTTACCAAGAAATGAAAGTGTAACTGCCTAATTTCTGACAAGATTTGGCTTAGTCAGTAGATACTAAAGTGATTAAGCCACCAAATGCCTGTAGATATATGGGCTTATTAAATAAAGGCATAGCCTAAATGTCTAAAAGATCCATGTAAGAAATTGGGTGATTGGAGGGGGGGGGGGGGTGGAAGCCACACTCCGGACACAACCAGAATACTTGTAAGGGTGTACCACAAAAGTCACTAAATTAACTTGTGCTCAACTCTGGAGCTTGGCACAAAACAGTGGGGCTTAACATTGAGGCAAAGTGTGAAGTGTTTATGCAGCACACAAACTAATAAAAGTGAAAACACAACACAAGAAAAATCAAAGTAGAATCGAAGATACTGAAATTAAAACTTTCAGTTAAGTATAGTACCTAGAAGCACAAAGCACCAATTATGGATATCTGGCCACACTGGAACTGGACAAGTTACACGTACAGGCAGACCGCGATGGGGCGCAGAGAGGTGCACTTTATACCATTGATGCAAGGTCTATGCAGCATTGCTTTACAAGGCTTCACGTCACTTGGAGTAAATTCCGTATGGAACCTTCAGTTCGAGTAGGAGCTCTGATGCCAGCCAAGGGAGCAGGACCTGAGGAGGTACCTCTTGGGGATAAGGAGCTCACCCCAGCAGATAGACCTCTGGAGCTTGTTGTGTGCCTGTAGCTCATCCGAGGGAGGGAGGTAGGAAAGGGAAGGAGAATGAGTGAGTGAGTGTTTCTCACAGCAGTCTCACTCCTTCGACAATGTTCTGGGTCAGTACACACTTGGTGTGGTATGGTGACCCACTGTGGCATACATAGTCATGGCGTCCCCATTGTACACTGGCACGGACCTGGTTGGCTCAGCAGGTGCATGGCAAATTGGGTGGCCAATACTTACCTGCCTACAGGCTCTGTCCAGATTGTCAAATCGTTCATGGCAGTGGTCCCCTGACCTGTGTAAATCACAGACTTGGTCCCGCACATGAGCAACGACCAGACCGTTGCAACAGGTGTTTCCTCACAACAGGAATCCACTAAACCGGATTTTCCACTCTACCTCGCTCCCTCCAATGCTCTTCTCTCCCTCACAGGGCATATTGGTCTTGACAAGCAGGTGATGGTGCTCCAGGCTAGGTAGCCTTGGTTTCCCTGGGTGATGTCCCTCACCTAGCAGGGAGACTAGCAAGCCTTGGTCCACAGTCCTGGTCATATGAATAAGTCTTACAGAACTTCCTCTCCTCACATAGCCTGACTGGCAGCTTGGCAGATGAAATTTCTTTGGGGGGTAGAAGGGACTCAAACTCCCCATCTTATAGGCCATTTCAAGACACCAAAGGGGATTTAGGGGCTGAGTCTTTGAAGTTTATGATGGGGGTCTGCCTCTTTTGCAGTTCCCACTCCTCTGTGCTCTTCTTCCTCTTGAAACCAATCGATCACAGCAGGAGAGAGAGCAAAGCTGCCCCATCTCCTTCCTTAGATGTGCCCAGGCACTTCCTTGTGACCTCTCGCTGAATCAAAGAGCACCCTTTTAAGTGTACTGGTGAAGCATACAGGGGAAGCAGGACTCCTCTCCATTGTGTGTCCCAATCAACTTACAGGAATGCAGCCATAGACAAAAATCGGTCTTCGGAGCAAGGAGGGGCAGGGGGTTTGAGGGTCCTTTTATCACCTCATGTTTTTACCATACGGGCCTGGGTCTCCCACAAAGGAATCAAGGGTCCTCCATGCGTGTACCATTCACAGGTATACTCACGCCAAGTTCATGTATACAGAATACACAAGCACACTGCCCAGTACTGTATCCTTTATGTACTGTTCCACTCACTGGCACACATCCATCCAGCATACGCATTGGCCAGGCATGCACTTGCACAGCACTACATTCTTGAAGTACTGTGACACGCACAGACACACATACACCCAAGCACATGCAACTGGCCCACTGATCAATCGTCCCTTAATCACCCCCTACCTCCCTAGCAGACAGTTGCATTCCGCCAGCGCGTTCCTTGCGACGGTGCCCAAAGTTAACCGGGCTAGATCAGGAGCCGCTCTTTTACCCTCAATGCTGCTAGGCTGTGGAACATCCTACCTCTTCAATTAAGGTCCAATCCAGATCTGACCTCCTTTAGGAAGCATCTGAAAACTTTTTTGTTCAATAAATAAACTCTCCTCCCCTTCTATGTCACTCGCCCTGCTGCTTAGAACACCTCGCAATCTCAGCGCTTTGACGCCTCCGGGCAACTATTTGCGCTATATAAAACGCATTTTCATTTCATTCATTTCATGCATTCAGCCTGCAAACACTGGACAGTGCTGCCTTATCCATGTATTGTGCCCTTTCCAGGCACGTATACATCCCGCATAGAGACCACTTCTGTGCGAAGCACACAGCAATAGAAATTTAGAATGAGGGGGTCTGTAGGCCTCACATAAGTGACAGGCTAAAAATTACCTATTCACTTCTACTGCTCACTAAATGGTATACTGCCTGCACTGTGCTCGTGCTGTTTAACTTCTGGTGAAGGCAGTAGTCTTTCACCAATATGACGGTAGTGCCTTGGGCACCCCTTCTGGTCCAACAAGACAGCAATCCGTGAGATAGGCCAATGTGAAGGTGCGCATGATTCATGCTTGCCTAGGACAACAAAAATCAGCATTAGAGATCCATATTCAGTACATTTAGGCACTCATGGGGGTGCACGTCCATTACCATGAAGAGAACTTTTCAGTCTCGAGGAGTGAAGGCAAAATGTTTGAGAAAAGACCACTCCAAGGTAGTCGGGCCGAACAATCAATCCCATTTGTTGAAAAAGAATGAATTAATGACTGAATAAAATGCCATACTTTAGATAGTAGGCTAATTAATATACATTTCAGATTATGATTTTTTTGTGGAGAAACAGTTGGAACAGATATTTGTCCGTTTCTCTAGGATACTTCGAATCACTATTAAAATGAACCATTATTTGGGATCTATTCCTCCAATCATCATATCAGGTTTAAAATCCTCTTGTGACCATTTTAAATAGACACTATTGAGCTACACTATCTGCGATTTAAAGTAAATAAAACACTCCTCCATAATCTTTTCTATTTACCCGTAGGTCATGCAAACATATCTGTACAGGTGGGGTCAATAGTTCAATTAATTTCTCACATCTATTATTTCAACTGACAATACCTACTTCCTTATATTTGACCTCGGCTTAAAAACACACAGGATAAATTAATGAAAGAATACAGTTATTTTTTAACTTGTCTCTCGCTTCCCAATTTCTCAAAACTGAGTCAGGTGCATCATTTTGACTAAGCAGAACTTTTACTAAATATATTTACCATTCATGGTCTATTTGGAGGCTTCAAGCTTTGTTCATCACTTTCCTTCTCCAAAAATGAGTAGGTATACTAGTCAGACTTCTAGAGCTACCAGTTACCTTATCTAAGTAATATGTCAGCAGGCCTTTTGATGTGGTTTCTGACCTCTTTCTCTAGGTTTTGTAATCACCAATTTAGTTTAACTCTTCCCAAGAACTGATTGCCACCAGAATCATTTAATTCACCAGCACTTTGATCATTGTCAACATCCAAAGCTTTAAAGATTAGCGGCATGTGTACATAGACACTAGCACCAGGGCACTGATACTATGTTACAGAGAAATAAGGAAGCCAACTTTGATACTGGAACACTGACGGGGAAAGCGGAGGTACACAGATACTTATACATTAACATGTACTGATTCAGGAACTCCAAGAACTCCAAGTCCACAATTACTAAAGCGGGGACACTGCCACAAGGGCATCAGCACTGAGACACTGATGCAGGATGCTAAAAAAAAATAAAAAGTGAACAGAAACACTAAGCGACAATACATGGCACCAACGTGGAAGCACAGACACTGGATTGCTGGCACTAGGGCACCAAAACTGACACAGGAAACTACCAGGGGAGAGACACATTGAGGCAACAACATTGGATGCTGACATAACAGTACCGATATGAATACACTGACAAGAACAGAGTTAACCACATGCGTGCGGGGGTTATTTTTGCGCTGTGCGGCTTTTTTCGAAAAACCGCGTTACATGACTAGCTCAGCTCGTCATCCGCACACGACCACCGTGGCTGATGACGAGCTGAGCTCGTCATCAGCAGCGAAGGGGTTAATATAGAGAGCAAAACACTGAGAAGTTAATTACTGACACAGCCTCGGATACTGCGAGACCCGGACCTAGGTAAAGTTACATGAGATATTGAGATGAGCTTATTGGCACTGGAACACTGACACAGGGGCATAAACTGGCAAAGAAATATGTTGACATGGAAACACTATTACAGGTATATTATTTATTTATTTATTTTTATTTTAAATTCTTCTAGAGCGCAGGAATCAATCCCGTAAGGGTATCTCCGCGCTGTGCCAGCAGTAGGAAACTCAATCGGTGAATAAGGAACATTAATTAGATGGACAGAAATGCCTCTTGATAAAGGATAGTTTTTAGTATTTTCCTAAAGGATAGGTGATTAGTAGTTGTTCTGGCTTCGAGGGGCAGTCTGTTCCATAGGGCAGGTCCGACTGAGGAGAAGGCCCGGTCTCCTTGTCTGGACTTCTTTGTGGACGGGGGTTTTAGCAAGGCTTGACTGCTTGAACGAAGGGACCTACTGGGCTGATATGGCACCAAAGATTGAGACAGGTATTTAGGACCTGTGCCATAGATGCATCTATGGACCGTGCAGCAGATCTTAAAATCGACGCGCTGTCTTATTGGGAGCCAGTGCAGCTCCCTGAGCAGGGGTTTGGAGGGGGTTCTAGCTGGTGCCCCCATAACCAGTCTTGCTGCCGTGTTCTGGACCACCTGCAAACGACCTACTGCGTCAGCATTTGCTAACGTCAGCAGGCCGTTGCAGTAGTCCAGACGACTGGTCACTAATGCCTGCACAAGTGTCTTCCTGTAAGAAGCAGGAAGATACGGAAAGACACGTCTAAGCAGGCCAATAGTGTGGAAGCATAATCCTGCGATGTAATTGGTATGCTCCTTCAAGGTCAGCTTTTGGTCCAGTTTCACCCCAAGATTCTTCACATGATGTTTAGATGACGGTACTGGGCCAAGATCTATTGGCCACCAGTCAGGGGACCAAAGAATGCTTGCTTTGCCAAAAAGCATGACCTCAGTTTTTGTGACATTACATTGGAGGCAGTTCTTCGCCATCCAATGTGACACCGCCCTCATACCCTCAGCAAAGTTCTCTTTGACTTTAGAGTCAAGGGAGCTGAAAGGGTAGAGGAGCTGGGTGTCATCAGCATAGGAGATCGGTGTGAACCCATACTTCCGCACAATCTCAGCAAGGGGGGCCACATATACATTAAACAATGTAGGGCTAAGGCAGGAGCCTTGTGGCACCCCCTTCGTGAGCCCCCTGGAGATGGAACGGAAGGGGCCCAGGCTGACAGATTGTGATCTCCCGGAAAGGAAACTCTCCAACCATGATAGTACTAGGCCTCCGATTCCTACTCCTTGCAACCGGCCGAGAAGGATGTTATGATCCACGGTATCGAAGGCTGCAGACAGGTCCAACAGCACTAGAATCATGGAGCCTCCTCTATCCTGTGACATTTTGATCTGATCCGTCACAGAAAGAAGGGCTGATTCAGTGCTGTGGTTGGGCCTGAACCCAGATTGTGATTGGTCCAGGCCCCCTGTCGCCTCGATAAAATCGGAAAGGATGGTATTTACGTGCTTCTCAGCCAGTTTGCTAATGTAAGGGAGGAGAGAAATCGGGCGGAGGTTGGAGAGTTCAGACCAGGGCAAGGTGGAATTTTTGCGTATAGGGTTCACTACCGCTTTCTTCCAGGCTGATGGGAGCATACCCTCAGCGTATGAAAGATTAAGCAGTTTCTGGATGGAGGGTCCTACTATGTCGATTAGCGGGGAGAAGAATTTAGCAGGTAGCAGGTCATTAGGGGAACCAGTCTTTATTTGATTAATCAGTAAGGTCAGATCCTCAGCAGTTATTCCTGGAATAGCCTGGAGAGTTCTTTCAGAGGTCAACCTAGAGGATGTTTCAGGAGCTTCATTTCCCCGAGAGTCTGAGACAGCGGTGATTTTTTTATATATCCCTTCTATTTTGTCTTCAAAATATTGGGATATATCGTCACACAGAGCCTGAGTAAAGGTGTTAGGGCTCTCGCATACCTCAGGGTTAGTAAAGGTCTGAATAATTTTAAAGAGTTCTCTTGTTGAATTACCTGCCTGGACAATGATGTGGGGACAGTGATACATGGAAATTGGGACCGACAGCACCATTGGAATATACAATGTTACCCCCAACATTGGGACACAAGGATAAAGGCACACAGTGTCACTGAAAGTTACTCCAGGTACTGGCAATGGGACAGGAAGACAGACAATGTGCGGGGACAAAAAGGTCTTTAAGACAGACCAGGAGACCATGGTCACAAGGACTAGGAGCAAAAGGGCAAACAAGTTTATGGCCCAACTAAACATTATTCTTTAGCAGCCCTAAGAGCCAAGAGGGCATAGCGTTTGCAAATGCCGTCCATCAAAAATGCTTCTTATTCTTCAAAGGCAGCCTATCTGCTTCCAGACACTATGACTCCTTAGCACTGCCCATAATAGTACCGCTCAACGAACAGCCTAGTGAGAGGTTTAAAAGACGTGTCCTGCTGGACTGTTGCACCACTGGGGGGGGGGGGAACTAGACTCCCATTACCCCCCCCTGGGAAGCCTCACGCGTATTTAAGCGCAATGCCAACCCGCGGCGTGGGCGCGCCCGGGCCAAGGGCATGTCTGTCCACGTCAGTCAGCGCCCTGAAGAGGCCAGGCCCCCCTCTAAGTTCCCAGGGTTTGCATTTGGCAAACCCCCTCGCAAAAGTATGGCCAAATGTAAAGCCAAAACAACAGAACATGAGGAGAAATCATCAACACCCTGCCTGGACTAGTTTTTGACAAGGGCGGTCAACATGTTATACAAAGAGACCAAACTTACCAAACACCTTCCTTCCATAGAGAAAGTAAGATCCAGTCTGGAACCTAGTGCGATGCCCCAATTAGTAAATGACGAGCTCCGCAACCTTGTCTAGGCGTGATGGTTTTCCCATTAGACCTTGTAGTAACCACTCAAGCCCCATAGGGGGCAATTCCAAATCAAAGAGTCTAGTTACCTTTATAAATTGCAGGGCTGGTATTAATTTTGGAGGGGGTGAAGGGGTTCCGGAGTTTAAATTTGGAGAGTACTGAAGGACAGCCAAATAGCAATGCACATTCTTTAATAACTTCATCAATTTTGATCCCGGGCTTGATATGCCTTCCACCCCCCAACAGAGAGTAACCACATCAAGGGGGAATGATGGGAGGAAGGGATACTCTAACCCACAACTGCTATCAATGGTTAATCAAAGGATACCATCAATTACATTTTTACAAAGGCAGGATGATTTAACATCAGATGGTATATCATCCCAGGGGATAAGGGTTTCTAACCCCCCCCCCCCCAAATGTGGCAGATAAGAGCGGTCAGGTTGAGCCGTGTGAGAGGAAGAGCAGGAAGGATGGGAATATGCAGAGGGAACACAGGGACAAACTTTACTGAGGCTAGATTCACCCTGACCAGCAGCCCCCCCCCCCCCCTTCCGCCCCCAAGCAGTCTGCCCATTTATTTTCATTTTGGGAAATACCCCCGAGTGGAGTAAAACCTAGACAGAGTCCATGTAGCAACTAATGTCAAAGGCACTACACTGGTTGACGAAATGTAATATGGGGCGGAGGGGGCGTGGCGGGACAAAAACTCTAGACATCAAGGGGAGGAGAATGGCCTGGGTAGGCCATGCCCTTAAAACCATATGAGCAGACGACATAGTTCTCAATTTTAACAGCGGTCGATTGGTTGAGGACATGCTGAGCACACTCCCCAATTTTCCCACGTCAGATACTCAGATCTTTGCAAGTGTACAAGAGAGGTTAAAGTCCATCGAGCTTGGTTGGGGTAGAACCTTAACCCATTCCCTTCCAGCCTAACAAAGAGCATGAAAGAGCGGAAATGCGTATAAGCAATCGACTTTCCCCATTGGCATTGGAAGGATTGGAGTCCTGTGACTGACTGAATACAGACTGCATGGCCTTATTTGGGAGCAAGAGCCCTGATTTTGAGATATTAAAAAGGAAGTAGAGTCAATAGAGGAGGGCTTGGGTACGCAAACAAAATTATTACTTGGAATGTAGCCGGTCTTAGGCAGATGCTGGAGGACCCTGATTGGGTAGGGTTAGTAGAGAACTCAAGACAATAGGTCTTCAGGAAACCTGGGAAACAGGCAGGACCTGTATGGATGGTTGCTATTCATTTTACACTGCAGCCGTACCCTCTAGGCCTGGTCGAGCGATTGGGGACATACTAACCCTGATAGCAAATACAGCAAGATTTAAGGTTATAACATTTTTTAATCCACATTCCGCTTTGTGAAGGCTACAAAAACCGTGGTCTTGGGTTTTAATCAACTATTACAATAATTTTGGAGGCAATGTGGCTTTGGTAGTGGACACGTTGGAGAAATAAATGGCCTCCATTTAAATAGAACACTACAATTGTTTTAATATATTATGGCTGGGAAATGTTAATGCCCACAGCTGCAAGAAGATGGTAAAAGCAGTGTGTGGATTGACTGATGAGTGGGGGGCAGGGGTACGCACACTTAACAGATTGTTAATAATCAGGGATCTAGAGATAATTAACACAGCTGACCCCAACATAGGGTTACTAGAGAATGCATTTGGTACTCCATCGAATGGATGAACTATTGATTTTATGATTGCTTCTGAAGCCTTGTGTGCAGTTTAATCATGTAGAATTGAAACGTATCTTTCTGCGACCACGCAGCCATCTCTTGCCAAATGAATTGGGGAAATAGATATACGCCACTGGCAACTAAAGTAATAGTTATACATAGCAAGTAAGAATGGTATTGTGCTAAAATGTCGATCCACTAATTATTGCTAAAATGCAGACAGAGGTAATTACTTGCCTAGACTTACATTTAGATGCAAGAGGTAGAATTGCAGCTTTTGAAGGGATACTGGGCGAAATTAAAGGTAATTTGGTTTGGCCTGATCCCTCTAACAGGACTCCAACAGTGTGCTGGTTTGATGCTGCAGTTCAAAGTCATTAAAAAATCTACGTGCAGCTCTTGGGAATATCCAGGGAGAAAAGGATTTAGTGAGGAACCTGCACTGTCAATATAAAGAAGCAAGGAGGGCCAGATTAAGGGGCCTGAAGAGGGAAGCATGGGACAAACTGAGCCAGGCAGAAGCTTCTAAATATAGTAGGGATGATTTTTGGGAGTGAAATTAATGTGCCATTTTTTAAAGACTAAAGTGATCCAAATTTAGGACTCCACGTGGATGAAGAGGCATGGGTGGCCCGTTTTGTACAAATATTTTAGGCTTCTGATGAGGGCACGGCGTCTCTACTCAGTACCCCAGAGGTTGCACAAAAGGGCAAGATGTTTTTGATTTGGCAGAGGTGAGAAATGGATTGGGGCAGTAGAGCAGTGCTAAGCCCCTGCACCAGACGGGGTTACTATAGATTTTTTTTCTTACAAAACCAAGAACTTTGGAACCCACTATTGACTAATGTTTTCAATGTCATAGTCAAGTCGGGCCTGCCATTTTCTTGAAAAAAGGCAATAATCTTATCCACAAAAAAAGGGGAGAAATCCTTGCCACAAAATTATAGACCCATCTCTTTAGTAGATGGAACAGTCAAGCTGATGTGGTGTCCATTATCGAACAGATTGGAGGACTGGGCCAGGGTGAGGAATATTATAATACCATCACAGTACGGTTTTAAAAAGGGGAATGGGACATTGGATCTAGGTCTCAATTGGAGTCTGATCATTTCAAAATATACAGCGGTTAAGAATGGCCAAGTTTACTTGGTCTTGACAGACCTATAAGCCGCCTTCAACTATGTCACCCATTCCAAGCTGTGGCTAGTCATGGAAAGTATGGGAATAGAAGATACAGTAATAACCGTCATACAGGCAATTCATGGTCCAATATGTTAGCCAATAGAGTTCTTCAACTGGAAAAAAAAGTATCATGGCCATCTTCAGATTATTAGAAAGTTAGGGTCAAAAATCGACTGGGCAATAAAAAATAAAAAAAGGTGTACATAGCCAAAGCTATTTGCATCGCCACATATGGGGCAGGTGTCTGGGATATGGTAAATGTAGTGTGCCTTCAAAGTACACAGGATGGTTTACTTAGGAGGTTGGTAGCTCTTCCCCCAGAGCTGTTCCAATTACAACTGCCACACCGAGACAGATGTAGCATACATTACGGATATTCTTCATCTAGCACCTATACTATTGTGACTCAGTCTGGAGAAAGAAGACTGTTAATATGACCAGAGCATCCAGAGGAATTGCTTAAAACCTGGCCACGCACATAAAATCATATGGTTGTCATACGGGAAGCGCTCTTTGAGGTCCATGGGTCTGCAGGAGCTGTACGAGAGCCCACCCAGCTGTTTCTAAGAAAATAGTTAAGGAAATGATTTTCATCAAAGCTGGCAAGAGAATGGATTCTAATTCTAACAAACCTATGGTGAGGTTAGACCAGATGTCCCCTATAATAACAAAGGACACACTCTTATCTAATCTTTGTGGCAAGTCAACATAGATATATCCTGTAAGGTTTCGATTAAATTTACATTGCGCTGAATCTGGGCTACCCTACTGATACTTACACCAAGATGCTCTCCCTGCTTGCCCTTGTAATTGTATATCCTTCCAAACAGACTTTCTATTTTTCTTTTATATTGCTGAAAGGAAAATATATTCTCCCGCTCATGCGTAAATATAATTTTAGGCTGTGTCGGTCAACCCTATATTTTATAAAAATGTGGGCTTATCCACTTACATGTCACTGTTCAGCTTCATTTCTATGGTCCTCCCTTTAAGAGTAGGAGATCCAACCGTAAGATTGGTTAGATAAATGGGATGAATCCAGTTTATTAATACCTATGTTCATAGCGATTTTTTTCTTTTGTTGTTTTCTTCCTCATATCAATCTAGAGGGCTTTTGTGAATTTTAATGCATTTTAGTATCATTATATATTATTTTAACATTTTATTTATGTGATTTTGTATATAGTGTACTTTTTAGGCTATTGAAATGTAGCGAAATAAAGGAATATTGATTGATTTAGATCCCTACCTCAGCCAAAGTTCCCAGAAAAAAACTTTTTGGTCTCAAACAATTAGGTTAAATGTTGTCTGCTCTGCTGTCACAGTAAAAAAAAAAAAAAAGGGGAGCTTTAACCAGGCTAGGCATGCTGAATTTGAAGGAAATGTGCGTTTACTTTTTAATCCCTTTTTAGGTCTGCCTGAGCCAGTGCACAAGCGCTTCTCTGCGAGGCTTATTGTAAGGACTTCCAACTCCCAGAGATTTTCCTCTTTTTAGGACGAGAGTAGAGAAACCAAACCAAGGTCTGAAACCATTGCGGATTTCGTACAGTTCGTGTGGTGCACTCGAGCGGAAAGCGCGTCCACATCAAAGCCATCAGCCTCCCTCCCACAGGCATCTGAAGCTTCCCCCAGTGTGCGCAAGGTGTGGCAATAAAAAGGGAGCGGGTTTCTTCACGCCCACCATCGGTTGCGTTACTCCGGTTTGGTGCTGCGAAATTTAATTAATGCTTTTTTCCCCAGTCGGAGTGCCTCTTGCATTTTCAGTACAGAGCTATCGCAACATCCTCCCACTGCGCCTCGTAATGCCCGACTTGTGGAAGATTCTATGCACTGAAAACTTTTAGCTATCATCTGTGCGTCTTCTATACTATGCAAAGCTTAGCCAGTGCTCACTACACCCTGACTGGCAGCACCAGGACATGCAGCAGAGTGAAAGAGAGATAGGCTAATGTGCGGAGCGGCCGACTTCAGAACTGTAGTACTTGGTTTTGAATCCCGTCCTTGACTATACTACATCCTGCGATTCTAGTCAAGTTTATTTCTCGTAGTTCCAAACTACACCAAAGGCTTCTGCTCCCCCTCACTCACACCCCATTCCCATATGCTCCTTCCCTCCCGCTGGCTCCACCGCACCCCCCCACCAGGCTCTTGAAGCACGACACTTCGCCAGCGCTTCCCTCCCACTCACTCCTTCTCCCCCACCGACTTGTTTTTAGGTTTTGCCTGGCGTGCGCTGCGCAGCAGCGTTCGGGCAGGCGAAATCTCATGTTAGAACAGTACGGGGTTTTGTCCCGCCTGCTCTTCCATTGGCTAGCTCCATAAATGGAGGCTAGCCATTGGAAGAGAGATCTGTCAGTCATTGCCTGAGCAGATTCGTGGGCGTTCCGGCGATTTTTTTCGCTCTCCGCCCTTTTTTTTGCCGTCATGAACAGGTGGGTGTTTACTTTTTTTTCCCCCGGATGTTTGCGGCCGCCATTTTTTCAGGGAGCTGGGACGGGCAGGTCGCAAGTGCCTGCCTTTGCTTGTTTAATCAACGTGTTTGCTGCCAAAATGAAAGAAATCGGTCGCCTACCGCTTTTATGTTACCAGCCACTCCTGTTTTCAAAATCTGCCTCCATCTAATTGTTGTCCTGTGTGTATTCAATTATTCACTGTTTCCCGGGTGACAGGCAACATCAGGTGACCGAGGAGGCTCCTTCAGGAAAGTATATTTTTTTCAACCGATTTTGCAGGAACAAGCAGGCTGCATCAATGTTTTTCTTCAATCCGAGTCAATCAGGAAATGAATTTCCCCTGCATTTTTTCCTGAAACTCAAATCTATTCCAAACCATCGGACCGCATGAATTCCGCTATAATGCAAAGCACTAATGTGCTTCAATGCCTCTTTAGGGGTTTAACTCATAAGAAGCTCCCCAAACTGCTTTGTCTTGTTCAGTACAGAAAAAGTCTATAATTGTTTTATTTATGTGCTGCAATGTGTTTCGGAAAACGAGAAACTTTGACTGTACCTGATTGGTTTATTATAATTAAATCCATGTATTGTGTTCTACTGTTTGTGACTAGAATAGCCGCGTAATTAGGTCCAGATCCCCGAAATTCTGCAGGACGCTTGTTATTTATTACACTCCCGCTTTTCACTTGCCTTCTCGGACACCGACAGAAGGAGACCGCTAGAACTACTTATCCCTTCACACTCCGTGGCTGGCAAGTTGACATACATTCTGTGCGACGTGGAGTGCTGTTTACAGTAGCTGAAAGTGAGGGCTAGCGATATCTCTGTTCCCGGCCCTTTCTGACAGTACAAATGACGTTCAAGCCAACGAAAGGAAAGGTGAGTGACAGGGGAAGTTTTGCTTTCAGGTGGGACTTGGGGACAGGTAGTCTGAGGTCATAGAAGAGTTCTTCTGTTACCCATGCGCATGTTTCAGAACCTCAACCAGGCAAGCCTGATGCTATCTGGGACTTGCAGTCCTGTGTACCCCAGTATAAAATCTGTTCGTCAGTACACAGACACAACAGGATTACCTATTCACGCTGGATTGGGAAAGAAGAGAGCTCTTGATAATGTGCAAGATGCACCATACCACTGGAGAAAGAGTTTAGAAATCCCTGAGACTTGGGAGTCAGAGAAAGGGATCCCATGGATACAGGGGTAAAGGCATTATTTTATGTGTGGGATAGGGGCCGGGGCAGGGGTATAGGAGACTATATTTCTGTTGTGGCGAGCGTGGGACGGTTGCGGGGGAGGTGCTGTGTTTGGTGGCAGGGTCATTTTTGGGGACCCACTACAAATTGCCTTTGGGCCTGTTTGTCACTCTGCTAAATTTATTTCCATTGTGTCTCACGCGTGGGACACGCTGCACCGTATTCAATACATCCACCTTTCCCAGGCGTCTCGTCTGAGCATGCGCATATAAACAGCATCTTGGTAATGAGCCGGCTGCGAACAAAAATCACTGAGCATGCTCCTTCACCCCCAAATCAGATTCCGGGTCTACAGATCGCACTCTGCAGTACGTCACTGTGTTACTTTTAGGGCCGTTTTGGATTAAGATTCGCTGTTTTCAGGGCTCTTTTCGTGTCTGTCTGCTTGCGGTGTGTATCTGGCCTGCTTATTAGGAGCTAGGGAGCTGTGCCGTGTTTCTCTTGCTTCTTTTAGTCTCTATCTTCCTGGACTGATCTTCAACAGGGGATAGTGCGGTGCACGCGGATTCTATTCTCTCATCGGTTTTCATAGTGAGAGGGTAACCATAACCTTTTTTGCCCATTTCTGTCTCGGTCTCCCTCGGTCAAAAATTGCGCTTGGGGACTGTGTATGTGCCTTGTCTGTCCCCCAAACTCTGCACAGTTGCATACATTCGAAAAGAAAATCTTTCATCTGGAATATTACAATGAAAATCAGGAAAGGAATATCCAAGCGGGATTCAGAGGTGGTAAGCACCAATTGTTGTTGTATGTGTTTTTAGCTGTGTAAGAATGTTTTTCCTCAATGCCATGGACTTTATAATCCTAGCTCTTTTCTAGTTTCATAATTGTGACCAATTTCTCGATGAATTGACTTACATTTTTTGTCCTCAACCTATTTTTTGAATTCCAATGGTTGTACTTAACTGCTCAGATAAAGATTTTTTATCTACATTGTGCTTGCTCTGATCTCCATCCTTGTGGGCGATCTTATTTTGATCCATCGGTTACATTCTGTATGTGCATATCCACACAAGCCCCAGACATGATGCAAACTTGCAATTATCATCGGCATGGCCTGTCTGTACCAGTCATTTAGCTCATGTGAGGGGGTGACCCAGTGCCTTGAGACCCTGACCGGTGCGTAGTTGTGCTTTACCAACTCCTGATGGATTAATATGTCTGCCACTTCTAACATTCATACACTCACCCTCTTTGTACGGTGCTCATGCTGGAGATGCAGGGTCGAAGAGTTCTGTGTGCCCTATACACCTAGCCCAAATAAAGTCTGTGCACAGCAGTTCCGTTTTTAAGCTGAGAATGTTCACAGCCCTGAAGATGTTCTCTGGCCCCTCACTGTAGTCTTCCCCTCGCCTTAAATGCACATCTTCTGTGAATATTATTCAGGTTGAACTGTTGTGGTGCTTGCCTGCTAGGAATGGTTTGTCCATGCTCCTAGTGCATGTGTTCGCTGCCAGTGAATGATTGCGCTCACCTGCAAGGGATGTCCTGTCCACTCTTCCGATCTATGAGCCCGACTGCAACAGATTGTTTAGTTGTACAAAAAAATGGATATATTCATGTGCAGTGGATGGTTGGTGTGTTATTAAACCCTTCATGGTGTTGCATATCTGCTTATCTTGCTTGGTGCTCACCTGCATTATTGCCTATGCAGGGTGGCTGCATTGTTTCTTACCCTTGCTACAGGCATTCTGTCTGAGTCGAGCATGGTGTTTGCACAGCCATGAGTTTTCTACTCGTGTTATAATTTGGGAAGCACACATTGGTTTACCACATCCTGAGTGTTTGCTTGTATTAGCCTCTCTTACCTCACCTATTGGCCTTCTATGTCTTTTTATTGATGTCCTCTTTCCCATTATTTTATTTCTTTCCCTCTACAATGCTCTCTACCTCTTCTGCTCCATCTATCACTCCCTTTGCTTTCATCTCTTTCTATCGCCTTCACTGTTTCCGTTCACTCTCATGCTTCCAATGTCTCGCTCGTTAAATACATCTGTCTTACCTCTGTCTCTCTCTCTCCCTATGTCACCATTCTCTACTTCTCCCTCTGTATGAGCCTCATCTGTTTACCTCATCTGCACCTCTTTTCTCTATACTGCAATGCAATAGCTCTTGCATTTGAGAGAGATTAAGCTATTGGCATTGTAAATGGCAATGCAATTTATTTATCCGTTTTCAAAAATCAATAAAAATGTTGTCATTTACAATGCCAATAGCTCTAACTTTTCAAAAGGCGAGACCGTTGCATTGTAAATGCTTTTTTATTGCTGTTGTTGGCAGATAGCAAAGTGGGCACTGCAGTGTTCGGGGCGCGCACCGTTTATAGTGTTGTAAGCCGTGATTGTAATACTTTCCCTGCCAGGATTCCTGGCTTGCACACATTGCAGGCTTGACCCTCCCTCCCTCTTGTTACAGTTCCCTTCAAAGCCTGGAATGCAAGATCTGATCTTCTCAAGCCCACAAGGTAGACGTGGTTGCAGATGTTGTCCATTACGGTGCCTGCTTTCATACCCATGCTTTTCTCCCCATATGAAGACAATTTTAAGCGCTATTAAAAAAAATTTACTGCAAAATTTTAAAGCTGCTCAGCAAAAATGCTTAATTTATTGGGATTGATGCGCTTTACACATCCATAAATGCCCCACTGATCACTGGTGTTTGCCACCCTTTGTCATGAAAAGTTGCCTGTGAACTCAAACTTGTTTTTTGACATTCTGCTCCAGGGAAGGCTCAGTGACTCAGCCTTCGGCTGTCATTTCTTCATGTTTTCTGTTCTAGCTCAGGCCCGAAAATTCTTCCACCGACTTGACGGGGTCTGCTTGTAGACTAGAGGGTGTGTTTGAGCAAAGCACAACCCATCCTATAGTTTAGAAATGCTCACTTCCTGTGCGCACCTAATAAATACAGTGGAACTTGTTGTTGGTTGTTTTTTGTTGGCTTAGCTAGTGCCGCTTTTACAGTGCGGTTTACAGCTGCTTTTATAAAGCTTAATTTGTGACAGGATAGGTGCCGGGGCTCTGATTAGGTGGCAGCTTTTATTGAAATGTTTGTTAGCCTGCCTAAGAAACAGCACAGAAAAAAATATTCATGGAGTACATGTTGTTTAGAGTGAAAAAGCGGAGACTTAGCACTCGTGTTTATTTTACTTTGAAAGGAGCTACAGACACTCACCATTTCTGGCCTAAAAGTTTTAGGCGGCCTTTGGAATCCGTGTGTGTCCTTTTCAGGCCATACCAGCCTTTAACCGCATACAAGCATTATCATATGAGCCCAGCCAGATACAGTCACTTGCCGTTTTTGACTGTTAATGTACATAAAAACGTTAAACACTTGCGTGTATATGGTTTTTGAAAGCAACTTATCACCCAATGCATGTGCACACAGCCAGCTGCCGTTCCTGGTTTGTGGCTAAGCTACAACTGCTTCGCGCAGTGCTGGTTACTTTCAGCCGCTTTCCCAGTGCTTAATTTGTGACAAAAGAGGTGCCGGGGCTATTATTAGGCGGCAGCGTTAAAAAAATATTTTTTGTGTCAACCTGCCTAAGAAAGATCACAGAAATCATACAATTGGGGATTGCATGTTGTTTAAAGACAAACAGTTAAAAAATCTGCACTTGCATTTATATTATTTTTAAAGCAAACTTAACACAAAATGCAAATGTGCCCAGACAGCGTGTGATGTTTTTTTTAAATCCAGAGACAATTTTCCAGAGACACGTGTCTGTAGGCAACTTTGTAACACATCACATGTTTGGTTTTTACACTGCGCTCAACGCAACATACACTCCAAATCCGACTCAGTGCCACATAATTACACTCCTCTTAATTACACTCTTCTCAATCCAACGTAAATACACTCCACATAATACCACACAGTGCCATATAATTACACACCTCGTACTTACACTCTACTCAATGCAACATAAATACACATCTGTCTAGCTATCTATCGCCCTCACTCTATCGTATCACCACAGCATCACTCCGCACCACCACAGCCAGGGGCACTACAATATCACTATGCGCTACCACAGCATCACTATGCGCTACCACAGCATCACTATGCGCTACCACAGCATCACTATGCGCTACCACAGCATCACTATGCGCTACCACAGCATCACTATGCGCCACCACAGCATCACTATGCGCCACCACAGCTTCAATCTTTGCAACCATTCAACAACAACTGGTTCAACTATGTTCTCTCAATGTTTCAAGCTTTATTACAAATGTCACAAAAAGATGTTAATATCTCACTTCTGTTCTTGGACTTTCGTCACAATAAAATACAATAAACATAATCTTCACAAAAGTTATTTACAAAAGTTTAAGCTATTGCCATTATAAATTACAATAACTTTTATTTAAGTATTAATTATTAAAAAATGAAGCCATTATTTATAATAAATACATCTAAGCCACGTAAATACAACACATCGCATTACAAATGCTATAGGTCTCACATTTGCGAAAGTTAAAACTATTGCCATTGTAAATGGCAAAGCTACTAATTTAGCTATTTTCAAAACCAACACATAAATAAAAAGATTGCAATGCTAGCTCAAAATTTCCTAATGAGACCTATTGCATTGCAAATGCTGGTTTTTCTTACGGCCAAACATTTGATTCACCATTGTGTAAGGCTTCGACCAAACAAAAACAAAAAAAATGCAAATAGGCAAAGGCTCCTGTATGTCCCACCTGATCTCTAAATGTCCCCTCCTATGTGTCTCAGGAGTGAGCGCAGTAATTAGCGGCGCAGTGTGCCAACTGCACAGCAGGCTGCATTGCAGTATCACATGACTGCACTCCTCCCCTCCCACTCCATCAGGACGTGCCGTGCCACATGACACTTCTGCTGTTCACTTCCTCAACCCCAACCTCTGTACGCACTCTGTCCAGCACAGTGCTTGTTTTAGAAGTATGTAGTGCAAGGCTGTTTCCTGTTAATAGTCTCCCTGGTTCCGGTCCTCCCCTCACTCCATTTTCAACAAGTGAAGTAGGCTTCCCGCCTTCAGTGTTATTTCAGTGCAGCGGACTTGGTCACCACTTGCAACCAAGTCACTACTGTTCGTGGCGTACCTAAAAACTGATGTCCCACTGCAGGCTGCTGTGCGTAACGTTATATTAAAAGCGATACACAGCCTCACACCGATGACCTCAGGGCGTGGGCGTCCACATTTGTATCAGGTATTGCGTAACCGTGTTGGCGGCAGCCATAGTAGATCACCTTGTACTATAGACCATGCCTGTTTTAAGTGGTGTTTCTATCGGGAACCAAGATTGCAATTGTTACGGAAATAGTGCGACTGTCATACAATGTCCCTCTGAAATATTAACGCACGTGTCTGCGTGATTATATACTTTCAACTCCCATGTTCAGAGTATTTCATAGCTCAACTGCTTGTTCCAAAGGTGCATACATGTCCAGGTGTAGGAAAGAGCAGTAATGCCAAACCAAATAGACTAGCTGGTGGGTATTTGATGGCCAGGAGATCAAATTACTTTCCTAGGTTTGTACCTTATATAGGTCGTCTGGCATTGCTGCTTTTGGCGTTTCAACACTTCAATTTCCCATTGCGGGGAGATGTGCTTGCTTTTGTAAAAAGTGAGATATTAGCATAGGTGACCATTTACAAAACAGTGAGATGTAGCTGATGCAACACCCTGCACCCCTTTCAGGTCCAGTCCTTCTACAGAATTGCCTCCAAGTCCCCCCCCCCATAACCACTTAGACACTTAACAGCCTCCAAAGCTGCCATCTATACCAATGCAGTTCAGTAAACATCGTTGTAAGGGATGCATGGTAAAGGGATGCGTTGTGACGGTACGCGTTGTACCGTCATACATCCATGCAGTTCTGTCTCACAAACAGTGAGGATCTTTTTGAAGTGTACAATCTATCCTTATCAGTCTTACGATGCATTCCTCTTTTGGCTCGCCTATTCTACTCACACCTAACATTCCCCAATTAGTCTTTCCTTTGCCATTTATTGTCTCCTCCCATTTTCCGCCATTCCATGGTCTCCTTTTCACTTCACTGCCTAACGCACCCATCGTCGCACCGAGCAAGATGTACACTTCACAGTCTCTTACAAAAGGAGTTCTTTTCCTCTTCACATGCAGTTTGGGTTTCAGGTATCCGTCCGAAAATAAAATTAACAAATTAATAACCGTACATGTTGTAGCACCCAGGATAACCTGCTTCATGGCTACATACTTATAAGGTCCCAAAGGAGAGACCTCATGACTATGCCAATGCTTGTTCTTTGCGCCTTCGTTATTTAAAATTGCATGGCCTACCACGTACCAGTCGGAGGAACTCTGCAGGAAAGACACGTATGCATCTGGACCCAAATGCGTTATTGCCACCGACTGTCTGTGGTTTGGGCAGTGCCTACTTTGTAAAAATATTAGTACAGGGTTTGAAGCGGTTTCTAAGGGGACAGCCACAGAATTACTGAATGCCAGGCTTGCTGAATACCAAGGTTGCCTAGTTTTGATTCCGCCTTGTATCTTTCTTCCACCACCCTACACTTCCTGTATATTTTCCTTCTTGTAAGTTCATTTTCATCCCACTGTCACCATTGTTAATGCTTTTATTTTTTTTCTTTTTTAAATTTTTTATTTTAAGACATACTTTTATAGCGTGAACTGTCACCCAGAGGGTATCCTGGCGTTTTGACTCTGCATACAATCACACAAAGACGGAATCCCACTGCCCTAGGGAAAAGGTGGGACTTCAGCCCTTTTTTAAAGAGACAATTCATCCAGACTCCTCAAGTAAAGTGGAAAACAATTCCAGAGCTTAGCAGCAGTAAAACCAAAGGAACGGCCGCCCACCCGTGTCCTCTGGATTAGAGGAACTGCCGCCAGAAAAGCTGGAGGACCGTAAAGGTCTGTCTGCTGAATACCAAGAGAAGCGTTCTTGAAGCACGAGAGGTCCCTGTCCATGGAGTGCACTGAAACCTATACAAGATGCCTTGAAGCAGATGCGCTGATGGATAGGCAGCCAATGAAGGTCCCTAAGCGCCAAGGTAAAAGAAGATGAGTGCGTCCGGGAAAGAGCCAACTTTGCTGCCATGTTCTGTATCCGCTGTAGCTTTCTAATCAGGGAGCTAGGGGCACCTAGGAGCAGTGAGTTGCAGTAGTCTAGTCTGCCGAGTATAATACTGCGCACTACTTCAGGTCTAGCCGATGGGGGTAGCATAGGAAGGATCTTACGTAATGTCCATAGCAGCATCATGCATGTCCCAATGGTCTTGTTAACAAAGGCATCCAACTGAAGATGTGGGCCAACATGACGCCCAAGTTACAGGCAGCATCCACAGCTCCGACCGGGACCGAAGAGGAAAATGGCCAAAAGTCCATGGGCAGAGGACGAGGGATTTTGTCTAATGAGCAATACAGTACCTCTGTCTCGGATCCATTGAACTGGAGAGAATGTCGCAACCAGTCCGCCGTGGCTAACAATGATGAAAGATCTCCTTAGAGACGGCATCTTTACCTTCAAAGAAGATAAGCTACGTGTCATCGGCGTAGTTTATTACAGAAATGCCAAAGGATTTAATTAGCCTGATCAGAGGATAGAGGCAAAGATTAAACAGAATGGGGCTAATTGCCGATCCCTGTGGCACGCCTTGCCCCACCTTTCTGATGCAAGATCTAAAAGGGGGTAGAGCCACCACCTGATGCCTGTTATGAAGGTAAGAGACTAGCCACTCCTGAGCCAGACCAACAACCCCGTTCTCTTCAGTCTGCTGATAAGAGTGGTTGATTGTATCGAACGCGGCAGACCTGTCAAGCAGCAACAAAAATGCTGCTCGACCAGTGTCGACACGCAAACTAAGATAGTCCAGGACGGCCACCAGTGCCGATTCCGTACCATGAGCTGGTCGGAAGCCGAACGGAGCTACATCTAAACAGGCATTAGTCTCTATAAAACTAGATAGTGATTTGGTAACAAGTTTTTCAAGGATTTTAATTGGAAAAGGCAAAAGCGAAATAGGCCTATAATTCGCAGGACATGGAGGATCCAGTGTAGCCTTTCAGCAATGGGGATACCACCGCCAGTTTCCCGCTGTCGGGAACTGTAGCCGAGCTAAGAGACTGGCAGCAGATGGAATACAAGGGCGGAAAGAGCTCCTCTTGGAACAGTTTCCAGAATTTGAGGCAACGGGTCCAACGGGGAACCCGAGGAGACACAGTTGGCCATAGTACAAAAGTCCTCGTAGGAAGGGAGTGTAAGACTGGACCGCGTCGAGCGCACACCAGCTTCCCTGGTTGTTGCAGATAGTAACGTAGACAGACAGGGTACTAGAAGTGCTAGGAGCAGCAAGGCCGTTCAGAATGGTGGTGATCTTGTCCTCAAAGTAGAGGCCAAGGAATCACACAATGTCTGAGAGGCTGGAATGTCGTTAGTTGCACAGGCAGGATTAGAGAGATTAACGATTTTAAAGAGTTTGTGACTTATTAGCAGCCTGTGCCAGCATATCCTCCAAGTATTTGGCTTTAGCTCATTTAATCTGTTTTATAATCCAAGCGCAATAGTTTAAAGAGTGTCTTATCGGCCTCAAAATAGTGCTTCCTCCAAGTTCTTTCAGCCTGTCTACAATGTAGTTTCAGCTGAAAGATCATTAGAGTACCAGGGGGTGGCATGCTTAGGTCTATCCTTCACTTTCCTCAAAGGAACCACTTTATCTAGAGATTCTATAATCTGTTGGCAAAGTCTCAAATAGCTTTCCTCCACCCCTTTCTCCAATGAGAAGCCACCAGGTAGCAGGTCAGGCAGTGTAGAGCATTTCAAAAATCTAGACCACCGTCTACAGAGTTTGGTGTTACCTGAGCAGTTATCCAACGAAAAGTCATCAGGAAGTTGTACAGCAAAATGGATAAGCGCATGGTCAGTCCAACATTGAGCGATTACATCCCTGACCTTGACCCCAAGTGTCTTAAGCAAAGACCAGGTCAAGGATATGACCCTTCGAATGAGTTTGAGTAAGCACCAACTGCTGGAGGTGGATGTTACTACAGGCCTGGCATAACTATAGGCTATGTCCCACAGGCCATTTATCCAGAGGTTAAAGTCTCCCAGGACCAGAAGCCTGGCGTGGGTATTAGAGAGGTCATAGATAAGACCCACCAGGTCATGTGGAACTGTTGAGGCACTGCCATGTAGTCTATAACAGAGCAGGCCAGAGAACAGAACTCCCCTATGGCTTTTAAGTGAGAAGCCCATCAGTTCAATACCCTGAACATCCTTGACCTCAAACTCTGACAATGCAAGTGCTTCCCTGAAAATAAACCCCACCCCTCCTCCTCTGCCTCCCACTCAGGGATTATGTCTGATCATATATCCAGGTGGATTCAATCTTAGTTATCCTTGTCTTTTGAGCTGGGTCAAAATCTGATGAGGAAAGTCTGGGACCCAAAAAGGAGTGCCACCCACACAAATTACAAAGTAAAACAGTGAGCAACCCAAAATACCCTTGAGGGCTTGGGTGATTAGGTAGAGGGGTATAAGTGCCTTCAAGGGAATTTATTTGAATAACAATTGATAATGTAAATTCGACTGGGAAGGATAAATTAATGATCCTTGTAAGAAATCAATTCAGAAAATGAATTGGTGATTATAAAGAAACAATTCATTAAAACACAATACATAAATCACAAACATGAACACAAAGGTGTATAGGAAAATAGAATTTATCAAGTGGTAAAAGAATTCGTTTCATATACAGGTATGATTGATTCAAAATTGATTAGGTCTGCAGGTACACAAACGATATATTAATAGATAACTCAGCAGAACCTAAAAACACCTATCCAAAATTCAAATGTATCACAGAGTAAGGATGAGGAAGGGGTCGACTTTTCGGTCTCCTAGAGGACACTTTGTGAGACCATCTTCAGGACTGGTGTCAATTGGGGACTGTATAATAACCAAGTGTAATTTCAATTTAGGTGCTGGAGAATGTTAATGTTCAAGGTGGGTCACACAACTGGAGGGGGTGCAGCTGCCCCCTATATCAACGAGGAGCCGTACCGATAGATATTCGGTTTCAGTAGCGATGGAGGATAAAAAGCCGAGCACATCCAATCTAAGGATCGGTGTCAAAATCGTAACTACCAACAGAGTGTGTGGCGTTGTAAACTTGACCCACGATAGTGGAGAAGAAAAATTCTGAATCTATAGGTCCAAAAATAATGTATATGGGCCAAAGAGGTGTGTCACGTTGTTAATGTGATCGGCCAAGTAGGAATCTCAATCCAAAGTAGTCAGGGAGGATCCGTTCGGCCCTCAGAGAAAATAACGTTCGTCAAGCTCACTCTGTGGTCGGAATAGGAAATCCAGCTCGTAACCGTGAGGCAAATTAAGCACCGAGCCAAATGCTCTGGAACATTAGATGGGTTGCTGCCTGACTAGTTCTAGCTTCTTTTGACTAGCGGAAGGGGGCCCATTGCTAAACTCGCTGCTTAAGCTGTACCCATGTGCCCCAGAAACACTCCATTTGTGTTTTGTCCATTGAGGTTTCTACTACAGAAGCCAGTTACAGTCAGCACAGGGCGATGGATAGTGGGACCATATCTTTGTATGCACCATGTCGGAGTACTTAAAACTGTTGCAATGAGTTTAGAACTGCCTTTAAAACCCAATTGTCAATGGTTTTTACTAAAATATATCTAGAAAAACAGCATTTGCCATAAATTTGCCAAAGGGTGCGTGGATGGAGAATACCCAACCCCATTTAGAACGAAATTTATATTCTATTCAGTTCAACAATTTTATTGTCCAGAAGTGCTTTCAAAACACAAGACACACATTTCTTTAAAAATGTACAATGTTCCTTTCTGTGTTTACCCTTTAAATTTTCTTTTCAGAAATAGCTGTGCAGGTAGAATATGTAACACATTTGGCTATTTGTTTAGTGTTTTTTTTTTAAGTGACGGAGCCACATCCATGTGCACCCAGAAACCTCTTATGCTGTAGCTATTCTATCGAACCAGATCCACCCCTTCACTCTAAACTATATCCTACTAGTCATAGGCCAATCTAGTTCTAGACTCTCGTCAATCACTTTCCAGGCTGTATGATGCATAAATTGAATTTGTGTGTCCTAAACCAGGAGGCTTGCTGGTGGACCATCAGTATACACAGCTCTTTAACCTCCGGTTTACTTTAATTACTTCTTCAATAAAGTGAATGAATTGTTATGAATAGCCTTCTGTTTATCAAGTTGTGGATGCCTCGAAATATGTTTTGCATCAACATCAAGCAATGTAGAATGCTAGGCCATTATTAACCTGCCTCCAACTCAACTGAATCCAACTGAGCTTCAAACGGAATAGGTGGATATGTATTTTGGCTGTCCCATACTGCTCCACATTGCATTCTGTTCTAGATTAGGATAGGATGTGCATTTGTAGAGCGCTAATTGCTGCCCGGAGGCGTCCAAGCGCTAGGAATACCGTGGATCCGCCCAGTGGCCCAGGAGGGGAGAGAATGGAGATTAGTTAACCTGGATGAGATAAGAAGGTTTTCAGCTGTTTGCGGAAGGCCGAGAGGTTGGGGTTAGCTCTTGGATGCAGTGGAAGGGCGTTCCAGGCCCTGGCAGCATTATAGGAGAATGTCCTGCCTCCAGATCTGGATCTTTTAATTCTGCGGGCCGTTGCAAGGAAGGTCTGACTAGAGCGTAGGCTTCTGTTGGGCGTGTAGTGGGTAATTAGGTCCCGCGTAATCCTGGGACCAGTGTTCCAGAATGACTGGTGTCCTATGCACATGGCTTTAAACATAACTCTGGCGCACCGGTAGCCAGTGGAGGGTTACCAGTCCGGTCCTTACTGACTGTCTGCGGGGGAGGTTGAGTAAAATACGTGCTGCGCAGTTCTGAACTGTCTGAAGCCTTCTCAGAGTGGATTCAGGAGCACCGAGGTAGAGTACATTGTTAAAATCAAGGCGTGACTGAATCAGACCTTGTACAGCTGTTTGGCTTCCATGGGGAGGAGAGGGATAATTTTCTTTAGCATCCTCATGATGCCAAAGCATGCAGCTGAAAGTTTTGTGGCTTGTACATTAAAGGACAGATCTGTCCAGCCAAATTCTGAGACTCTTAATGCTGTTTTGGGGGGTTGGGGGGGGAACCCAGACTGGGCGGCCACAGGGAGGCGGGGAAGCGGAGATCCGGGTGGCCTAGGACCATAAGCTCGGTTTTGTCCCCATTCAATTTTAAGGACGATAGGGACATCCAGGTCTTCACTTCCTCCAGACACTATCTTAGCCCGCCCCGTACAGGTAGATTGGCTTCCTGCGTCAGGGAGACCACCAGCTGCGTGTCGTCCGCATAGGAGATGATCTTAATCCCAAATGGGCGGACGACATCAGCCAGTGGCCTCATGTACAGGTTAAAAAGTGCAGGGCTTAGAGAGGAGCCCTGGGGTACTCCACATTTCAAAGGTCTGCTGGTGGACACAGACTCCTTCGAACACACGGAAGGATCTGTCCTCTAAGAAGGACTGGAACCAAGACCAGGCTGTGTCCTTAATCCCGACCTGGGACATATGGTACAGCAGGTTGTCATTAAATGCTATTAGGTCAAGCAAGACAGCTGTCACAGCATTCTCTTTTCTTGTAATGGCACCCAAATCCAGAGTTGAAGTAGTAAGTATGTTTTAAAATACAATCTTACAAATACATGTGAATAAACACCTTTGTGCAACTCTAGAAATTTATAATGTATTTTTAGGTGTTAAAAAAAATATACATGTGGTAGAATATGGATATGCTCCTATAAAACAAAATTAAGCCGCCAACGGGTTTCCCCTTACAATAATTGAACAAATGTTTCAAAGTTGTAGTTCTCTTGGTGATCTTAAAGTAGATTGTAAATATGCACCCATAGGAAACCTAGTCTTTTAATACTATACATGCACAATGTGTCCCTAGTGAGTAAAAAGTTACCCTTAGATAACAGAAAAAACTGAAACATCTGCCTGTAGAAGACTTTAGGGGCAGTGACGAGGTCTACAGGAGAAACATACCTACCTCCATTTCCTTCACTTTAAAAAGTTGCTGAAAACAGGATTTCCATCCCCATACACAGTCACAATTTTTATAAACTGCTTTTCTTCAACTTAAAAATTTAATAATTGCAAAACTTGAAGCAATCAGATTGGTTGCATTTTATATCTGTACATTTTTAACTTTAATTTCTAAAAAATAAAACACAACTGGACAGATATTACATCAAATCCCAAAAATCTTGGCCAAGATCTGGCTCTCTGCCACATTTTGAGTAATTCTGTTCAATCCTATGGTATCGTTGTCTATTTTTTCCTGTGGAAAATGCTTGGGGAGTTTGGGGGTGGGCAGGAGGAGGCGTGGGCAGTTAAGTGCCCATTTTTGCCATGGCCATCTCCACTGTTTACCTGGTATTTTATGCAATTTTGACAGGTCTCCAGTATTCGTGCTCTTTCCATAAAACAAGGTAACAGTGCACTTGCTCCCTAACTGGCAAGACCTTTAGCACCTCTGTAAGCCCCTAGTAAATGGTACCCTTGTCATGGAGATGTTCACCCAGGGGGCATCTTAAAGTGCCCCCTGAAAAACCTACCAGCCTCCTAGTGTGCTAGATGACCAGTATCGTCCAGTCTGCCACCACAGAGGGGCTTCGGACCCCTGGACGGGATGGTCTGTGCTCTCAGGTGTGTACACCTTCTCTAGGATGATGGCTAGTAAATCAGTATACTAAGGCCAGAGACTTCAATTCCTCTGCCACCTTTGAAATGAAACCCTGACTCCGCCCCCCCCAGACCAGAGAGCTGCCACCCCCTGCCCTGAGGCCCATCTGGCACACGGCAGGCAGGAAATTAGAAACTCAAGTAGGCATGTTGTACCACAAGGCTAATCACACCTGTAAGGTGGGCTGATAGATACCGGGGTTCAGGATTGCCAGGGAGATTCCGCACTACATTGAATGAGCAGGGGATTTGATCCAATTGAAAAAGAATAGGAATCTACCAGTTCATGAGATGTGTAAATAAAAAGCATTCTAACTTTGCATTTTTTAGGAGATTGAAGACTCCCAAAGTAAAACCTTTGGTAACCAAGACCCTCCTGGAAGACACACAATCAAAGCTAGGGAAGATCGGTTCACTTTTGTCTCTTTGCTTCTGGACACATTAGGAGAAGGGAAAGGAAATAGGTTGAGATAGTGGGAGGAAGTACAAGAATAAATATATTTAAGGAACTGCATTAGTCTGTGCCATGCAAGTTGTACCATAAATACTACACTTCTGCAATAGAGGTTTGTGGTTCCTAACCCTGTGAGAAGTAATATTCAACCTCCCACAGTAACGTGGCGTCTAACGAGTAGGTCAAGCAAATGTTCCCCATATTTAACAATCCTTAACACGACCGTTTGTTACAGAGGTCACTCACATTAAAAGGTTGGCGGTGCTGTCGCTTGTGAAAGAAAGATCCTCTTCCTTCTCCCCCAGACCAGCAACCATGAACGAAGAGTCACCTGAAGAAAGAAGTACATGTCCAAAATAGTACCATGACCTGGTGCCTCGCAAACACGAACAGTCGTACCCTCACCATCCCCAAGAATCTATGGGACCAGAACAGGTTCTGGTGCACCAGAAGTTCAGCAGAAAAGTCATTATTACCCCCTCACACCACACAAAAATTAAAACTTTCTGGATACAGGCTATAGGAGATAGATATATACACAAACACATATTTAGATATATACATATGCTAAACACAAACCTATTTTGGGGCTTTTTTCACAAGAACACTTGTTGTTTCTAAAAATCAACAGACCTGCTTCTGATGGGGGAATTTTTAAAAAGTGCTTTCTTTTGTGCATCACACAATTGGCCCAACGTGTTTCGGTCCATCTAGAACTCAGATTAGGGATCACTGCAAGAGTACTACAGTCAACATAACCCAGACCGCAAATCTATATATCTCCAAACACGATTTTGAGTCTCGTCGCACCCCCAAATAATTCACAGGTCTCCTCGTAGAGTATTCGAAATAGGGTTTTAAACTGGTAATCAAGGAGACCCAGATCTCTGAAACACGTTGGGGGAACATGGATTCGTGTTTAATAAAAATAAAAAGAATTTCCAATACACCATGAGGAGACCTGTGGATTTTTTTGTGGAACGCGACGAGACACCAAATTGTATTTGGATATTTTTTACCCCCATCCGCCGAACCACTTATCACCGAAGCGAGCGGCCAGGGGGTGTGTGAAAATGGAGATTGGAATATTATAAAATATATATGACGAAGCCGTGAGGCGAAACGTGTTAGAGGGGTAGGGGGTCAGTAATAAAAGCCCCTTTGGAATCGGAAATCTGTGTGCTTTCCTTTCGACATTTGTGGAGTTGGACTAAAAAAAGCTCCCTTTTTCTCTGGTGTCCCATCATGCACCCTATCCACCCTGACATCGACCAGGCAAGCCGATCCTCCTATGTCAAGCACAAACCCCGTTGTACCCCCTCTTGCCTGCTCTCTTTTCATAAAACTGACCCATGCCAAGAATAATGTCCAGCTATCATGTAACCTACGGGTTTCCTTCCCGTTCGATATTTTCCTTTTGACAAGAACAAAGTCAGTCAGATGGCTGACTCGGAAAACCCCCTTCCCTGACTGTCAACGAACGAGCACCTCTCGCTCGTCAATGATTTCCTAGTTTGTGAGGACAGCCACGGGTTGGGTTAACAACCAAGGGAAAACATAATCAAGCACACGGGACTGCCACGAAGAAGAATAGTTTACTACAGCCCATTCTCCTTCTTCCCCGCTGCACACACATACCATTGTGAAACATCCTCACCTTTGTGTACGAAGTAAAGAACGCACAATGCCTCGTCCTCTTTGCCTTTCCGACAGCAATGACCCTGTAACTATGCCTCGATTCTCTGTCCTCAGATGCCAGCAACTTTAACTTGCCACCACGATGCAATATGTTTGTTTATATGCTATTCAGGTTATTCTTCAAACGAGAACTAGTATGCTATGTCTTTGATTGAATCAAGTCTGAGGGAAACTCCTTTTCGATTGTACTCGTATTGTATAAAAATGCTGATCTGTTTCAAGTAAAGTAGACTACTCCTGAACCAGCTTGGTGAAGGAGCTCTCCCTTAACTCGAGTTCTGGAATAAAACCCTTTCAACTCGAAGACCACGGACTCTGCTCCTCATTTTTATGCATTACCATTTTCTTGGGTAATTATAGAAATTCCGACACGGCGTAAATAACTAGCTTTTTATTTACCACACATTAAAGGAATGTTGGACTTTTTGGGAGATCTATATTATATATCTCCACACAAAAAAAGGTTGCCCTTGTGAAGTTGCCAAATGGTTAGCATAATCAAATGGTGGAATCCGTGCACGGCTTGCAACGAACATCAAATCCCTTCAGATACAAAACAGACCATATGCATTTTTAAAAGACATGCCTAGAGATGGGGGGAAGGCATTCCATGGCTGAGCGGGTCAATTGGACGCACTGGGATAAGACAACTCAGGGCTGACCTTAGCTTATCTCCTGGCAAGTATTTCCCTTACATATTGTTCAAGGAGTCGGACACCTGTCATTTTCTTCCACCGCCCTCACCCCTACTTTTTTCCTCCCTGCTAAATACTCACTGTATGGCAAATCTTTTGAAGCCCGGAGCATTCCCTGCAGGTGGTAGCGAACACTCTCCATTTCAGTGATGGGTCTTGATCCAGACTGCCAGAAAAACAAAGCAAAGAAGGTGGTCAGAATGAGGCAAGGAAAAATAAAACTCGAAAAAACAGTCAGAGCAGGAGCCTCTACCAAAATAAAAACAATGCAAGACCACTGCTGAATCAGTCATGCCACTGTTCAGGCTTGCATACTGAAAGCTTTCACCTAAACTTCAAGCTGTTTCTCCATTTGTAAATAATTCCTCTTACAACAACATTCCCAAATAATCTACATTTATTCAATCCTCGCCCCTCCTTCCTTCTGCAAGTAAATCTTGGAAAAAGACCTTAACTCCCCGACCATCTGTGTATAAGAACATTTGGCCCCCATCCCAGTCAGCCTCTGCCTGCTGAAAGTGTATAAAAGAACACTTCACAGGAACAGCCTGTCTGAAGAAATTACTTTTAGATGTGACTCTTCTGAAACCGCCAACACTGCCCTTAACCCAGAGTTAAGCAAAACTCTTTCCATTTCTTTCTCACCATCTTGATGGTGTTGATATCCAGTTTGGTTGACGCCTCCTCATCCAAGTTTTCTGGATCAGTGTAGGGGTCTTGTGTGTTCTGGCCAGCCATGCACCCACTGTCGCCACTACCTTCAGACAGTCGGCCCTCCGGAGAGCTGGGACGCTTTTGGTGATGGCCAGCTACAGGCTGGTCCTCAATCTTCTGATAGGTAGTCAACACTGAGAAGGTGCTTTGTTGGGATCTGGGTGAAGAGAGTGTGCTGCTAGTTTGGCTATTAGATTCCTCACTCCCCTCACTCTCCTCGCGATGTCCAAGGGCTTCTGCGTTGAGGACCACTCGGGCCCGTGATATGGGATTCCGTTCTGATCTTAGAATGGACCGCCTAGAAGAGGGCACTGGTTCCAGGTGAGCACGTGCCTGTGCCTCTACCTCCTTGCTCCGGCGCAGCGAGGCATAAAGCTGGGCAGTAACCTCAGAAGAACCACCCCGGTGGGCATACGGGGAGGACGGCTGGGAGTGGAGCCGGGGTTGCTGTGAGCTTACTAAATCCTCTTGGATAGAGGGACAGGCCTGGGATGGGGTAGTTGGGGCAGAGTTTGGACCAGATGCTGGCAGAGGTTCAATGTCGCTCATGAGATCGTCACTGTGCAGCGAGGAGCTCAGAATAGGGCAAGAGGCTCTCCAGGCCATGAGGGGAGACTTCAAACTTCCTTCCAGTGATCTCTGTGAAAAGAATGACAGGTGTTCAACATAAATTTAATTTGTACCTTTAAATTACTACGCATCATGTTAGAAGCAGGGGCAACGCAAGTGTGATTCTACTAAGCAGGACGCAAGAAAAAGACTGTATGAAGGCCCTTGCAGATGTTAACTGGTCACCTTTCTGTTGCTGTACTGCTGAATGTGGTGTCAAACGGATACTATAGAGGTGAAACCTTTGCACGGAGGTTTTACTAGGTTTAAAAATAAGAAAATAATGAAGTAATAGTAACTATCATAAATTGTACTGCATAATTTGCCTTTCCTTGCCGCATTATTTAGTCAACCCTACTGCATAATTTGGTCTTCCCCTGCAGCATAATTCCAGTGGTCCTACCAAACGCATAAAAAAGTAATAGGGCACAAGTTAATAACCACTCATACTCAAACATGAACCCCAGAAGAGTCTTTGGTGAGCTAGATACCTAGAAGAGGTGCTGCTTACTGACAGCCCCTCAACACACACACACGTCCCTATCTAACAATAACACACCGACAAAGAAAGAAATGCCCCTTACTGACCAGACAAAAAAAAAAAAAATAAAGACCAAGACACAGACACTTTTACTAAACATGGTAACCCAGGAGCAATGAGCAGTGTCTCCTTATGACTACATATGTAACTAAAGAAAGGTGCCTCTCAGCGATAACAAACATGCACAGCAAAGAGATGTCCCTTAATGATAAGGAAGCAAACAAAGCAAGAGATGTATTTTTCAGACCATAAGCAAAACCACGAGAAGTGCCTCCTACTCCCAACACACAAACAAGATGTGCATCTTACCGACACCACACTCAGATATGGAATGTCGCCTTTGCGGTTATGAAGATGAATCACTACTCAATCTTCTATGCACCTGTCCGGCGCTACTAACTTCAGAAAAACCTTCTAGTGTCAATATTAAAGCAAGAACAAATAGGAACTTGCAGTACACCATAGTAAAATCACTAGGGGCTTCAACAGTCCAATTGGCAGGCAAGGAAACAAGGTACTTGAGCTTAGCGGCAAAGGAACTAGAAAAGAGTGATAAATGACTTAAAAGAATTTGCAGTAAGTCTTGAAAAGTGGCATGAAAAAAAAAAAAGAGTCAAAAGGTAAATCGGAGAAGATAGAGACATATGCTACCACCTTTAAGGCACTTTGGCTATCTAGGTAAAAAAAAAATGGCAGTTTAGCGTAGCAGCATCTTGCACTTTACCCATGTCCTGGAATCATTTGCTGATGTTTATAGGAGACACGAGGTCGGACAGCCTGCGAATGTACTAACAAATACATTAGAAGTCTCATATTATTTAATTGCAGGGTTGGAAATCCTACGTTAAAATGTAATCATAGGAAAACAGTTTCACCATTAATTTTAGAAAACATTTTAATTAGATGTATATTTATCCCAGAATTAATGATAAAAATGTTAAGCAGCTTGACGGTCGTTTGCACAGTACCTTTAGGATTTTCAATCAAATAAAGCATGTTTTTCTCTCACAAATAAGGTCAACAAGGTGTGAATCTTCATGACTACAGGCATGCAACGAACGAGTTTCCCCTCCCTGACCGATACCAGCAAGCTGTGCCAGACCAGGGTGACAACCTCAACACATGCGGGGTGCGTCCTGCACCCAGACACAAACTAAACAGAGGAGCCTCTCGCTGTAAGTGCTGAACAAGTGAAGAATGGAGCCACTGTCCAATGGCTTCCGTATCATTTGAGGCAGGAATGTGCTGTGCTTGAGCTGCGTGTGTAATCATGGGAACCCGCCTTCCACTCTTCTTCAACTGCCACTTAGGTACAGAGAGCAGGAGAGCAATGGAGCCTATTAAAAACGTTCTGAAAACAGTCAAATACTAGAAGAAAACTGGGCCTGAGGATGGCAACGGCGGCTTGACGCCCGTGCCTAGGTGTAAACTGCACCCCATTAGTAGCGGCTCTCTTGAGTAGCGCTGCGCTTCAGAAATTCATTGTCCAACAAAAGCGCGTACAGGGGTATTTTAGAAGCAGTGAAACATGACAGCACAAGGCGAGCCTCGGAATTCCCTAAGAGGTAAAAAAAAAAAAAAAAAAAAAAAAAACATTTACAAGTCTCACTAGGAACATCTCTGCGCCTAGTGTCGTACAGATTCGATACTTCTACTCCCTCGTGGCTGTCACTCCAGTGTTACCATGACACCAGCAGACCCTGACCTTGCAGGAAATACACTTCATTACAATCACGTACCTCTAGGACTGCTTAGAACAGTAATCCTTCGTTTCTGACTTAATAAAGAAGGCACTCCTACGATGGTTCCTGGCTGCCCCAGGCTGGTCCACAATCTCACAGGGCCTCCCCACCGTCTCTGCGCTCTACCCGTTTCAGCCTCTCTGCCCAGCCCTTTCTTCAGTTGTTAGAGATGCTGCCCTCCGCCCCTTCCACTTCCCTCCCTTCTCTGGTCTTTTCCCTCCTCTGCATTTGCCGCTGCTTTCGGTACATTTCCCTCTCAGCTGGGTCATGTCCTGCCGGCTCTAATGTCTTCCTTACAGATACTACTCAAAACACTTGCAGCTCAAACCTGCTCAGGGGTCACTGTTGCAACCAACATTCAGGGTTTCAGTCAAGGTTGTAGTTCCCACTATTAAATAAATCGGGGTTTTTTCTAAACTGCAAACTGAAAAATAAAGCAATTTTAACGTTATTTGTTTTTTTATTCAGTAAAAAAAAACAGAAAACCTTGGCTCCGCTATTTTCGAAGCTCACCTTTTTCTTTGATTATTCTACGCTTCAGGCTCAACCTCTAAAATCCTTCCAGCAGTGTGTGTTTCTCAGTCCAAGGCTGCTGCCTATGTGATAATCACTTGCCCCAACTCAAGTAGCCCCTTGGAAGGCCACCTTTAAGCTCTCACACAAGAGGATCATAAAGCTTATGACGACCTGTCAGCCCAGATATATATTTGCAAAATATAACTATAGCCACAAGGAGGCGAGCGTCTATTCGGGGATGATAAACTAGTGGTCAGGGGTCACGGAGGAGATAAACACAAATTCAAAAGACGCATCATGGTACACGGAGGGACATCAGTACAGGCCAGAGCACGTGCACGAGAGTCAAGGGTGCAGGGAAATCCATGGGCCATCTACCTTTGCATGAAGGAGGCAAGAGGACAAATGCAGTGGATACTAGAAGTTAGCCAACTATGGGCCTGACACACCAACACTAAAAGAGCAACTCGCAGCACTACTTTCCCAACAACTCCAGACACACACTAACGTACAGCAGACCACATTAAACAGAATTCCTCAAATGTATCCAAAACACGCCAAATATGTCAACAGCTGGCCATCACCACACCTCAAAACACCTGTTATTAACACATGATAGATATGCTTATCCAATTGCTGGACAACTAGTAGCTCTTGGGTCCCACAAATAATGAATAAGGCAAGGATTTTCTACCAAGGATTAGACAAACAATACATGTATAGGCGCTAGCTGACCCAGACTTTGGGTTTATGAAATAATTAATTAGAAAATGGCTATGAAGGAACCGGAACCCTGGCTAACCAATGCATCTTCTAACACACACAGATCACAAGGTTTAACAGTCATCACTAAGACGCCTAAATATAAAAAGTTGACTCAATACAAGATAAAGGTGAATCCAAGCGTACAAGATATGATCTTTACCACAGTCTGCTCTTCTTGTTGGCAGTTCTAGGACATGAGCTATTACACCAGACACGCAACAGCTTCAGAGCCGTGTTAGAAGAACGGCTTTTAACTTATTTACGTCTCTAGGTGTTTGCGTCAGCCGTGTCGTGATAAAAATCACTAATATGCTAAGGATAATGCCTTTAATAACATTAGTATGAAATATTAAGGAGGTGTGGTTTAATCAAAACCTCTGGGGCAGGCCTAGGACGGTTTCTTCACTATACACGCTTAAGGCAATTTGGTAGCCACCAATGTGATTGCACTTACTGCAGACCACTAGGTTAAAAATTCAAACACTATCGATGAACCATATTTCAGAAATGAGTCACAGTTACACCCATCGTTGGTATCAAAATACAGTAGTTTAAATGTGCACTTGAGTTATAGTTAACATTAACCATGGTTTCCCTCTGTGTTGTAACTTATGACACCAGATCAAACCCCATCAGGCTTCATCATCAGCCACGTAGGAATGTAACAATTTTATACCTACGCTGCACCTAAGGTCCAAGTCCAACTGCAGGGTCAAGCTCTCACAGAGAAGAGGCCAATGGAGCTGGATGCAACGGATTCGCCTGGGGGTAATAAGAGGAGGACGCCCTGCACCAACAGGGGACAATGCACATCACTGCAGTAGGCACACACACGCAGGTGCAGAAGCCATCCATATGGCAGAAAGTCTACCCCAGTAACCACTTACCCCTCCTCGCCTGGCACCCATTCCCACTTGATAGTTTATAGTTCATGGCCTCCTCCTTTTTGAATTTCAGCCCCACTACACTAACTTTCTCGCTCGACTTCCCTCCATCACTCACCTTCTCAATGGGTAACTATCTCTGAAATATTCAATACCAACACATCCACGTCTTCGCTACTTCCTCTGCCTCCCGCATGTTAACCTTTCATATTACTCCCCTTTATAATTTTCCTCTTATTGTCATTCCCCACCTCCAACCGATTCCACCGCCACATACATCTCTCGTTCTCCCCGATTCCCTTTTATGGCAGTCCTAAAAATCAAATAACTTTTTACATTTACTATTTACTTCACCCACACACCTCTCAACACTATGTCTTCCCCCACCCCTTTACAGCTTCCCCCACCCCTTTGCATCTCCTCCCCATCAAGTTCCTGCACCCTGCTTTCCTCCAACGCCCTCGGTCTAGACCCCTAGCAGCTCCCCCTTCTACTTTTCTTTTTTTCGTTCCTTTCTACCTACAGCTTCTTCGGCCCAACACTCACCGACCCCCTATCCTATCACCAAAGTCTTCTACGCACACCCCCTCCCACTCTCGTTTCACTATCTCTACATTATCCTGTGGCTTTATCTCGGCCCTTTAGTCCAGTGTTCCCCGTTCCTGCCCGCTCCCCCCTTTAGTGCCCCCACCCCGAGCGGCGCTCTGCCCCCTCCCCGCCTCTCACTACAGTTTAAAACCGCTCTAGCAACCGCGCTCTCAAGCACCTCGTCTCCAGGGGGGCACTATCGCGTCGCTCTGACGTCACAGACCATACGTTCCGCCATCTTGAAGAGGTCGGAAGACTGTCGGCTATTTAGCACCTGCGTAAAAAATAAGCCCAACTCCATCTGAAATATGTCATCAAACAAAACCTGCCCATGGAACGACGACGACGTGTTTTATTTATTATGTATTTATTTATTTTATGCGTTTTTATATAGCGCGGACTTTACCCGAAGGTGTCAGAGGGCTTCACAATAGGAACAGTACTGATACACGAGGAGAAGATTTCAAGTGAACAAATTACAAAAGCAAAAGTTAAGTTATATGAGGCAAAAGTGACAATTGTAAGCAAACAAAATACAAGAAGTAGGAAAAGGTACATTTTAGGAGGAAAAAGTGATGTGTGTAGGTTACAAAAGCGTACAAAGTACAAGTTGAGGTATAGTACTGCAATAAATGGCAGACACAAACACAAGAACAAATGTGCAAGTATGTAAAGCAAACAAATCTACGAGGTAGCAAACAGGGTGTTACAAGAGAAAAGTGACGTGTGTAGAGGTGTGAAAATTATAGGGACCACACGGTGTAAGTTTACTTCAACTCTTTATTTCGGAGCGCCGGGAAACACTGATAGAGCGCGCGGGTCACCCGGGTCACTTAGATTACCAATTTTCCACGCACTGGGCCCTGGCGTGCATATGATGACGGTGTTTTGCAAATGAGCCGGGTGAAAACCTCTATCACGCTACTATCAGTAATCGGGTGGGTGACTCTTACACCACTCACTATTCATGTACCTGACTTACCACAGGCACATTACTCCTGACAGATCAGGAGCTAGCAGTGGACAGGTGATAAGTGTTTTCATAAAAGGGAGAAAATTCTGATTTACACATTTAATACCTTTAATATTACTTTAATGTATAATGACCACAGACACCTTGTTGGTTTTAAGGGTTTTATATAGTATAAGTTTAGGACGAAAATGCCATTACAAGGAGGCAAATGCAAAGCAATACATCGATGATTAAAATCAGAACCAGAATGTAACTATGAATTAAAGTGAGTATCATAGAGTAAAAGGGAACACTATAGGGCATGAATCATAATGAATATTTATCTAATACAGTTTAATCTAGGGCAAGGACGTGAGGAAAAACCTAATGTGTGACCTAATAATGTTATACTATTTCCTAAACCTTATGCTATCTTTCTAACTTCACGGCAATCATACTAAGGGAAAGGGAATAAGTGGAACAAGCTGAATAAACAGTCGGGATCAACAATGTCCTAAAGGGAGGGGAAAGAAGTGGAACATTTACTAATAATCGATTGCATAAAATTACATTCAAAGGAGATATGGAGAATATCACAGGCAAGATTGCTTTAATCAGAGGAGGAAAAGTTGAGGGTATAGTATAGACAGACACCTATGTCAATAGTTACCTAGGTGAGAATGAGGACTAACCCTGGCCACGGGTCAGTTGGGAAAGAACGGGACAAGGACCCTCAAGGATTCAGGGAATACCAGAAGGTGAGCAGGTACAGCTCATGGACAGTCAGGACAGGATACCCCTCAGGTCTGGGTCAGGACTGGGTTCACCAAGGCACGACCAACCCCTCACAGCTTCGGATGTAGCGCCAGCGTTACCCCCTCTTCTGCACGGAATCCGCCAATAACCCCGATTGGGTTTTCGAATCTCCCAGCAAAGTGCTTCGCTTAGCACTTAGGACTAATTTCCACCCCTTGGAGTTTGTGGAAAGTTTCAGGCAGAATGCTCCGCAGCACTCTGTATCAGGCACCTATAGAGTTCGTAGGGTCAGTGACAGGTCTGCTACTCGGACAAGTCGGACAATTTCTCTAAGCTAAGCTAGGCTATATATACAGTTTTAAGTCCTCAAGACCACCCATAAATGTTGCAAAATGACAAAGTCCCATCTTCTGATTGGTCAAGGGAGGTGGTTTAAGACATTTGTCACCACCTATATTTCTATTACGTAAGTTCACGTGACATTACCCTCCCCCTAACATCTGGGTTCCCAGGCATACGTGTGGGAAAGTACAATAGTGAAGAAAAGGTTTGCAACATTGTTGCGCATTTCAGAATAAAAATAGCACATCTTCAAGGGCAAAGGTGCGTCTGGAAAGGACAGTCCCCTTTTCAATGGCCAACTGGCCAGGTTCCATTGCTGCACGTCCCAGATCTTTGATCACGTGATGAGGGATACGTCAGCTTCAAAATGGATCCCATCCCCGCTTCAAGGCCCTCATTTACGCGGTACATGAAAAGTAAGCGAAAACAAATTAATAACACAGAATAAAATGAATACACTGTACACCATGACCAACTACTCTTAATCCCTTATTTTATAATACTTATAGCAGTAAGAGTTAGTGCAGAAAAGATGCCTAGACAAAAGCGGCTTAAGATAGCATGAAGCATGGTTAGTGACAAGCGGCCATTTTAACACCACTGCGCATGAGCGAACTTTTCCCTCCAGATTGCGAGTGCGTCGCATCACATGGGTATGACCGACGCATGCGCAGACTGGATTTCTGCAAAGCGGCCATTTTATTAATGTGCAAGCTTGATTATGATCAAAGACACATAGGCAAGCCTCCTAGGGACACCCGTGTGTTGGGGAAATACAAATAAATGACAACCAATCAGAGTTAGTACAGTTATGTTTTAAGCGAGGTTCATGAAGAGAGCAAGTCGCGTTACGTGCGAATCCTTGCTCCATCAATCCCCTCTTTGATGATATTTACTATCATCACTACACATGAAAACAGATGCCAACTTCATTCATCCAATTCATCCATCTCAACCTCAATGAACTTATTGTTGAGCTTTCTCTCCGCCTCTCTGTGTGTATGATTGTTCTTTATTTTCTTATATATCTGGTTTCTTAATTCTTCTAATTCTAAGTCTTCAGCCTTTCGCTTTCCTCTTTTATTCACTACATATTTTCTGCATTTCTGGCACTTGCAACAGATGAATATGATCAGAACAATCACACCTATTCCAGCTAGTGGCATCAGTATTTTCCATATAAGACTTTTACCTAAGTTAGAGAACCAACTACCTACAGAGGAGAGACCATCAGTCAGTCTCTTCCAGGCACTGTCAACCTCTAATGGTTTGAGTTCTTTTTCCAAATTAGTAATGTTTCTTATATACTTCTTAATTTCGACACTTTTATCAGGAATGTAAGTGCAACAATGTTGTGCCCTCAGCATCCTGCAGACTCCGCCCTCTTTTGCCAATAAGGTATCAAGAGCAAGGCGATTCTGTAAAACCATTGATCTGATCGCAACCATTTCGGTATTGATCATCAGAAATCCAGCAGCAGTGTCAGTTGACAACCGATCCACTACTGTAGATAATTTGCAGATTCTATGAGTATTCAGAGCTACCCCCATTCCAGGTATCAGTGCGCTAAAAATATCACCTATAATTTCTCCTACACTTTCACGTTTTCTACGCACTAAGCCATTAGTAATCTCATTGCTTCCAGCTGCATTGTTCACATGGTATATTTTCGGAAAGACAATGCCAAAGTAGCAGCTTCCATACCAGTGATCCGGCAATTTGAAATAAGCCTTGTTTCCACATATATAATAAATTCCTGGAAACACAGGTTCTGACCCATTTTTGAAACCCCAACCTCCAATTACCTTGTAATTATGTTCACACTCGCTGGAACCAATGAATACATTGTTATAATAACTAGTCTTTTCTCTATGAAGACAGAGTTTCCCTTTCTGTTCAAAATCCAGCAACAGAGCAGGAGTAACTTCGCTTTGTGAGGTGTTATCCATGTTTTCTGCCCATCTAGGGGTTCTGTTCTGTTCGTCATTTGCCTTTTTCTGAAACTTTTCCCTTCTCTTCTCTGCCATTTTCAAGAACATTTTCTCTTGAGCATGTAAGGAACACGTCAAGTTGTCTCTACGAGCTTCATTCAGATCTATGTCACCTATAGTCAGGAAATATTCCCCCATGTAGCGAGTCACTCCACCAAGGGTATGTACAAGGTTCAGATTCCCTCTAATAGGAAGTTCTGAAAAGATAACGTCAGTGTTTGAGTAATAATACTGTAAAGTGCTTCTATAAAATAAACTAGCTAAAATACTACAGGAAATTCCATAGGTCAGGGGTAAATAGTGGTATGTCACGCCTTCAGCTACTGAAGTAGGTAGCATCATGCAGACATAGCAATCTTCTATTTCCATAGCTTCTACATAGTGCACTAAAAGGTTTGCGAAAACATTTAAGTGTGTCCTGTTCTTCATTTGGGGATAATGTAGTTCTCCCTCATCTGATGCTTCTAAGTCGGGTCTTGTATGTCTCAGACTCATTGCATTGTCACGTCTTTCTACACTTCGTGGTGTTTCTTCAGTATGTACAACTTCTGCGTCTTGGGTCGTCAAGTCTGTAGGATACATGTTAGGGTCTTTGCTTATCATAAAAGGTATAAACACGGTTAATCCTATCCATATCATTACTAGTACCACTACACTACAGATGCATATTTTACAGCATGTCTTGCAACAGCTAAATCTGGACCTTCCAGTGACATTTGAATCAGACATTTTATCTTACAGGTGGCGTTTTCCAACCCCTCTTCGTTTCTTCTCAGCTGAGGTTTTACTTCGTTTCACCTCAAGGAGGGTCTTCGTCAGAACTCCGATCAGCAATGGACCCTTCGTCGCTTTTGCCACAAGCTTCGGGCTCATCAATTTCTTCCAACACCAAATAGGTCCACTCAGGGCTTCGATACAGTCTGTTCTGTTTCTTTACTCTGCCGCCCTTTCGGATGGACTTTCCTCGGGCTTCTTTCCTTTCACTTTCAGCCTGTTGTTGGTCCTTTAGTTTTTCTTCGACTGTTTTTATTCTTATTCTTAGTCTTTTTACATATCGGGGTTCATCCTTCTTTTTGATCCTGTTTGTAGTCGAGGAAACTTGCTCTTCCTCGTGAACTCTTTTGCTTTTTCTTCTTTGTCGCACTATTGCTTCAGCAGTGTCTTTTTCCCTTCCTGTCTGACTAGTTCCAGGTCTTTCATCTATTTCTTCTGCCTGGTCCTTAAGCTGACCTAGTTCAGGTTTTGACTGTATTTGATCTTCGTTTGTGAGTGATTCACTGGACTCTTCTTCCTGAACACGTTCATCTATTCCTAACTGGCCTGGTTCATGCTCTTCGATCTCTTGATTTTCTTCCGCATGAACTTCTGCTTTGACTACTATCTGTCCCTTTCCGGTCTCCTCTGTCTCGAAAGGAGTGTTGATGACTTGATCTGTCCCTACTTGGCCTATTCCCTGGTCAGATTTTATGATGGCTTTGATGATCTGACCTTCTTCTTCTTGTTCTGACTCACCTGCACTGTCCCACTCACTACCTAGGTAAGAGCATTTTCTGGTTCTTATTGGATCAAGAACCTGGTCATCAGCAGGAAACCATTCAACTTCTTGACTTGTGCCTGGTAGTTCGATGTCAGCTGGATCCGGACCCTCTTCTGGAGTCTCCTCAGCTGGACTACCTTCGGCTTCAGTCGCGTTTTCTCCAGTCACCTTCTTCGTGTGACTTGCATGGATCCACTTTGGTACACCAGCACACTTCACAGCAGTTGTGGTGACAAGGATCACTTGTCGAGGCTTGCCCCACTTCGGTTTAAGGCAACTCTTCCGGGTATGTTTCTTCAACACCACCCAATCACCTGGTTTCAGCTTGTGTGCTGGGGTTGTAGGCCATTCGACAGCAGTCTCTCCAATCTGGTGAGAGATAGAACGCACTTGGTCACCCAACTGCCTGCAGTACTCTAGCACCATATCATCAGAAATACTTAGCAGTTTGTGTCCAGGTACCCATGCTTGTCGCATCATTCTTCCCATCAGCACTTCATGGGGGCTCAAGCCTGTCTTTCTGTTTGGAATACTTCTCAAGCTCATCAGCACCATGGGCAAAGCTTCTATCCAGTTCATTTTTGTGGAGTCACACAGTTTTGCCAACCTGGACTTGAGAGTGCCGTTTATCTGCTCGACTATTCCAGAAGCCTCTGGATGATAGGCACAGTGCAGCCTTTGCTCCATTTTGAATGCTTTGCAGAGTTCTTTTAGGACTTCGTTTGAAAAATGTCCACCTTGGTCTGTTTCAATTGTCTCAGGAATTCCAAAGCGGGGGATCAGTTCCCTAAGTAACAATTTAGCTACCGTCAGGGCATCATTCTTCTTTGTAGGATAAGCCTCCACCCACCGGGAAAACAAGCAAACTATGACCAGGACATATTGATATCCTTTGCACAGGGGCAGTTTTATGAAGTCTGCCTGCATCCTTATGAAGGGACCTTCTGCTCTCCCAATGGTACTTTGTTCCACTACTGTCTTCTTTCCTGCATTGAACTGTTGACACACTAAACAGCTCTGACAAAGTTTGTCTGCTGTGCTCCTGAATTTTGGACTGTAGAACACCTTTTCAAACATACGGCACATGGCATCCCTCCCAATATGTGTTGGTTCATGTATTATCCGTGCCATTGCGGTAACCAGTCGTTCAGGTAGTACAGGCATACCAGTTACGTGGACCACAACACCATCTCCTTCCCTTGGTTGACATTCATCCTGCCTCCACATGTCCCTTTCTTTCTTGTCTGTTGTCTGTTGTAGTTCTCTCAATTCATCCCATGTTCCCAATCTTTCAAACAACATCAGTTGGCAGCTGCTTTCACCTCCCCATAATTTAATTAGGAGGGACATTTTGTGTCGGGCGCAGTACTGGGCAATTTGGTCAGCATATCTGTTTCCGGCTGTCACCTCGTCATTTCCAGATCGGTGAGCCGCACACTTGACCACAGCCAATTCTTTGGGCAATTGGATGGCTTCTAGTAAGTTTTGTACTGGTTTTCCATTTCGGATAGGAGAACCTGAGGAAGTCATGAATTCTCTTTGCAACCAGAGCTGGCCGAAGTCATGAACAACCCCGTAACAGTACTGACTGTCAGTATAAACAGTTACTCTTTTGTTTTTCCCAATTTTACAGGCTCTTGTTAGAGCAATGAGCTCCGCTACTTGAGCAGATTTAACTTCGCAAAGATAGGAAGCTTCCAGGGTCTTTTCCAAAGTGACTACAGCATAGGCAGCACTCAAACCTCCATTCTCATGTCTCAAGCATGAACCATCCACAAACATTTTGAGGTCCTCATCAACCAAGGCCACTTCTCTGATATCAGGACGGGGTTTTGTGCTAAATTCAGTCAAGTCTATGCAGCTATGGTCAATTTCACCTCCTGCCTCTACATCAATGGGGAGGGGCAATAAAGTGGCAGGGTTCAGAGTGTTACATCGGGAAATTATTACATTTTCTGCACCAATGAGAATCCTCTCATACTTAGTCAGCCGACTAGGGGTGAGATACTGTGTCTTGGTTCGGGTGAGCAAGATCACAACTGAATGGGGAACAAATACAGTGACAGGATGTCCCATCACAATGTTCTCACTCTGCTCTAGGCTTGTACAGGTAGCAGCTACTGCTTTCAGGCACCCAGGTAATCCAGCAGCCACTGGATCTAGGGCGGCCGAAAAGTAGGCCACAGGACGTCTAATCAGACCATGTTCCTGGGTTAGGACCGAGAGCGCACAATTGTCTCTCGTGTCACAGAACAGTTTAAAGTTCTTAGAATAGTCAGGCATTCCTAAGGCTGGAGCTGTGCACAGACAATTTCGCAATGTTACCCAAGCAGTCATGCATTCATCATTCCAACAAACTGGGTCTTCCGCTCCTTTCTTTGTCATGTTAATCAAGGGTTTAGCTATAGCCGCGAAACCCACAATCCATTGTCTGCAGTACCCAACAACCCCTAGGAACATTCTTACTTCTTTCTGGGTTACGGGTAGTGACATTTCTCGAATTATTTTAATTCTTTCTGTAGTGACTTTCCTGATCCCTTTCTCTATCTGGTGCCCCAGATATTTTACTGAGTTCTTGCAGAACTGTAATTTGTCTGGTGAGACCTTATGTCCTCCTTTTCCTAGGTGATTCAGCAAGGCAATGGTATCAGTGACACAGTCGTCTTGACTTCTAGATGCTACCAGCAGGTCATCTATGTACTGTACCAGGACAGACTCTTTAGGCAGTACTAAGGATTCAAGACATTTCTTTAGAATCTGGTTGAAAATCGATGGACTTTCGGTGTACCCCTGGGGGACACGATTCCAGACATAGACCTGGCTGTTGAATTCAAAACTGAAAAGGAATTTGCTTTCTGTATGCAATGGGATGGAAAAGAACGCATGGCACAAGTCTATGACGGTGAACCATTCCGCATCCCAAGGAATTGGATACAGTATTACTGCGGGGTTAGGCACTATGGGACAGCAAGGTACTACAATTTGGTTTACCTTGCGCAGGTCCTGCACTACCCTATACTTTCCGCTAGGCTTCTTAATTCCAAGTATGGGTGAATTACAGGGACTACTCATCACTTCCTGAATGATGTTTGCTTTGAGCAATCTGTTTACCTCTTTAGCGACTCCTTCTTTCACTTCTGCACTCATTTTATACTGTTTGGTATTAGGGTATACGGCATTTGCTTTTATAGTTATTTTAACTGGGTCTACATTTGCCATTAAGCCTACATCTTTTCCAGTAAAATCCCAAACTTCAGGTATTACGCTTGATTGCAGTTCTTCAGGTAGGCTTTCAATGGACATGGGCTTAATGTCGGTGTCGGGCCTTAGTAACATCAATTTATATAGGCCATCTTCATCTGGGGTCTGAATTTCAACACCATTTGGTGAGCAAAAGATGGTGCAACGCATTTTGCATAGCAAATCTCGTCCTAATAGGTTTACAGGACTGGAATCACAGACCACAAATCTGTGCATTTCCTTGAAATTTCCTATGGAAATTTCCATAGGTTCTGTTACCGGAGTACTGATTATTTGATTAGAAACTCCCACTACTTGGATAGCTTCTCCCGAGAGGGGTAGGTTAGGAACGTCCGCTGTTCTCACAGTGGAACGGGTAGCACCAGTGTCCAACAGAAAGGTGACATCTGTCCCTTCAACCTTTCCTTCAATGTATGGTCCAGTCTGGTCTACCGGTAAGGAGGCACCAAGCACGCACTCCTTGTCCTCCCCTCTCAGGCCCCGTCAGTATTGATCATCACAGAGAAAAGTATCATTTAACAGGTACTGTGGAATGGGTGCATTTCTTTCATTCTCTCCTTCCCACACTTCGACCCTTTCATTCTGTTGACCCTGATTCCTATAATTCTGTCTAGGTGCGCGTGGCACCGGGGGTTGATTTACCTGCTGTTGGGTCTTTCGGATCCCCTCTTTCTGCACCTGTGGATTTAAACCATTTACGGGGGCATTACCAGCCTGCAAGTGCGGACATTTATCTCTCCAATGTCCCATGTGACCACATCCGTGACAGGGGAATTTTTCCATAGCCTCTTCCCTACTCATTTTTACCCGGGGCCTGCCTCCACCCCCAGCATTCGGATTTGGAGCATTATTACTGTTAGTCATTTTACTTAACTGTTTTTCTTGTTGTTCAGCTAATTTCACCTGAGCCCACATAACTTTCTCCTTTAGGGCTTTCTTTTTGTTCTCGATCTCATCTTCGCAGTATTTAGCATATTTGAGAACATCATCAATGGGTTTCCCTTGCCAACTGATTTTGTTATCCCTAATTCACTGGGATATTTCAGGTCTCAATCCTAACACGAATCGATAACAGAAATGTGTCATATCCTTCAGGTCCACATTATCGATCCCACTGTAAGTTTTGAAGACCTGCAGTAACCTTTCATAATAGGAGTGGACTGATTCATCACGCTCTTGGGTAGTTCTATCTATGCGGGTCCAATCAGTTTTTTTTGCGGGCACCTTCTTCTTGAGGTACTGTATGACTTGCTCATACTTCCTCATTACTTCAGGTGCGGGAGCTCCTGTTATCTCGTCTCTCGCATATTCTTCGCTAGGCCAATCAATTTCAATTTTGCAGTCGGTCCACAAGTCTACGGGGACCACAATGTCGAAAAACCCATCCAGGTCTTTCAGAAGACATTTCTGAACTTTTATGAAGCGTTCGACCTGTCGGTACCAATCGACTGGTTTCTCCCGTAATTTTGGAAAGTCATTGGTAAAAGATACTATATCTTGTCTGGACCAAGGGACATGGACATATTTTCCCCCTGGGACTTCTCTCATGGGACATAACTTTTCTGGTTTGTCAGCTTCTTGTAAGACGTACTCAGCAGTCCGGGGTCTCTCCTTGCTATCCTCCTTTTTCTTTGCCCACCTGGCTTTCCACTTGTCTAGATCTCCCCATTTCTGTGCTAAGTTTATCAGTTCTTTAATCTGCGTCTTCTTCCCTGCAGTATTCAGGTTTTCTAGATCTTTGTCTGAAAATTCTACTCTGTAGGATTTCTGTAGTACTTTGGATCTGCTGATATCTATTCCCATACATACTGCCGTGTCCATTAATTTGTCATAGTATATTTTTGCGTTCCGAGTAAGGTGTTTGCACATGAACAACAACTCATCTTCCTCCCGGACATTCAATCGTTCTAAACCCACATTCCCTGCGCTCAGTTCCTCTAGCTCTATTCTTAGCTTATAAATATCTAGTGGTTTCGGATGAGGGGTTCCCTTTTCTAATTCTCGGGTCCATCTTTCTATTTCCTCGGGAGTTACCACTGTCGCACTTTGAGTTCCTGATGAAGACTCTATTAGTACATCTTTGTTCCCAGGCTGAGTTCTCATTCGGGACATACTAGGTCCCTGCTCCCTGTTAGGCAGATCCATCAAGGAAGCCATGGACTCACATTCACTTGCTTGGTCATCAATAATGAGTGGTTCCCTTCTGGGCGGGGGCATCATCGGGGTTATGACTGGAGTTTTAGGAGTATTCATTCTGTCCCCATATAGAGGAAAAACTGGACCAATGGTTACTGGAATCGTCAGGGCTTCAGGATTTGGATTTATCTGAGCTATGGCATGTATGAGATCATTCCGCTGTCCTCTCAGGGCATCCCTTTCCTGCTCGTGTAATACTCGATTCATGGGGGGATCCTGTATCATTTGGGGTACTAGAGAAGGATATATATTCAGAGCAGATGGAGTGGATAAAACTGATCTTTCCTCACCAAAGGGGTTATAATTCGGGACCACGGGGTCTGGTCTACCAAATCCCTCTCCTCCCGCTCTTTTCTGTTCTATCCCTGTGGAATCGGCTTCACTAGTATTTCTTCTTCCTGAAGGTCTCAATGGAGTATTTAAGCTTTGAGATCTGGTGTCTTCATTATAAGGCGGGGGACCTTTCATAAATAAGTCCTCTAAAAACTCATCTTCCGATTCACCCAGGGGCATCATGTGCCGGGTTTTCTCAGTACATTTCTTCCCTCCCGCCATTTCATTAGCTCCGAACATGGGGAATAACCCTTCTACCATCATATTTTGTCTCCACTGTTTCAATTTCTGCTCCTTGGTTTCTTTTACCATTTTTGGATACCATCGGGTCACTCCTTTGTCCATCCGGGGTCTGTCTCGCTCTAGAGCCTCAATTTCCCATTCCTCTAAAGCTTCATACTGGGTTAATCTAGGTCTGGGATGTAATTCATTCATTCGGGTCCTTAGGTTAAATAGGATTCTCCCGTTAAAAGTACCATCTATGGGAAAGGCTAAAACTCCATCCTCCGCAGTGTACTTTACCCAGTTCTCTAACCATACACAGGTATGATACCCTTTTTCTAACATCATGTAAGAGGCTGGAGTATTTGGCGGAGGAATGATCACGCCCTCCCTAGTTCGTACGGGTTTGTCAGTTTTGAAGAAATTCTTTATTTTGCTGGCAAATGACATTTTTCTCTTTCCTCCGTACATGTTGTGAGGTCTGCCTTTGCTCATCAACTCTTTATGACACCCTAGATTTCGTGGATCAGGCAGAAAATCAGGGTACCACATACACCGCTCGTAACAATCTATAAGCTCGGTGCGGAAAATGTTTACTTCGTTTGTGCTTCCAATGCTAGCGCGACTCCAATTTCTCAACAACCAATCAGTGCAGAAGTTGCAAAGGTTCTTGACCAATGGGTGTGCGGCCTTTTCGCGAGACGCGTTCTCACGCTCAGGCACTCACCCCTCCCTTACAATTTCGGCTTCACTACACACCCGCTGGTTTAACCAATACCAGCGCGGCACGGAGTGACGTCAGAGCAGCCCTTCGACTGTCTCCCTCCTTTACAAGGTAACGGAAACTTTGTATTTTCTCTAAGGTGCTATGGTTAATTTTAGTCAACAACGTATAACATTCGCCATTGTGCAGGAGTGTTCTAAAGAGATAGAAAGTTCTTCTTTTACTGCAAGTAAACCACTTCTGTCTACTTTTCATACACTTCGGATAGACTTCTCTTGCCTACCCTCACGCAAGCATTAGAAAACCTGCTATTACCCAGTCTCATCCACTTCTTTCCGGGATATATACTAAGCCTGGGGTTCGTCAGCGTTTCCCTTTGCTATCATACAAGCTCCGATGACTCTATTACTCCCTTAGTGTGACCCTTACTAGGTGATATCAGACCAAGGTTTCTATCAGCAGTCCCGTTACTGTCATTCATACAGTTTTCCGAAAAAGACCTAATTAGCGCTTCCAGTTCCACTTGAACCATGCACTAACCTTTCCTCCCTACAAATGACCTCAGAACGCGATGGATTCTACTCACCATCCGTTATACAATTCCCCGGGGATTTCAGACAACACTCAACAATCACACACAATTGGTTAATAAAACATATAATATTTAGCAGCAATACATATATATAACTTATCTTAAAACAATTAAAATATTTCAAAAACAGTTGCGCAATAAAATATTAAGTAACATAATCAATATTTAAAATTTTAGCAGCACATTTATTTTTCACGGTTTCTTTTCTAACTATCTTATCTACCTATCTTACTAGTCCTAACCATTCCTCTGCTTACCAGAAATTACTGATAGAGCGCGCGGGTCACCCGGGTCACTTAGATTACCAATTTTCCACGCACTGGGCCCTGGCGTGCATATGATGACGGTGTTTTGCAAATGAACCGGGTGAAAACCTCTATCACGCTACTATCAGTAATCGGGTGGGTGACTCTTACACCACTCACTATTCATGTACCTGACTTACCACAGGCACATTACTCCTGACAGATCAGGAGCTAGCAGTGGACAGGTGATAAGTGTTTTCATAAAAGGGAGAAAATTCTGATTTACACATTTAATACCTTTAATATTACTTTAATGTATAATGACCACAGAGGCAAGGAGGCAAATGCAAAGCAATACATCGATGATTAAAATCAGAACCAGAATGTAACTATGAATTAAAGTGAGTATCATAGAGTAAAAGGGAACACTATAGGGCATGAATCATAATGAATATTTATCTAATACAGTTTAATCTAGGGCAAGGACGTGAGGAAAAACCTAATGTGTGACCTAATAATGTTATACTATTTCCTAAACCTTATGCTATCTTTCTAACTTCACGGCAATCATACTAAGGGAAAGGGAATAAGTGGAACAAGCTGAATAAACAGTCGGGATCAACAATGTCCTAAAGGGAGGGGAAAGAAGTGGAACATTTACTAATAATCGATTGCATAAAATTACATTCAAAGGAGATATGGAGAATATCACAGGCAAGATTGCTTTAATCAGAGGAGGAAAAGTTGAGGGTATAGTATAGACAGACACCTATGTCAATAGTTACCTAGGTGAGAATGAGGACTAACCCTGGCCACGGGTCAGTTGGGAAAGAACGGGACAAGGACCCTCAAGGATTCAGGGAATACCAGAAGGTGAGCAGGTACAGCTCATGGACAGTCAGGACAGGATACCCCTCAGGTCTGGGTCAGGACTGGGTTCACCAAGGCACGACCAACCCCTCACAGCTTCGGATGTAGCGCCAGCGTTACCCCCTCTTCTGCACGGAATCCGCCAATAACCCCGATTGGGTTTTCGAATCTCCCAGCAAAGTGCTTCGCTTAGCACTTAGGACTAATTTCCACCCCTTGGAGTTTGTGGAAAGTTTCAGGCAGAATGCTCCGCAGCACTCTGTATCAGGCACCTATAGAGTTCGTAGGGTCAGTGACAGGTCTGCTACTCGGACAAGTCGGACAATTTCTCTAAGCTAAGCTAGGCTATATATACAGTTTTAAGTCCTCAAGACCACCCATAAATGTTGCAAAATGACAAAGTCCCATCTTCTGATTGGTCAAGGGAGGTGGTTTAAGACATTTGTCACCACCTATATTTCTATTACGTAAGTTCACGTGACATTACCCTCCCCCTAACATCTGGGTTCCCAGGCATACGTGTGGGAAAGTACAATAGTGAAGAAAAGGTTTGCAACATTGTTGCGCATTTCAGAATAAAAATAGCACATCTTCAAGGGCAAAGGTGCGTCTGGAAAGGACAGTCCCCTTTTCAATGGCCAACTGGCCAGGTTCCATTGCTGCACGTCCCAGATCTTTGATCACGTGATGAGGGATACGTCAGCTTCAAAATGGATCCCATCCCCGCTTCAAGGCCCTCATTTACGCGGTACATGAAAAGTAAGCGAAAACAAATTAATAACACAGAATAAAATGAATACACTGTACACCATGACCAACTACTCTTAATCCCTTATTTTATAATACTTATAGCATTAAGAGTTAGTGCAGAAAAGATGCATAGACAAAAGCGGCTTAAGATAGCATGAAGCATGGTTAGTGACAAGCGGCCATTTTAACACCACTGCGCATGAGCGAACTTTTCCCTCCAGATTGCGAGTGCGTCACATCACATGGGTATGACCGACGCATGCGCAGACTGGATTTCTGCAAAGCGGCCATTTTATTAATGTGCAAGCTTGATTATGATGAAAGACACATAGGCAAGCCTCCTAGGGACACCCGTGTGTTGGGGAAATACAAATAAATGACAACCAATCAGAGTTAGTACAGTTATGTTTTAAGCGAGGTTCATGAAGAGAGCAAGTCGCGTTACGTGCGAATCCTTGCTCCATCAACACAACCATTTACTTTGGAACGGTCGGCGCCAATGCTCTAAGATGGCCGCCTTCCGTTTCCGCTGTTCCCCTTCCTGTTCCGGAACACTAGAACGCTAAAGCGTTACCACATATCTCCCCCCTTTAATCACTGTGATAACAATCAACAAAGTTCTTACTTCCAGTCCATGTTAAAGTCTTTAAATCTTGCGGGTGCCTTCACTTCTCTACCAACTCTGGTCTTCACCTTCACCATTCTCTCATAACCATCCTGTTCCTTCCTTCCCAATTGCTCTCCCGCTCTTTCGCCATCTTTGTCCATCACTTCCTCTTTCTCTTCATCCTTGTTTCCACTCCTCATCCTTTCTCTCTCACTTGCTTCGCCTTCGCCCTCTTCCACCTTCTGCGCTCCTTCTTCTACATCCTCATTTCTCCTTCCACTACCTTCTTCTTCTCCATCTTCCACAACATTCTCTGCTCCTTCTTCCACTTCGCCTTCCCACTTGATGATCTTGCTGCATTTGGCCATCCTGTCCTGTGACCATACCTTCCCATCACTGAGCAAGGCCGATCGGGCGTACGGCTCTAGTACTTGTAAGGGCGGTGAGAACTTGCTTTCGCCCTTCTTCTTGAGTACCGCCAGCTTGACTCTCACCCAGTCTCCTTTCTCCAGTTCAGCTCTTTTCACATTATGATTCCTATTGAAATGAGTCGTGTACACCTCTTGTGCTCTCTCCAAGTTTCTTTTTACCACCGCTGGAGACCATTTGCTCTGTATCACCAACTTCCTCCATGCCATGTTGTCCTTGGTGAATGCTTCTCTACCTCTCAAAACTTTAAAGGGGCTGTATCCTGTGCTCCCCGGCGTGATTCTATATGCCCAGATCATCCTTTCCAGTTCTTTCTCCCAGTCTAACCCGTCGTTGGTTGATGGCTGCCTGGATGGTGCCCATAATCACGCGATTAAATCGCTCCACTTGGCCATTTCCTGAGGGATGATAGATCGGCGTGTGTTTCACCTCTATCCCATTTCTTTCAGTGAAGGCCATCCACTTGGCCGAGGTAAACTGCGGTCCGTTGTCGCTGATGATGACTTTTGGGATTCCTTCTCTTATGAAGGTGATCTGCAGGAAGTTCACCACAGCTTCTGTATCCACGACCTCTTTTATTTCAATTTCCGGCCATTTGGAGAATTTGTCAATGAGGGCCACCACATACTTCAGTGTCCCAGCTTTATTTAGGACAGGTCCCAATATGTCCACCGACAGCATTTCCCATGGTCCATCAGGTATTGGGAATTTTCCCAGAGGGGGTCTGATCAAGCTTTGCGATTTGTCCGCTTTGGCACATGACTCGCACTGTCTCACATGTCGTTCGACCTGCGCATCGATGGCCGGCCACCAGTATGCTTGCCTGGCAAGGGCTTTGGTTTTGGTGATTCCCTGGTGCCCTTCGTGTAGTAAAACCATTAAATGTTCCAGTATGCCTTGAGGTGGTACCACCTTGTCCCCTCTCAACAGGAAGATGGGATTCTCGGCTAACGACAGTTCCTCTCTCACTTCCCAGTATCTCCGAAGTTCCTCTTTTAGATGTCTCTTCTCCGGCCACCCATGGATGACATACCCCTTGATGGCTTCCAAGTCGACATCCTCTTTGTACGCTTCTTCCCATTCTTGCATGCTTATCACTTTTTCAGCTTCTTGGATCGTGGCGATGACATAGCCTTCCCACCTCTGTTCTTCCTGATCGCTCGCGTCTTCCATAGCTGCCGCTCTGCTAAGGAAATCTGCCACCTTGTTTTGTGGCCCTGGGATGTGTTCCACATCATGCACATAGTCCAACAGCCGCAGAGTCATTTTTGCGATCCTGGGTGTAGCATGCGCATGGCCACTTGAGGTTAACACTCGTACCAAGGGTTTGTGGTCCGTCTTTACTAAGAATCTTGCTCCCCACAGGTATTGGCGGAATCTCTCCATGGCCCATACAACAGCCAACATCTCCTTCTCAATCACGCTAAACTTTTCCTCATTGGGGGCTAGTGATTTGGATGCGAAGCTGACAGTCGCCATTTCGCCATTTTCTGACCGTTGCATTAAGACTGCCCCTAGACCTCGGTCACTGGCGTCCGTTGTGAGGATTGACTCGGCGCTGGGGTCAAATCCTTTAAGAGGAATGGTGGCACTCATCTCCTTTTTCAGCGACTCAAACTCCTCTTGTTCCTCCTGGCCCCATAGGAATTTGTTCCTTTCCTTGAGCAGTTGGCGTAATCAATGCGTCTTGGATGCAAAGTGGGGCACAAACTTGCTGTAGTATTCGGCCATTCCCAAGAATGACCGAACATCTTCCTTCTTGCTTGGGGTGGGAGCTTCCAGAATGGCCTTCATGTTGGCTGTCTTGGGCTTGATCCCTTCTTCGCTTATCTCGTGACCCAGATATGTGACTGACTGCACTCCCAACTTGCACTTCGACCATTCTGCCGTCAACCCATTGTCCTGCAAGGTTTTGAGTACCTTGTGAAGTTTTTCATTGTGGTCGTGCATGGATCTTCCCATCACCAAGATATCATCTTGAAAGAACTGGACGTCGCCTATACCCTTTAGTAATTTGTGCATCATCTTCTGGAAGACCGCGGCCGCCGATGCCAGGCCAAACGACATTCGTACGAATTCATAACAACCAAACGGCGTGATAAACGACGTGAGATGGGTGCACGAGGGATGTAGCCTTACTTGGTGATATGCCGAGGAGAGGTCCACTGTGGAGAACCATTTGATGTTCTTTGTCTTCGACAGCATCTCGTTTATGAGCGGTAGGGGAAATTTGTCAATGATTATGTTCTTGTTTAATTCCCTAAGGTCCACGCACAGCCGGACTTTGCCATTCGGCTTCTGGGCCACCACCAGTGGAGAAAGCCACTCCGCGCTTTCTATAGCTCTGATCACTCCTTCCTTTTCGAGTCTGTCAAGTTCTTGTTGTACCGCTTCCCTGCTCCGGAACTGGATGTTTCTCACCTTGTGCACCACCGGGGTTGCTCCTTCTCTCAGCTTGATGAGATGCTTGTATCTCGCCAATTCCCCTATTTGGCCGTTGAATACTCTGGGGTATGCTCGTTTCCATGAGTCGACGTCATCTCTTTTGTCCATATCCATAAGCAGGATCTTCTCAATTCCTCCTGGGTTGAGTTGAATACCCAAGGCACCTTGGTCTTTCCAACTTAATACCGAGGGGCCCTTTTCTGCTATGTATAGTTTGCACGTGGCTTGGCGGCCTCGGAACTCGAATGAAAGGGGGCAATACCCCAACATCGGGATCTTCTGTCCCGTGTATGTGACAGGTCGCAAGTCCATGGGGTGTAGATTTTCTCTGTGCTTTGATATGAACTTGTCTTCCCATACCCTTCTTTGTATTATGGAGATGGGAGCTCCACTGTCCGCTATCATTTCCAATGGTATTCCTCCGATGTGCATGTCCAATCGGGGCTGTCGTTTCCTGACCCTTCCATTTCCAGCACTTGGACGTCTATGTATAGGATTTCTTCCAATTCTTCTGTTTCCTCGGACTCGGCTGTTTCCTCTTGCTGGTCTTCGTCTACGTACTTGACAGTTGTTCCCTTGGGTTTGCGGCGGCATACTTTCTCGTAGTGACCGAATATCCCACAATATGAACATTTTGCTCGAAATGCTGGGCACACTTTATCATTCCCTAGGTGCGTAGTGCTCCCGCACCTGTAGCAGTTTTGACGTCCACCTTTGCTCGCTCTCTGGTCTGCTGGATTAGCAGTTTTTGGGCGTCTGCTTTCCTGATTTTTCTGCATCTCCTTTTGCCTGGGACGCTCTCCTCTTGCTTGCGTCATTATCTTGCATACCGTCTGCGTGCCTCCTGTTTCCTTTTTGGCGGCTTGGGCGCAGCATTTGGACAGTTCGACCTTCTTTACCATTGCCCAAATTTCTTTGAGAGGGGCATCTCCATTTACCCATAGTTTCTCCTGGACATGGGTGCTTGACGTGTGCATGATAATCTGGTCCCTAATTAGGTCGTCATTTAGTGTGCCAAATTTGCACGTGAGTGCCAGTTTTTGCAGGGCAACCACGTATTCATCAACCGTCTCATTGCTCTTCTGTTTCCTTTGGAAGAAGTTGTAGCGGTCAATCGCAACACATACGACGGGTCTGAAGTGTGCGTCCAGGTCGGCTATGGCGTGACTGAACACGTCCGTGTCCGCGGCGTCCCTTTCTACTTTTACGATGGTGTCGTAGACCCTTATCCCTTCAGGGCCCAGATTATGTAACAAGATCTTTTTCCTTCTCTTGCTGGAGTATGGCGCGCCTGCCTCTTCCTCCAACGCGTCGAGGTAGTTGAGGAAATATCTCTTCCAGTCCTCCCACAACCTCTCTGGTTCCCCTGAATTGGTTAGGAAAGGCACAAGCTGTGTGAGGGACGACGACTGTACCGCCATGTTGTCGGCTCTTCATCTGGCGGGCTGGATGGGGATAGCTCCCCCCGGGGGACTGCCTGGTGTGGTTTGCGCAGCTGGGTCCCTTGCCTCAAGGTCTCCGTCGCTGTCCTCTTCTTGTAGGGCGTATTCGGGAGCAGGAAGTGCCTGTGAGTCTGCCCCCCTTCAGGGCGAGTGTTGGTTGGCCCCCTTCCGCCCTCACTCAGTTCCGCCAGTTTGCCAAGCGCAGCAACTCCCCGCGAAGATCAGCGTGCCCCCTTGCTCCAACACTGCTCCTCACTGCACGGGCTCCCTCGCTGCGCTCGCTAGCGTGGCACTCGGTGGGGACCAGTGGATGGGAGGGCCCAGTTCCGTGATTCTCGGTCACTTGGGGCGCCTGCAGGCCTACCTCCTCACTCAGTGCTCCAGCTGCGCTCCGCTGCTCGAGGAATGCGCTGTGCTGCACCAGGTGGTGTCCTCTGCCACGCTCCGAAATCTGCAATGCTGCCACCGCTGGTCCGGTTCTCAGGGCTCAGCACGCTGCTCGTGGGTCGGGCGTCATGCCAGAAGCCTCGTCGCCATTGTAGAGGTGTGAAAATTATAGGGACCACACGGTGTAAGTTTACTTTAACTCTTTATTTCGGAGCGCCGGGAAACACAACCATTTACTTTGGAACGGTCGGCGCCCATGCTCTAAGATGGGCGCCTTCCGTTTCCGCTGTTCCCCTTCCTGTTCCGCCTAGTAGAACACTAGAACGCTAAAGCGTTACCACAGCATGTTACAAAAGAGTACCAAACAACGGTAAATGTAAATGTGTTTGTATTTATATAGCACCTTCTACCCAGAGGTCTCGTAGCGCTGTATTCATACCGCTGTGGAACCCTTCCTGGCTTTCCTGTGATATGTCCACTCCTGGGCACCCCCAAGGTGAAGCCAGGCATCCAAGCGGTGCTAGGACCTTTGTGGAGATTAAGCAAGTTATTGCCCAGAGTCACAGAGTGGGACCCATGATTAGACTAGGCACGGAGGCGAGATTGAGTCCAAGAGCCACCAAGGTGGAAATTGAACCCTGGTCCCAAGTCATACCTCTGCATCAGGGTCTGCCGCTCTAACCATTGAGCCACGCTTCTCCAGTAGAAGGTAAAAGGATAATACTGCAATAATGCAGACACTCAAGCCACACGAACACACTGGGAAGGCACTTACATAGTCATGGAGAATATTATTTTCTATAATGGAAGGTCTTCCTTCAGATAATAGAGAGGGCGTGATTAAATCTGGAAGTGTTTTTGAAGGAGGAGAACTTTGAGGTCAGTTTTGAAGGCCTGGGAGGAGGTGGTGGTCCGGAGCTGAGGCGGAAGTGAGTTCCAGATTCTCACCGCGTTGCCTGAAAAGGATCGGGCCATCGATCTTTCCTTCTTGAAAGTGGGAGGTTCAAGCAGTAAGTTTTCCACATTACGTGATGGCCTAGAGCCTTCAGAGAGTTTCGGTTTATTCGCCAGGTAGCGAGGAGAGGAGGAGTGCAAGGCCTTGTGGGTGATACAGGCAGTCTTGTAGATAGATCTTGCCTCGATGGGAAGCCAGCGGAGGGTGGATAACATGGGTGCAATGTGGTCGCTTCTTTTGGCCCCATTAATGAAACGAGCTGCTGAATGGAAAACAGATTTAAGGGGGGACAGGTGGGATTTGGGGAGACCAGTAAGAAGAAAATTGAAGTAGTCCAGTCTGGAGATAACCAGCGATAGGACCAGGGATTTATGGTCTTGCTCCGGGAAGAAGCGACGAATTCCCCAAAGAAGGCACAGTTGGTATCGAGCAGATTTTGCAATGGAATTGATGTGGGAGATTAGATTGAGTTTTTTGTCAAGTATGACACCAATGGATTTTGCGCTGTCGACAATGATGGGTTTATTGTTAAGTAGATTCATCTGATTCATCCATGATTGAACCGGGGGAGGAGAAAGTGAGGAGGAGAGGAGGAGGAATCCAGTTTTGGAGGGATTCAGAATCAGTTGATGGGTTGACATCCAGTTTTGAATGGAGTCGAGAGTAGAGCTTGGGATGGAGTGATCGTGAGTGGAGGCAACCTTGAGGTAGATTTGAGTGTCGTCTGCATAAAGATGATAGAGGATCCTGGATTTTCTTAAGAGATTTCCCAGTGGTTCTAAATAGAGATTGAACAATGTGGGTGCAAGTATAGAGCCTTGAGGAACACCTTGACCTACTGCCAAAGGAGATGAAAGACTGTTAGCTATTTTGATCATTTGGGATCCATCAGAGAGGAAGGAAGCTAACCATTTAAGCACAGTGCCCTCCATGCCCGTTCTTTGTTGAAGAGTGTTGAGGAGAGTGTTGTGATTGACAGAGTCAAAGGCTGCAGAAACGTCAAGGAGAATTAGAAGACAAGACCCCCCCCCCCCCCCAAATTGAGTATCCGCAGCGCGTCATCAATCACTTGCAGCAGGGCTGTTTCAGTGCTGCAGATTTGGATGAAGCCGGACTGAAAATTGTCAAGAAGATCATTGTCCTTGTTATGACGAGAGAGTTGTTTCGCTGCACATCTTTCTGTGATCTTCGCAAGAAAGGGTAGGTTATTGATGAGGCGGTAGTTGTTGAGGTTATTCGCATCAGCAGTGGGTTTTTTAAGCAGAGGGGTGACCTGCCCAGTTTTGAAGGAGACAGTAAGGGAGCCTTGATAGAGGGAGAGGTTGACCAGAGTGGTCCAATAGGAAAGAGAATGGGTATAGAAGTCAGTGGCAATGGCACTAGGGATGGGGTCAAGAGAATGGTTGGAGGGCTTTGTTTCAAGGATGTAATTGAGGAGGGCATTTTCAGAGATGGGGTCAAAGTTTTGCAAAATGGCTAAGGATTTGCGCTCCTCTGGAGGGGTAGGATGAATGACCTGATCCACAAGTGATTTCACTTTTTCGTTAAAGAATATAGCGAAATCCACTGCTTTCTTTGTAGAATCCGCCAACTTGGCGGTTGGGGGAGAGTAGTTAGTATTCTTGATGAGATCAAATAGTTTTTGGGGTCTATTTTTGGCTGAGTCAAGGAGGGTTCTGAAGTGCGACACTTTCCCAAGGAAGATGTGCTTGTGGTACTGGGATCTTGCTGAACGAAGCAATGCCAAATTATCGGTGGAAGGCACTTGCCTCCGTTTATTCTCCAGGATTCTTAGGTGCTTCCTTTCTTCATAGAGGGATTTGTTGAACCAAGGTGCTGAGGAAGTGGGCCTTTTCCTTTTGCTTTGGAGAGGAGCGACGTTATTAATTTCGACAGCAAGGACTGTGAGGCATTGGGAGGTGAGATCGTCAACATCTAGGTTCGGGCCTAGCCTTGGAAGTGATAGCAAAGCTGATTCACAGAGAGAACCAATGTCAATATTTTTAGTGTCATGGAACCAGGAGGTAGCCCTCTTAGGTTGGCCAAGAGTTATGTTATGTTATGTTATGCTAAAAATGATTTATAGAGCGTACTTACACTGATTGGTTTTATAGCACTGTAGAAGAGACAGAGTACGTGGCTAGAGAGGACCTTAGTTGTAAGCTTGCTGAAAGAGCCAGGTTTTGAGTGCTCTTCTAAATTTCCGGGCAAGCTTGAGTATCGAGGGGGAAAGAGTTCCAAAGACGAGGGGCAAGTGTGGCAAATCTGCAGCCTCCCGTGCGCTTACGTCTGAAGGAGGGGGTGTGAAGAAGTGAAAGGTGGGCTGAACGTAAGTTGCGGGTAGGGATGTGCCTGACTACCAAATTGTCTATGAACTTTGGGCTTTTGCAGTACAAGGATTTAAAAATCAGGCAACCTATTTTGAAGGTGCAGCATTGAAGCATCGGTAGCCAGTGTAATTTCCTGAGTAGTGGGGTGGCAGGCAGCCATCTGGGTTGGCTTAGGATCAGTCTGGCAGCGTAGTTTTGGACCATCTGTAGTCGCTTCTGTAGGTAAAGAGGCATGCCAAGGTATTGATAGTATCAAAGAAAAGATTCCTTTCTGGGTAATTATTTCACAAGGTGACCATGAGGCCTATCCATAGCAGTTAGCTGTATTTAACATTTGCAATTGACGAATTCAAGAAGTCAAAATTTAATCTCCACACTAGGTAATTATACTTTTTGCTCAAAGTTTATATTATAAAAATTCATATTTCGGAATTCTTTTTAAATACACATTATAATTTTACACTGTGGTTCTCTGGTACAAGTATATATCTAATGGCTAACAATTCCGTGTTACGGTTCTCTATCGCAAAGTAACCACTTTATAGTATGCGTTCAATGTTTAAAATACAACAATGCAGTAAATTCATAAAAAAACATTTTTTCACAGTTTAAAATAGTCCAAAAAGTCGACGTGTTTCGGTGCGTTTATTATACTTGGTGCACCTTCATCAGGACAGAATAAGTTAAAAACAGGTATACTTCTTCTTTCTGAAAAAATGAATAGAATGCATATAGTTAGTGTGGAATTCCTAATTTGAGTTTTATCCTAGTAGTGGGCTTTATACTTCAAGATTACATCAAGATTTTCTTACTTTAATTTTAAGAAAAAGGCGTCCTTCAAGTGGTTTCTGGGACGTTTTGTTCTTAATTTGTCTGGTAGCACATGTGTTATCAATTCAACATGCCAAGGTATTGAGGCATAGTCCATGTGGGATAGGACAGTGGCTATCACCACCTGGATGAGGGCCTCTGGTGTAAGGAGGCAAAGGACCTTTCTTATTTTCTTAAGTTGGAAAAAACATTTGGAGACCACAAAACCAACTTGTGATTTCAATGAGAGATCGCTATTTAGAGTGACTCCGAGTGTTTTTGCCGATGGTGAGGGGGAGGGTGGTGAGCCCATCTCCGAAGGCCAATAATGTGGTCCCCAGTACTTAGGACTGTCCCCTGTGAGTACCAGCTCAGTCTTACCAGGGTTTAATTTGAGATGGTTTTGGTCCATCCAAGATTGGATGAACCTCATAGTAGACTGAAAGCTGGAATTTGACCTCTCGGTGTTATTGATCGTAAAGAGCAGTTGTAGGTCGTCCGCATAATTGAAGACCATCACCTTCCTGTCTCTAAGGGACTGAATTAAGGGGAAAATGTAAAGGTTGAACAAGTGGGGGGACAGGGAAGAGACCTGTGGGACACCTCAAGTGATTCTCTGTTTTGAGGCAGCTAGATTGCCAAGGCGGACGGCCTGGGATCTGTTTTCCAGGAAAGATCTTAGCCAGCTGGCTGCTGTGCCCTGGATGCCGGCCTGGCCGATACGGTCGATCAAGATGTTATGATCGACCGTATCTAACACGGCCAAGAGGTCCAGGAGCACCAAGGCCTGGGGGGAATTATTGTCTGCACAATTGCGAAGTGTGTCCAATACGGTAAGTACGACCGCTTCCGTAGAGTGCGCAGGCCGAAAGCCTGCCTGATGGGGCTTGAGGTAGTTGGACTCCTCCAGAAAGTTAGAAAGACATTTGGCTATGTGTGCCTCCATCATCTTTGCTAAAAAGGGAAGAAGGGAAATGGGGCAGTAGTTTGACATACATGTGGGGTCAGCCCCAGGTTTTTTCAGAAGTGGCACTACTGTCGCCACCTTGAATAATGAGGGGACTTGGCCGGATGATAAGGAGTCATTCAGAAGGGCACAGGCAGGCTCTGGGAGAGCGGAGAGGCAGTATTTTAGTATATGAGGGCAACAGCTATCTGAGGGGGCACCATATTTGGCTTTAACAAGGAGTTCTTGAAATGTCTCTGAGGTGATGGGGGAAAGCTGTTGATAGAGCATTTGTTTTTGAGTGTCACAGTGGCAATCGTGTTGGGGAGTTTCGGGATACTGGCTTTGATAGCCGAGATCTTCTCAATGAAGTAATCATTGAGTAAATCACAGAGGGTTTGGGTGGGGGTGGTCCTAGGGCGTACACGGTCTAAATTGGTCAGTTCAGTCAGAATGGAGAATATGTCTTTTGATCTGTTGTTAGAGTTGAGATTGCGTGAGGAGAAATGGGCAGCCTTGGCAGAGAGAACATCCTTCATGTATTCATTCCTAGCAGTGGTAAATCTGAGCTTTAATTCAGGGGCATAATTCCGGCGCCATTGTCGCTCAGTTTGGCATAGGGCCAGTTTCTTAGCTTTCAGCTCAGTTGAAAACCATCTCTGGGCGTCTGCATGACGCGCCAGTTTGACTTGCTTAAGAGGGGCATGTATGTCGCTAGCTGCGCGCATCCAACTCGAGAGGTTGGCTTCATGTATATTAATGTCAGGGTGGGGAGACGGGATAGTATTAGTCATTGTCTGGAGAAATTCCATTTTGTCTAAGGCGTTCCACTTCCTAGCCAAGCCGCCTGCGGCCGTGGTGGCTTTCTTGGTGGTTGAGTGGGCGAGTGTAAATCTGAGTAGGTAATGGTCGGACCACAGGCAAGGAAGTGTGGCGGGGGCCGTGATCAACAAAGAGTTAGTCCAGACTTGATCCAAAATATGACCCTTGTGATGGGTAGGAAGGGAGACTTGCTGAGTGAAGTTAAGGTTGGTGAGGAGATCAGTGAGTTTGCTAGAATGAGGGCCTTCGAGGGGGTCATTGAACCAGTAGTTGAGGTCACCTATAAGGAGAACCCTGGCATGATCAATGGCCAGGTTTGCAATCTGTTCACTTAGTGCAAGGGGAAAAGAAGGCATGTAATTTGGTGGTCTGTATACAAGCACACAGACAATTGTATCATAGAGGAAGTCGAATTTTATCACCAAGTTCTCTGAGTCCGGGAGGTTAGGACAGGTCAGGACATCTGCTTTAAGATTGGTGCGAATAATAGCTGCAACCCCACCCCCAGGTTTGCCAGGTGGGCGATCGGTGTGGAGGATATAATAATCTGGGGGGAGTGCTGCCAGTATGTCAGGGCCAGAATCAGGTGTCAGCCAGGTTTCAGTCAGAAAGAGAATATCGGGTCTATCTGTAGCCAACAGGAGGAAGATGTCAAGCTGATGTTTCACAAGGGAGCGGGTATTAAGATAGAAAATAGCTAGGGGATGAGGTCTGGGTTCGGCCGGCTTAGAGGTATTAGATCTAGGAGAGTGAGCCAGCCCCCTGATTTCCGGGAAAGAGGTTCTATCCGTGAGTATTCCCAGCTTATTGGTCCAGCTACAGATGGCCTGGGAAAGGCAAGTTTGACCTGTGTTGTATTTAATGAGGTCGTCACAGGAGTAAGTAGTACGACGGCAGCGTAACTGGCCCCTGGGCCCGTCTGGGCGCGGACGGGCTTTCCTTTGGCGCTCCTTCAGCGCTCCGGCGGCGCGCCCGCTGCGCGGTCTTGGCGGGAGTTAGAGTGTGATAGGTGAAGAGAGAAAGGGATGAGGAGGTGGTCAGACTAGTCTACATGAATAGGGGTAGCGATAGAAAGCATACCTGCTTTAGAAATAACAAGGTCCAGGATTGAGCCCTTAGAGTGTGTTGATTCTGTGCAGTGTTGAATAAGATCGTTTAGAGAGGAAGGTGGCCAGCAAATTTGCAGAAGAGTCTTGCAGTAAGCCCCAGAGGAGATTGAAGTCACCCACGAAGGTGTGATTGTCAGTTTGCGAGTATTGGTCGCTGATGAAGTCAGTGCTTTCCTCCATAAACGAAGGGCCGCTACAAGGCGGGAGGTAAATGGCATGGAATCTGTGGGGTGAGCGGTGGTGTATTTGAAGCTTAAGAGATAGGCATTCAAAAGTGCGGAACGAGCTGATAGGAAAAGCCTTACGCTGAAGGGAGTTTCCAAAGATGACTGCAACACCTCCCCCAACTTTGTCAATTCTGTCATTCCTAAATATAGAATAGCCTGTGGGTAATAGGAGATCAAACATAAAGTGAGAGGTATCGTTGAACCAGGTCTCTGTTCGGAAGAGCATGTCAATATTGTGAAGGGTGATGGTATCGGAGATTTCAAGTTTGTGTTTTATTGCAGATCTGCAGTTGTGAAGCAGACAGCGCAGCTCTGTCAAGACAGCTTTGGTGACGGGGGCACTTGGGCTATGAAGGGTGATAGGGATATTGTGCTTATACGGGGGTACTCAGGAGGATTTGGGTGGATGCTTGGTTCTGACAGAGGAGATGGTCGGAATAGTGCAGATAGTAGGGTTACTAGGAGATGCAAGTTGAAGAAGGGTGGCGTTCAAGGGCTTGTGTGAGTTAACGATGTTTGCAGACAACAGGTTATGCTTGGTTATAATGGGGTGGGGGGTGAGGTGCATCTCGTGGGAAGGTGAGAATTTTCCAATGGAGTTGAGGTGTATGTAAAAGTGGAAATCTTGGAGCTTAAAAGTGAGATGGTAGCTACAAGCTGGGAGATGGAGGTGATAAGAGAGCTGTGGTAAATGGTTTCTATATCTTTTCCCTCTCTACCACTTTATCAGAATGTCCTGTGACATCATGGAATGTTTGAGTGCCTTACTGTGTTGAGATTGTCAGTTGGTCATCTCAGGCTGAGGAGCTGGTAGCTCTTTCCTGGTGGGGTTTCTCCTTGTATCTTCCTATCCTGTAACCTGCCACCTAACTACCTGCTAATAAAGAGGGATCTTCTACTACACCTGGACTACGCATCCTTGTTTATGTACCACAAGAGCCTAGCTTATTTTCCAGAGAGAGTAGGGCAGAGCACGGACGGTTGGGTGGCTCAATGGAAAAAGGAGGGGGTGAAATGGTGGTGGAGCGCAGGGAGAGGTGGGGGACAGGAGGAGAGTTGGGGTATAGGGTTCATAGGTGGGGAGAGGTGGAGGTTGAGAGCGGGAGTTGGTGTATCAGAGGTGAAGGGAGAGTTGTCTTTGTTGGCGTTGCAAGAAGGAAAGGAATTGAGGACATATTTAGGGGGAGATGGGTGAGGATCAGGGCGGTGGGGTAGAAGAAGAGGGGAGGACTGTGAGGTGTCATAGGAATGTAGGAGGTTTGGGAGGAAAAGAGGGGAGGTGGTTGTAGTGGTCCTGTCAGCTAGGAGAGGTGGCTGTGAGAGAACGGGCATCTGGCAGAGTGAGGGGGGTTGGGAGAAAGGGAAGTTGAAGAAAGGAAATGGTTCTGCTGGGCCCGAGTGAGGGAAATGGAAAGGGTTACCAGGGGGGGTAGAAAGGGTAGCACAGCATTGCTGGAGGAGTGGGGGGAAGGAGAGAGATGCAATGGGTTTCTGGAAAAAACGGGGTAAATAGCGAGGGGAGGAGGGGGTAGAGAAGAGGGGGAGAGGGAGGAATGAGGGGAGCATAAGGAAAGTTAACTGGGGGAGACGGTTGGAGGAGAGGTGGAGTCAAAAGGGGGGTGGCAGGTAGGAACAGGGGGGAGGAGATGAGATTGGAGTACCGGGATGGTGCAGATTGGACGAGGAGCGTATTAGCTAGAGGTAAAGCTGAAGTGATGAAGGGGGGCATACTGTGGGGGGGGAATGGGAGAGGAGGGCACAGGGGAGGGGGAGGGAAGAGGGCCGACCTGTGCTTCTCGGGGGTGCAGCCTATTGGAGTGTAGGGGGGTCAGGGGAGGAGAAAGGAAGTAATGGGTGGAGCTAGATGAAGAGTCAGGGGATAACCCGGTCGCAGTAGCGGCGCAGCTGCACTTGATCTATTGTCCGATGGTAATGTTTTATCAGTAGCACAATGATGATGTTAGGAGGAGAATTCCTGAACCAGAACTGTGGGATAATGTCAATTTGCCCACTCCAAGATGGCCCCCAAATTCAGAGGGTGGATCCAGCCCATTTCACTCTCTAAGCAAAGCCGAGCATAGGGACCGGGGAGGAGGGGGCAGTGGGCACCCCTCTTCAGTTTCTTTGACCATAGGACAAGATGGTTGCCCAAAAGCAAAAATAAAGATAAACAAAATGGGTGGCGTCCCTCAATGTATACACCAGAGCTAGGGAACACCAGACCATCGAAGAAACCCTTTAAGGTTCAAAGCATAGATCGGGCTTGCATGTCGAACCGCAATCCTGCAGGCAAATCAGTAGGATCAGGCGACTCCTGCATGCAGGTCAGTACAGTAGTGGATCGCCCTGAAAAGCGATGTCCTTCTTGTGGCCCCCATGCCTAACTCTCACCTCATTCAATGGGCAGAAGTGATGCGGAGGCGGGAGGGAGATACCGGCAGGCCACCCTCAATCCTAGTGACCTCTCCTCCTCAAGGTCCAACCAGGGGCAGTTCCATTGGCGAGGGCCTGCACCAGCAAATAGCAGCAAGGAGCATACTCTGCAGGGAGTCTGCAGCCTCTCCTCGCCCCCACACCCTCCCACTAATTTAAAGCAGAAGAGATACCGCAGGCCTTGGGCCTCCCAGTCCAAACCTTCTCTAAGTAGAACTGGGCTGGCCCCTGTTAAGCTGCAGACCAGGGATCTATTGCAGGAAGACGGGCTTAGCAGAAAAGTGAGAGGGCACAAAACATTGTTCATATTGGCAGTGGCACGCATATGACTTGCAGCTGCGGGAAAATAATGCTCCATGTTCTAAGAGTTTCTTTCCAGAACTGCCTGTGAAGCCTACTGATTGACAGCCAATAGACTTGAAAAATAGTGCTTCATATTTAAAAATATCTATGGCTTTTGTCTTCATGTGTTCAATGTTGCAATAAGAAGACTTGAGTTTAGAGGATCAGTCCTCTGAAATTAAATGGAAGTATCCAAGAACCTCGCATCTCGCAGAAATTAGGCTGTCAACTGGATGCTCCGAAACAAAAACGGGCGATGGCGTAGCCAATAGGACTGTCCTTGGCAAGCTGGTGCAACAGAATGTTTACATTATTTTTTACAAGCATAGCAGAGAAAAATGAAAAAAAAACATTCTGCTATGAAAGCGTGGTGGCCATATACTAGGAATACACACATGCAAGTGCGATAATGTTTTAATCAGAAGTGTGGGAATGCTGGGTGGTAAGAAATGTGTGTATCCCCACGGAGTCCGGCTCTTTTTCCCACATAAATGTGCTTAAATGCATTTTTTTTACCAAAAGATTTAGGTTTGAGGGGCCCAAGAGTAGGAAAACATTCTGGGATCCACACAAGGCACACAACCCTGGATTTGGGGGTGGGGCAGTTTTATATACATACATATATATTACACAAGGTGACATTCATTTTTTAGGCATAGGGAGGTTAAGTAGTTTGCCTACAACTATTGGATGTTGAGCCAACACCGAGACTCACACCTGCTTCCCGAGTTCCAAAGTTGGCATCTCTGGCTGTACCTCCACATCCTTTTCCCCTGGTTGTTTAGTTTTCAGAAATTTCTGGATTTAGTTGGTTTCCCTTAGGTGGCGACCGAGCACAGGGTGAAACAGTGCACCCATTCAGCATGTCAAGTAAGAGGAAATTTGAATTTACCCCCACTCTGCCAGTCCATATGTCAATCTACACCCAAAAGAAACTACATTTCCTCTTGTTTGCATTGGGGATGTAGATGCTCTGCACACCAGTCAGGCAGAAATACTATGGTGCTTTAGGGCTGGGGGATAGGCCAATGTCAGGGTAGCCTGACCATACCCCATATTTGCTTTAATTATAACAAAAAAGTATGTATCCCTGGTGTCTAGTGGACATTTTGCCCTCCACCCCACTTAAAGGCAGAATTGTGGTACACTCCCAGCCAACCTCCGGGGGAGGACATGGGGGAGCAATAACTCATGGGCTCATTAAGGGGTTGAGACACAGCCCAGTCCCTAGCTGGTTGGACCCCTCTCTCCTTTTTTGGGACCATTTTTTTCACTGGTGTCTAGTATACTTACTACCCATAAAAGGGAAGATTCAGGGCATTCACCCAATCAGTGCAACCCTCCTATCTGCCCACCAGGGGGACAAAAAGACTCTGTTGTCCTTTCTGAAGGGGGGGGGGGCATGGCCCTATGCCAGGGTGGGCAGTTCCCATTTTTTTGCACTATTTCAAAATATCAAGTGTCTAGTGAGCTTTCAGCCCCTGGGTGAAAATTGGGGCAAATCCTTTAACGCTCACCCCCCCCCCCCCCCCCACACCCGGGGACAGAAAAACTGTTTCCCTATTCCGGAGTGGTGGTAGATCCCAATACTACTGTGAGACACCCCCACCCCTTTTTTGTGCCCTACTGATAAAGTTCCTGGTGTCTAGAGGAACGTTTAATCACCTAGGTCCCAGATTGTAGGTGAACCCTGAATTGGGGCACATTTTCTACCTGCCTCCAGCGGGCATATAGGCTCCTTTGCCCATTCAAAATCCCTGGTGTCCAGTGGGATTGTTGTACCACCTGGGGGTACATTTATGGAAAACCTCCATCTGCCCCCTGAAGTGGCAGAAATACTGTGTTGCTCCCTTTAGGGGTGGGGGTGGCCTTATGACAGGGTGGCCTGCGTCACAGTCCTTTCCAAATAAATTGCTTAAAAATACTGGGAGTTCAGTAGACTTTATACTTTTCCCTGTGGGATGATTGGTGGCAAACTCCCCAATCTGCCTCCCAATGGGGCAGAAAGTCTGTATTGCCCCCTCTGGGGTGTGGGTATGGCCCTATGCCAGGGTGGGCCTCCCCTCTTCTTTTTTCACATAACAACTTCACTGGTGTTTAGGGGCTTTCTACCCCCTCTGTGGGCAGATTGTAGGCAAACGCCCTAATCTGCCTACCGGGGGCAGAAAGACTGTGTTGCCCCACATGGGATGAGGGCATGGTTCTATTTAAGGGAGGACTGCCCTCACCCCTTACATTTCTAATCCCAGATGTTATGGGGTTTTTCACCCCAGTAGGGCAGAAACACTGTCATGCTATTGCGGGGGGGGGGGGCAGGGGCAATGGCCCTTGCCCAAAAAGCCTCTACCCACTGATGGAAATGACCACCTATTCCGTGATATTCATCAAGCTATTTGCCTTGATTGTTTTTGCTGGCCATAGAACCCTGCACACTTTATGAAATTAAAATGGAATGACTATAATATTTGCATAGCACACTATTGCCAGAAGACGTCTAGGTGTTTCCAGCTATGGAAGAGAGGAAACGGGAGGATGTGGAAATTAGTGAAGAAGGGTCCTAACAAGGGAGTAACTAACTCTTGTTAAAAAGTCATGTTTTAAGGGCTTTTCTGAAAGTCCAAAGATCTGTGCATTTCTTCATCTTTCCATCCAGGTTATTTCTGCTAACCAGTAGTAAAGTGTTTGTGCCCCACCCCTTAAACCCGATGAGATTGGTATACTCCTGATTGGCACATTTAATTTCCTCGTACGTTAGTAGCATATGGTACCAAGTGTACGTAGCACTGTAAAATCTGTCTCCATGCCTACCATTTTAGCCTGGCTGTGCTATTTTAAAACTGCAAATTCAACCTGCCAAAAGAACCCCTTTCTGACAGCCTAACCCCTCCTTTTAAATATTAATAAGTGACCCCAGTTTAGTCCTACTTCCCATAAGACACAGAGCATGGTATTTAAAATTAGGACTTGTCAAAGTTTAATGTTAAACATAAACTTACAGTGGAAATGCCCTGAAAGCTATTTTTACTGTTGCAAGGTTGACTGTTCCATAGGAAAGCACTGGGATAAAATATTATCTTTAACAAATGGTATCTCCGGCACCGAAACAGATACAAATGACATTTTTGGACATTTTGAAATGTTGATTACCAGTCCACTTCACTGGTGAATTCAGATTTCTAATAAATGTTTTGGAAATGGGACTTTCAGAAAGTTATCTTTTTCCTGCCTGGAGAGCCTGGAATCTAAATCTGCATTTGCTCTCCAACTTCTGCCAGCCAGTATTTAGCATTTGAATAGGCATGAAAGAAGTATGAACTTGCTTGCAGGAGCAAATAATAGGCTGACCTGAATGGACAAAGATACCCCATCTGGAACTGGCATAATATGTTGGATGGGGCTGTGAGAGTCCTTTTTGACATTAAAGTGTCAAATCCTGCTCGAATGTCACATCCTGCTTGACAGATCTGCAAGGGTTTTTTATATCAAAATACACAAGATGATGGACGGAATGTTGCACAATGGCAAAACATTCACCCCCAGTCACAGATCTGGGTTTAATCCATCGTTATTTTGCTCACCAAGCCACCCCAGTTCAGATATGGCCATATGCAAATCAGTCTTGACCCTGTGCCTCATGGGAACAGTCCAGACCGAACTGCCAAGCCATGTCTTTCCTGGACCGGAATCAAGCATCATAGGACCGGACCGGTTTCTGGCTATCAGCCGTCTTCAGCCAGGATAGCTTGACTCCAGTGGCTTAGTGAGCACGGGACCCACGTCTGGGCATACCCTTCCCACATACGGTGAACAGCAAAATACACAAGATGATGGACGGAATGTTGCACAATGGCAAAACATTCACCCCCAGTCACAGATCTGGGTTTAATCCATCGTTATTTTGCTCACCAAGCCACCCCAGTTCAGACATAGCCATATGCAAATCAGTCTTGACCCTGTGCCTCATGGGAACAGTCTAGACCGAACTGCCAAGCCATGTCTTTCCTGGACGGTAATCAAGCATCCTAGGACCGGTTTCTGGCTATCAGCCGTCTTCAGCCAGGATAGCTTGACTCCAGTACCTTAGTGAGCACGGGACCCACCTCTGGGCATACCCTTCCGGCATAGGGTGAACAGCAAAATCGGGTTGGCCCTGAATCAGCAAGGCTGGGCCGGTATATATCCAACAAAGAACAAGTGCCTATACTGAATGTAATTAAAAAGGGATTTAACCACCAGAAAGTAGGATCCTTCAAGACTGGGGTGTGCTTATAAATTGCAGTTTTATTTTAACGTCTGGGTCAAAGAAAGAAAGGGTTATAAATGTCTTGGTCATATACAGTTGAACAGAAAATACAATTTTTTGAAACACACCAGGAAAAAATACTATGGACAACAAAACAGTGAGAAATGTTTAAAATCCAACAGGCGTATCGAATTCATTCATATCACATTCATTCATCTTCATTCGTACTACACACAACTACAAATGCTCAACCCGGTTAGATATGAATAAATAGCCGAGAAGAGTATTAGGTCTGCTACAATATGTACAGTTATTATATACAATTTTTACAAGGATTATACAGGTCTCAATCAAAATAAATCAATGAGATTCAAAAGATGCACTCAAAAACAATATATCCAACAGTTTGTAGCCAGTAGTATGATGATGTTTCCACACTACAGCAAAAATAATGAAAAGAAGCAGACGCTGGACATGCAGGGGCCTACGCGTTTCAAATCCCTATGGGTTGGAAGGGATTTTCATCAGGGCCAGGTAGCTCACTAACGGAGAAAATCCGAAGGAAAGATGTATCACCTAAGGTGTGTGCGGCAGCCACATCAGGGGAGCAAATCCAGGTTGTGCAATTGACGGCAAGAGGACTTTGGATGGCCGGAGGATCGTGGACGGTCGCGTCCCGCCTCTTGGTTTCCAAACGTTCAGGCTCAGTCTTCGTTAGTTTCCAGGAACGGAAACAGCGAAGGATCTAATCGGAAGAATAACCGGCGTCTCTAAAAGCACTAGTCCCTCGCGCATGCGTGGAATGTCTTCAGCCAGGATAGCTTGACTCCAGTACCTTAGTGAGCACGGGACCCACCTCTGGGCATACCCTTCCGGCATAGGGTGAACAGCAAAATACACAAGATGATGGACGGAATGTTGCACAATGGCAAAAATAGGGTTTTTATATGACACATGGGATGTTCTTCAAGGAGTCATCCCCTATCACAGGGAAATGTTAACTGACACTTACACAGGACCCTTGATTTGTCCCACTAGCCAGGCAGGCCCCAATCACGGCGGGCCTCTATTTAACATTACAGCTCCAAAGCCTGCTTGACGGGTATGCTGGGTGTACATATAGTACTCAGCGAACACTTCAAATGAGGGAAACAGGATGGCAAAAAAATTGTGTGTAACCACTGTCTGGTTGCTGAAAGCTCAGCTTTGTTACACCAGACTTCTGTCTTTGAGATTGTTGTGTGTACATGAATTGTCTCAAACTGAATTTCACTATTAAATGTGGGAGTACACTGGTATTACCATAGTAAACTCCATACACACAGCCAAGCCCTCAGAGCCCAAGTTTAGTGTGGCTAAAAACTTCGGCCATCTTGAAAATGCCTACAGTAGGTAGGGTTAGTGCCCGTAAACCTTACATCATTGTTTAGGGCATCCCCAGGGTGACATCCACACACACTTGTTCATGCATGGCATAAATGTGGCATGTTCATGCACCCACTTCAGAGCACTCTTGAACCTGAGGAACATCAGAAGAGCACTGAACCTGCTTTCTGCAACTTGAGAAGGGCACTGGAGGACTGGCCCTGCTCTCTCTCTTGTACACAGGAAAGAGAAGTGAGCTCCAAGGATCATAAGGCTGAACTCCTGGTCAAAGTACAAGGATACACAAGCTCCAAGAGGCCTTTCCTGCAACTGCCCAGCTGATCTTTTGCAAATGGACCTGGCACTCCGTAATTCTTTAAGTTCCTCCCTTGAGGTCCCCAGGTGCTTTAGAAGTGCATTCCTGTGGTGGATTGGGACTTAAAGGACTACATTCAGAAGGTAAAATCTTTTCTTCAGGATGAACTTGGTTGGTGTATCTGACCTGCGCTCCACCGCAGTCAGCATCAAAGTGTGTCTAGGTCGTGTTCTACCATGGCTATTGAGTATCGTTGGTGCTTTGTACTTCGTGGCACTTCTTGTTTTTCATTTTCACTTTTATTACTTTTTGGTACTGTATAAATACTTTACTAATTTCTCTAAGTTAAGCCTGTTTACTCTGTGCCATAGCTACCAGCGGGTTGAGTTCAGGTTAATTTAGGGAATACTGGGGCAGATGTATCAAGATTCCATTTTGCGAATCCTAAATAGCGATTTTTTGCGAATCGCTATTTAGAATTCGCAAAATGGAATGTATGTACAAAATCGCTATTTTTTAGCGATTCCTTAATATTCTATATTTGTGAATTCGCATTTTGCGAATTCCCAAAGAAGGAATAATTTCCTATGCATTCCTATGGGCCAGGAGGCCCATAGGAATGATTGTGAAGTAATTCTCAAATTGCGAATTCGCAATTTGCTAATCGCAATTTGAGAATTATTTCAAGGGTGCAGGGGTGTCTCAAAGACACCCTGCTGCACCCCTGAAATGTACATGTGTGTGCATATGGCGCACATACATGCCCTACGGGCATGTGTGTGCGTCACATGCCACCTTAACAAATGACAAATTGTGCTTTTTTAAAAGAAATCGCAAATTACTATCAACAACAAGTTGGTGGTATTTTGCGATTTCTTAACCAAAATTTGCAACTTGAAATTGCTACATACATAGCATTTAAGGAATCGTAAATATTGCGATTCCTTAAATGCTATGGCAAAATAAGGAATCGCAATTTTTTTTTAGCAGGGAGGGAAGGGGTCACCTTTTCCCCGCCGTTTTTTCATTTATCATTTCCCTTGCTCACTCCTAAACTTCCATTGCAGCTCACCTCAGCTCACTGCAGTTTGCAGCCGGCATCTGGCATCTGCTCTCTATTTGCTCTTTACCCAGAGTGTGGAGCAAAAAAATAAATAAAAAAGAGTGAAGAAAACACCAAGAAGCACCTAGAAGCGCCTAAAAGCCCAAGCCCAAGCACCTAGAAGCGCCTAGTGCCCAAGTACCAAATAAAGAAAAATAAAAAACAAAGTGACAAAGGTTAGAGGACAGAGCCGCCGCACCGCGGATCCCAACCCAGCCCAGCCCAGCTGAAGCGAGAGCCACTGACAGCCGATAGCCACGGTGAGCTGAGAAGCTGCAAAGCTGAATAAAATTGAATTGAACAGAAGGGCAAAGCGATAAAACCCACGGTCAGAGACCCGTCGAGGCAGACTGTGGACTGCGGGAGAGACCCGCTGAGAGTCCCGGGTGAGCCGTGAGCGAGCGGGAGCCAAACGCGAGACCTCAAGCGAAGGGAGTGAGAGTTAAAAACCAAGAGTAGTTACCCCCACCCAATTTCTCCACATCTTTGCGTTTCAAATTATAATGCGGTCCGGAAAGTTGAAAAAAGAGATTGCAAAAAAACGCAAGAAGTTGAACAAGGAAATTACAGATCCACGTGAGGAATTGGAGACAGCGCAACTCCACCTCCCGGCGTCACCCTCATCACCAACCCACTTGCAGGACTCTGAACACAGACCCGACCCTAAAGACTGTATTATCAAGACTCAAACGACCCACCCGCCCCCAACTCAACAGTTTAACAAATCGGACGAAAGTACTAATGACGTAAAAAAGAGGACCCTCAGAGACCTCTTTAAAAATCAAGGAAACAAAGTTCAAGTCCTAACCGACCCCATTGGAACATTGTTACAACCTATACAGCTGCCTCAAATTTCTACTGATTCCAAACCAGCTCAGATCAAAGTACAGGCCGTGGTTCACGACCATTTGCAAAACCAGACCATCATTACATCCCCAGATGGTCATTTAACAAGGGAAGTACCACCTATACCCGGGAAAAACACGCCAAGGCTAGACACCGGGTTAGGAAATACATCCCCGCCATTACAACAAGCGCTGCAACCTAACAAGGACCAGCGTTCACCACCAATAACCATCTCCAGCGATGACTCTTCACCCTTTCCGAGTCCACCCACGCAGCAGGGAACAAACCCATATAGCATGGGCTCTCTCGTAAACAAAATAGAATCCACCCCCCAAGCAGCTCAATGAACCAGAATTCCCTCAGGCAACATTAAGTCGTTAACACCAACAAGGCCACCTGTCTTCACCCATCATGAATACCCTGAACCAAAGACAGGAGAGCCCAACGACCATTCCTTTTTGGATCTATCCTTTTTTAAGACAGACCATAACAAAACTAGCGCTGCAAAAGAAGCCCACGATCCAGCAGTATTTGAATCCACCATCATTTGGCCCCAGCTCCTACAAACACTACAATCCACAGTGACCGCACTAAGCTACCATTCAGATAAACTTGACATTCAAGTTGAACTTTTAAACACATTAGCAGTATATACAGCTGGGATAGACAACAAAGTAGAAGGCTTGAACACCCTTATAACCAAAGCACAATCCAAAGTTAACTTGACCCAAGCAATATGCTGCTGTTCGCCAATAATTGATAGCCTGTCAACACTTCCGCAGTTTCTTGCTCTGGTTCTGACAGAAATAAGAAATTACCACCAGGTTCACAAGTACAACCACATCTGTCAGGTCCACACCCAGTTAATGTAACCACTCAGGAAGCCAACGATGAAAGTATAATCATAACAACCACAGTAAAAACCATAAGGCATCCCCAGCAAAAATCGACATTCGATCAACAGACGACCCTGCAGTAGTTCCGTTTCTAGACAATCAAGATAAACGAGTGGTAGCCAAGGAGTATGACATTTTTTTACCGACCAAATTAAAAAAGAAAAATAACATCACGCCGAAACTAGACAAACCATCTAGATCCGATTACTGCAAACTGTTAACGACAGAGAGGCCTGTCCAGGTACAGGATTAACAAATAAACCCCCCCGAAAAACAACACCTGAACAAAAGAGAAAGAAAGAGATTACGGAAAAAACGCAACAAATGTAGCTCAGTATTCCCAAATATGACCAGCAATCCAGCTCACACCGAAAAGGGTAAGACACGATCTAGTTCAACTAGCACCGTAAGCTCAGACAGCACTTCAATATCACCACAAAAATCACCAAGACAACCATCTACAGCATTAACCGACAAGGCGTTAATAGCCCCAGCCACCAGCAAAAAATGCAAGGATCCATCAGGGCTTAGAAGAGAAGTTCCAGCAAAACCCCTACAGCCCTCGACCTTGGATGCACAGGGAAAGGTCTTGAATCTGGAAACACTATCCCATGTCATTAAGACTGGACCAGACGATCCGACAGACTTAATGAACACAGCAAGCATACCAAAGGCAAACCAAGATAAGGAAACCAATGACAAGCACAACAACGAGTATAGGTCAAGACATAAGGAGAACATACAGATAACCCTATTCAAGAAACCGGAAAGATCGCAAACGGGCAAGTCTACATCCAACAAAGTTGATTATGATCTCCGGGGTGAAGACAGGGAAAATAGGCAACAATCGCCATATATATCAAGGAGAACCGACCTATTGCAAATCAGGGTGAAGATAATCACAAGACCATCCGCGAATATGCAGAACACAGGCTACAATCGCCCTACATTCAAAGGAGAATCGACCTACCCCAAACAACGGTCAAAGATAACCATAAGATCCCTTGCCAGGACCCCTTACCAAACAATTAAAAAAACAAACTGTTACTTGTTCCTGAATATCATAATGAAGGACCTCATGACATTTTAAACAGTGGGAACATTTTGAAACTTTTTTAATGTATCCCTGAATTGAGTCATATTGAATCCACCAATATAATCCTAATTGAGTTCAAGCCGATGAGGAGCAATCAGTTCACAGAACCAACGCTAATCACCTTTTCAACTGTAGCACTTAAGGAGGAAGTAGCTTCGAGGTCAGCCCTATTCAATAAATGGGGCATTAAAGTCGTCCCGCAAAATGAACCGTGGTACCCTTTGGTCCTGGCAATACTCCCGGCCATACCAGATAACCAGGGTCCACGATCCCTCTCAGTCTTAAGATCAGCCAAAGGCTGTTCCCCTGCAAGGGTGAGCCACCCAAAAACTAAGGAGGCAAAAACTACAGCAACGGACTGGGCCTGGCTGCCAGCGGCCTTGGATGGCGGTAACCACAATTGAACCCAACCCGGTCTCCTAATTTGTTCATGGAATATCAACGGCCTTCCATCAAAACTTCAATCCCCAGACGTGATAAATTTTCTTAAAGATCACGAGGTTATTCTACTGTAGGAAACATGGTCTTTGGTTAGCCTTCCACTAGAAGGATACCTGGAGTATAGAACACCTGCCCAGAGGTTGCACAAGTCCGGCCGACCCAGTGGCGGCCTTTCAATTTACATCTGAACCAAGTTAAATCTATACTACTATTATAAAGGAAGAACTTTGAGGCTTTGAGGCGGGTAAACTCGGGAACCACAGCGCCAATCCACACACCCGATACATCTTTGTAATCCTCAGGGTGTGCAGATGGACATAGGCTATATAAAGTAAATAAATATGTTATATTTAAAAAAAATTACATTAAAAAAAAGTAGTCCCTGAGAAGTAGCGCCGGCCGCGACCTTCGTGCTCACGTCAGGAGCGCGAGGAGGAGCGGCGGACATGGCGCGGGGGAGGAGCGGTGACGAGCGGCCGGTGAGGAGCAGCGGACCGGGCGGACATGGCGCGGGGAGGAGTGGTGACGAGTGGCCGGTGACGAGCAGCGGACCGGCGGGAAGAGAGGTGAGCGGCGGAGCGGTGAACTGAGGAGCGGCGGCTGAGGTAAGGCTCTGGGGGACAATGTTGGGGCAGGCGGGGGTCGGGGCAGGCGGGGGACGGGGACTTACGCATATTCTGTTGACAGACCGTGGTAGAGGCCTTTGCATAGTGGTAAGTCTGTCACCCAAGCTGGGCTGCGTTGATAGGTTCACCGGATTTCGAAAATCAAACACCAGAACATTGCATAAACAAGGAAGTAAGACTGCAATTTATCATCGATCAGTGGGCACAGAATGACTTAACCAAAAGTGATCAGCATCATAGAAAACACTAACAGTGAGTCACTAAAAGGAATAAATGAAACGTTTATGTCGGGGCAAGCGGGGGACTCAGAGCGCCTCAACACGGACAATGTCGGGGCAGGCGGGGGTCGGGGCAGGCGGGGGACGGGGACTTACGCACATTCTGTTGACAGACCGTGGTAGAGGCCTTTGCATAGTGGTAAGTCTGTCACCCAAGCTGGGCTGCGTTGATAGGTACACCGGATTTCGAAAATCGAACACCGGAACATTGCATAAACAAGGAAGTAAGACTGCAATTTATCATCGATCAGTGGGCACAGAATGACTTAACCAAAAGTGATCAGCATCATAGAAAACACTAACAGTGAGTCACTAAAAGGAATAAATGAAACGTTTATGTTGGGGCAAGCGGGGGACTCAGAGCGCCTCAACACGGACAATGTCGGGGCAGGCGGGGGTCGGGGCAGGCGGGGGACGGGGACTTACGCACATTCTGTTGACAGACCGTGGTAGAGGCCTTTTCATAGTGGTAAGTCTGTCACCCAAGCTGGGCTGCGTTGATAGGTACACCGGATTTCGAAAATCAAACACCGGAACATTGCATAAACAAGGAAGTAAGACTGCAATTTATCATCAATCAGTGGGCACAGAATGACTTAACCAAAAGTGATCAGCATCATAGAAAACACTAACAGTGAGTCACTAAAAGGAATTAAATGCAACGTTTACACACAGTGTCCTCTCTTTTATACTGCCATAATTGTGTACTTTTCAGCATTTCACAAGGTAAGGCTCCGGGGGACAATGTCGGGGAAGGCGGGGGTTGGGGCAGGCGGGGGACAGGGCGAGCGGGGGCCCAAAATGCTGGACAATGTCGGGGCAGGCGGGGGTCGGGGAAGGCTGATTGCTCCCGGACAACGTCGGGACGGGCTGCTAGTGTTATTATAAAACAATTGACATTTGAAGAAGACTGGATTTCTGGCGTATTGATTAACAACTCTACACAGACTGAACAACTGATCCTGATCCTGATCAATATTTACATTTCACCAAGCACCAGGGAGAAAAAAACGAAGTTTAACCATCTAACCCAGGTTCTGTGTAACATACAAAGCAACTACAAAAGACAAGCCTGTATAGTCTCCGGGGACTACAATACAAATCTCTTCAAGAAGTTCCGGAAGAATTAGACGTACCGTGGCCAGACACCATGGAACAAACAAAACCTGCTGGCAATAAATACAGCAAACTAGGCGAATATATGGTGCTACAACTTACCACTTTGGGCTACACAATCATAAACGGTCGCTTTACCAATGACAATCCTCCCAACTGGACAAGATCAAATGGTCAAACCCATTCGTTTCTAGATTACACCGTCTGTAGTAAGGAAATCCTCCCTTTCATCGAGAATTACACCATAGCAGTCCGAGGGTATAGCGACCATCGCCCCCAAGTGACCACCTTGTCATTCCACCTAACTCACGTCGCAGTGACTAGCCAGACCACAGAGGGTAACTACACTGAAAATCTCAAAAGACTTAAATGTACTGACTCAACCATCCAGGCAAAAATGAGCCAATGTAGATCTCAGCATGATTGCATAAGTATAGACACATCACGACCCATAACATCATGGGAAGTCTTCTCCTGGGAACTGCTTAAGAAATTTCCACGTATCACACGAAAAACCGAAAAAGGAAATCAGGCTATAACAACCGGCGAAATCAGGAAATTAAAATCAGCACGTAACAGAGCCTTAAGACAGGCACGCAGGCTCCCAGGAGTAGATCATAACCTAAACAACTTCAAGCAAGCTCAAAAAGCACTCCGAAACGCAATATTCATTGAGAAAAAGAAACGATCTGAGCAGTTCTGGCTAAAACTGATACATGCAAGTAAGAATGAAAATCCAAAGTCTTTCTGGTCACTCATCCACGCAACGCCACTCACACATGCAACGCCACTCACACATGCAACGCCGCTCAAACATGCAACGCCACTCACACATGCAACGCCACTCACACACGCAACGCCACTCACCCACGCAACGCCACTCACCCACGCAACGCCACTCACCCACGCAACGCCCGTCACCCATAAAACGCCGCTCACCCACGCAACGCCACTCACCCACGCAACACCGCTCACCCACGCAACGCCGCTCACACGCGCAACGCCACTCACACACGCAACGCCACTCACACACGCAACGCCACTCACACACGCAACGACACTCACACATGCAACGCCACTCACACATGCAACGCCACTCACACACGCAACGCCACTCACCCACGCAACGCCACTCACCCACGCAACGCCACTCATGCAACGCCACCCGCGCAACGCCACTCACCCACGCAACGCCACTCACCCACGCAATGCCACTCACCCACGCAACGCCACTCACACACGCAACGCCACTCACACACGCAAATCCACTCACACCCACGCAGTGCCACTTTTACCCACACAGCACCACTTTCAGACACACAACGCCACTCACACCCACGCAAGCCCACTCTCACACATGCAACGCCACTCTCACCCATGCAATGCCACTCACACATGCAACGCCACTCACACATGCAACGCCACTCACACATGCAACGCCACTCACACACGCAACGCCACTCACACACGCAACGCCACTCACACACGCAAATCCACTCACACCCACGCAGTGCCACTTTTACCCACACAGCACCACTTTCAGACACACAACGCCACTCACACCCACGCAAGCCCACTCTCACACACACAACGCCACTCTCACCCATGCAATACCACTCACCCACGCAACGCAACTCACACACGCAATGCCACTCACCCACGCAACGCCACTCACCCACGCAACAACACTCACTCATGCAACACCACTCACCCACGCAACGCAACTCACTCAAAGCCACTCACACACACGCAGTGCCACTTTCACCTACACTGTGCAGTGCACAATAGGTCTCACAGTAGGAAAGTTGGAGCTATTGGTTTTGTAAATGACAAAGCCCTTTATGTTTTTAAAATGAAAACAAAAATAAAAGGCATTGTTATTTGCAATTGTAATAGCTCCAACTTTCCTACTGCGAGACCTATTGGCAACGCCAGTGCTTGTTGAATGTGGCTGGTTATCTGGTTCAGTGTTATTCTGGCACCTGTAGATGAGGACCTAGCTGGGCCTGCTGGTATTGGGGCTGAAAGGACAAGTGGACCAGATATAGTCACTTCTTGCACATTTTACTCCTACTACTCCTCATGTTTTTCTACCATTCGGGCATCATAAAGGCTTTGGTAAGCCCAGGGCTGCTGGTTCCGCAACAAATCAGGTGACATTGTTTGGATTGGTAAGAGGCAATAATTGGTTCTTAGAGGCACTTACAGGTGTAATAAGAGATGGAATTTGAGATGATGTCTCCTCATTAATGCGTTCACACTCAGTGGTCTGCAATGCCACAAGCCAATGAAGAAATCCCAGCTTTGTGTGTATGACCAAATGTTGCCAGTGTTCATAAAACACAGTGCATTAGCTAGGCCAATCATATGTAGTCTCTAATACTACTGGCGCATCACAGATAGCGTTCCAAGGTGGATTTGTATTTGGAAATCAGTGTCTTGTAATATTGCTGCAGGGTGATCATTACGACAAAGAAGATTGGAATAGAAAACAGGCTTTACATTTGAGTGTGGATGAAGATCACATGAGGAAATAGATTAAAGTGTAGTATAGTTAATAGGTGATTATTATAATTACACAGCAGAATACATGAGAGTCTGCAATCCCTGTTTAAAAGCGGTCTCTTATTTCCTTATTACAGGCAACTTGTAACACACCTAGTCATCTGCGATACAAAAATGACGTATACACTCAAGTGTAATAACTTATTACAGTTAAACTATTGAAGGAAGCCTTAGACCTCGAAGAGTCAGCAGAGGAGTTGGATAAAGACATACAGAGAATTCACCGCGACCCGTTCCGATTAAACTCTGGCAGGACGAAGCCTAGGAAAATCCTTATAAACTTCTTGACATATGCCCTGAAAGAGAAAATTCTCAACGCTGCCCTTAGACTTAAAACCACAAAAGGCCCTGATTTCCCTTTCGAAATCCGCTCCGATCTATCCAAGACTACGCTTGATAGGCAGTGGGAGCTGGGCCAGAAGATGGATAAATTCAGAGCAGCTGGTGCAACGGTCCAGATGAGGTTCCCGGCTTTCTTGCGCATTATGTATAACAATAAGATGCACAATGTCAGATCACCTTATGAGGCAGATGAGCTCCTGGAATACATTTGTAATCACTCTCAGGGTAAACTTTAGGTGAGCAGAATCATTAACCATATTCTTTCTCTTTACTTCCCCTGTTTACCTCATTTTTACTTGACTCGATGTATCATTGTTGAGAATGTAGTTTGAAGTGGGCACAGTATTAGGGGGCGCTCTATAGGGCTTTAGGAAAAGTTCTAGGAAAAGATTTGGAAAAAAAAAAAAAAAAAGAGAGAGAAATTAAGAAAAAAGGGGGAAAAAAAACCCCCTAATAAACAAATAAACAAATAAATAAATAAAATAAAAAGAAGGAAAAAAAAAAAAAAAAAAAAAGGTCTGGGAGTAAAGAAAATAATCATATAAATAAATAAATAAATAATCGAAGATTACTAAAGGGGGAAGAAAATATATGTAAGACCCTACACAGGTTAATGCACAGGGCACTTGTTAGTCTTTTTCCTTTAAGAAGAGCACTCCGTGGTGTGGGAGGAGAAGGCGCAGCTTGGCGCGAAGCCGGCCATACATCTGGTCGGAGTAAGTATGGGTGGGTTCTCCAAGGGGGGGGAAGGGGGGGGGGAAACACAAAAATGCAAAACTATCCTCAGGAGTCGGCCCTCAAATTCAGGTTTTTCCTTTAATCCACTCAATTGCCACTGATAAGATAAATAAGGCTAATAAAGGGAACAACATCAAAGTGAGCGGGAGTGAAGAATATACTAGGGAGGATGTAGAAAGATGACCTCAGTTCAGTTCTTATCTTGGAATGTTAATGGTCTGCGTGTGCAAGGGAGAAGAGAACGTATTTTACAATACTTGCGGGACTCCCCAGCGCAGATCATTATAATCCAAGAATCACATCTTTTAAAAAGTGAGGCCAATTCAATACTAAAAAAACAAAAGTGGATTGACAAATTCATCAGTACTGATCATAACGCTAATATAAGAGGAATCCTTTTAATCTGCAAAAAAACAGCAAAGGTGCAGATCCTCAACTGTAACGAGGACAAGAGTGGAAGATGGCTTCTAGTTAAGATGTCCATCAATGGGTGGGTGTGTAACCTAGTCGGATATTATGGCCCCAATATAGATGATCCGTCTTTCTTAGAAATAGTCAGGAACAACTTAATGACCACTACGGAACCTATAATATGGACAGGGGATTTTAATGTTATACTGAATCCAAGACTAGATAAATCCACTCACCACAGTGGATATAGAAGTCATACCCCCTCTAAAGCTAGACAGTCTCTCAAAGGGATTATGGAACAAATAGGCTTGGCAGATCTATGGAGAGAAAAAGCGGGTAACAAACAAGGTATTTCCTATAGGAACTTAAAGTATAAACATACCTCAAGAATTGACTTCGCCTTGTTCAGCTACTGCCTCCAAAATTCTATTCCTAGTATCAAGTATATACCCTCCCACCTATCGGATCATTCAGCTCTCTCATTTACGCTAAAACTTCATGATCAAACTAAACATTCCTCTTGGTCCTTTGACCGTACTATTTTACTAGAGCAGGAGGAAGTGACATACTTAAAAACCGAAATTAGCATGTTCTTGGATATCAACCTCGGCTCAGCCTCTCTCGATACGGTTTGGGAGGCTCTAAAAGCATATTTGAGAGGCTGTATTACAAACAGAGCCTCCTATCTGAGGAAAACTTATATATCAAAAATTCACAATCTTGAACAAGAACTAGAAATAATTGAGCAGAGACTCGGGGGCTCAATTGGGTCGCTTCAAGATCAAAAGAACATCTCCGATCTGAGGAATCAGCTAGAAAACATTTTACAAGAGAGAGTAACAAAGAGATGGGAGGCGAGTAAAATCTCAAACTTTGAATTTGGGGAAACAGCGGGTAAGATCTTGGCTTGGAAGGTCAAGGCTGATCAAGCTAAAAGCCATATAAGAGGAATTAAGGTTGAAGGTGAAAGCGAACTCAGGACAGCAAATCAAGAAATTAGCACAGTCTTCAGGGAATTCTTTGAGGAGATTTACAGGGAAGATATCCTTGACAACCAACAGGCAAGAGATACATGGTTAAATCAGATCGCTTTACCATCCATTTCACTCGCACAACGCGCGGGGATTGAGATGGATATCTCCGAAATAGAAGTAAGGAAGGTCATCTTGTCACTTAAACATGGCAAAGCTGCAGGTCCTGACGGACTTCCTGGAGAACTGTACCGTACCTTGGCCGATGCAATTGTCCCCACTTTAACGGCCCTCTTCAATGATATTTTGAGGGAAGGTCACGACCCCCCTCGATCGTGGAGCGAGGCCACCATAGTATTGATTCCCAAACCTGGTAAAGACCCAACTTTATGCGGGTCATACCGCCCAATATCACTACTGAACAGTGACTACAAGATTTTTGCTTCCATTTTAGCAGCCAGAGTGGGATCAGTAGTGGGTAAAATTATACACCAGGACCAGAAGGGCTTCATCAAAGGTCGCCAGCTTTCCGACCTAACGTACGACCTTGTGGGGGCAATTGACATCGCCTCATCCTTCTCCCTTCCGCTGGCAACACTCACCCTAGATGCGGCTAAAGCCTTCGATAGGGTAAATTGGCCCTACCTCAATGATGTACTGAGGAAGTTTAACTTTGGGGAGAAATTTCGCCGCACTATAGAACTCATGTACAACTCACCATCTGCACGGCTCCTAATAAATGGAACACTATCTGAATCATTTGGGATGTCGAGAGGCACTAGACAGGGCTGCCCGCTTTCCCCCCTCCTCTTCAATCTGTATATTGAACCATTTGCGGAAGTCCTAAGAAGAGATGAACTTATTCCATCCTTCAGATTTGGGGGGTGGGAAAAGCGGGTAGCTCTGTACGCAGACGACATACTAGTTTTTACCTCAGATCCGGAGACTACATTTCCAGAGGTAATAAGGAGAGCTGAAGAGTTTGGCCGGATCTCGGGCTATGAGATTAACCCAAGCAAAACTGACATCATGGCTTGGAACATCCCTGATTTACGGCTAAAAATAACCAACTCAATGAGATACCTGGGTATTCGGATAGTGCAAGATGTCAGCAAAATCGCTCAAGTTAACCTCGAGAGAGTGTCTAATGAAAGCAAGAAATTATTAAAGTCTTGGTCCAATCTCCCACTGACTATCCTTGGTAGAATAAGTCTGATGAAGATGTCCATCCTTCCCAAATTTACTTTTATGTTTAACTCCATCCCCCTTACATTCGATAACGCAGCCTTGGAGAAATGTCAGAGACAGCTCAATTCCTTTGTTTGGTGTTATAAATCGGCAAGAGTGGCATGGAAGAAATTGAGAAGGAGGAGGGAAAAGGGGGGCTTGTCTTTGCCCGATTTGCAATATTATGCGTGGGCATTCCAACTGTCTCACTCAAGAATGCTCCTAAAAAATCCATCTAATACCTCTATTGGTCTCATGTTTAACGCCATGCTGATTGGTGCTGGGTTACCAACTAATGGATTCATGTTTAAATATGGTGATCAGAAATATTTCAAAAAAGTAAAATTAAAAATTCTTATGTCCCAAGCGAAGTTATATTCACATATAAGGAGGAAACTAGGCTTACCATATTACTCTAACTCTGCACCCATTTGGGACTCTCCAGGGTTGCCGCTTTGTCTAGAAGACAGGCTTGCAAACTCGTTGAGACTAGGAGGAATATTAACATGGGGAGATTTATTGGTAGGCGAATCCTTGAGGCCCTGGGAGGAATTACGGGATCAACTGGGTTCAAAGTTTTCGTGGTTTAAGTTCTTACAATTAGACAGTTGGTTCAAAGCACTGGTCAGGTCTGGAGTAACTCTTGGGAAGTGCAGTATCACTGAAGAGAAATTGGTAGCTAGATCAGGAGGAGGCAAAGAAGTCTCGCAGTGGTACTGGAGCCTGTTAGAAGAGATAGATGGAGAATTCATCCTCCCGGAACAACTATGGGGTACAGAACTTGGAGCCCAGAGTATTGAACTCTGGCAGAAATCCTGCACCCTGCTATATAAATGTGTTAAACCTGCATGGCTTAGGCGTAACCATTTTTTTACGATACACCGAGCTTATTTTACGCCTCTAAAACTGTCTAAATTCATCCCAGGGAAGAAATGCAATAAATGTAACTGCATCGCAGCTTCGGACATTCACATGTTTAAAGATTGTCCAAACATACTACAGTTCTGGAATGAGGTAAAAGTGACTTTGGACTCTATCCTCAACATCTCGATTTCTATTTCACTCCCCTTGATTATATTTGGATGGGATAATAGCATTAAGGGTCATGCAAGGACATTTCTGTTTTATGCAATACTGCTTGCAAGAAGGGAAATATGCAAGGTCTGGATAGAAAACTCGGCACCAACGCATGCAAACTGGTTATCATCTCTCTATGCAACCTCTAAAACAGACTTGTTGAGATCAGGTGGCCCACGCAACCGCGCTTTTTGGAACTTTTTGGTTCAGTGGAGACAATAACCGGGGTTTTTTTTTTTTTTTTTTTCTTTCCCCGGTCCAATGATTATGCCTTAGAACTCCAAGAACTAGGCCCCCCTCATTTGGTCTCAAGGCTAGTTCAACTGGTTAAACACTAAGTCTGGAGTCATTACCCGCTTTCTCTTCGGGCCATCTCCTGCCGATTCTCATAAATCGCGTTTTCAGGAGCAGGGGTAAACTTGCACCTTAAGTCAACACGCGCATGGCAGTTGGAGGCTGAATAAGAGGAGGGTCCAGGCAAATGAGGATAAAAAAAAAAAAAAAAAAAAAAAAAAGGGAAAAAAAAGAAAAAAAAAAAGGGAAAAAAAATAAATAAATAAAAAAAAAAAAATGACGTATACACTCAAGTGTAATAACTTATTACAGTAGAGTTTGGATGTCTTAAGGCGTGCTGCCAGTCTGCAGTGGAGGGGAAAGGCAGGTCCAAGAGCATAATAAAAGGTGCACTAAAAAGAACAGAACTTGTCCTTTTTCTGTTAAGCTTTTCTACTCAAGCAGTAATAAGCAGAAAGGAGATGTTTATAAAATGTTTATTTTTCCAATTAGTCAATTATAAGAAAGAGAAAAACTATCTGTATATCTATACACATTCTGAGCTACAGCATTTTTCCAAAAATCTGACTTGTATTAAACTGATTCTAAACTTTTTTTCCAACAAATATATAATATGTATACACACAACAGAGGCAGACTTGGTCTGAGGTCTACAGTGAAGTAGTAATTCAATGTTTTATATAAACTGTAGAGACTAATATTCAGTAAATCTCTGGATAAAGACTAGTAGTTAACTTAAGAATCTTAATTCTTCTTTAAGAAAACAAAAAGAGGATCCGTGTTGTTTGAAGCATCACATAAATGGATCATGCAGAATGAGAGCCATAGTCTTTCACTCTCACTAGAGGTGGGAACAAGGATGCAAAGGGTACTACAACCCAGAAACTTGTTGAGGTGCATGTTTGCTCATCACTGCTTTTTCTGGGTTTGAGGCACGTTTAATAAGTCAAAGCTTGAGCCACTCTTTAGCGGAATGTCTCTTACATTACAGCTAGACTCAGGTGCCCAACATTTTTATTATTCACCTTTTTGCGACTCAGGCCAACGAACTTCATCCTCTTTGTCCTCAATGGACACCTTCCTTTGGAAGTATTTGTTCATTGACATATTTCAGTTAAGGATTCAGCTTCCGCAGTCTCCATCGTACTCGGACTTCATAATATCCTTGAAGAAGAGGGTTCATAGGGCAGATAGAACTTGCCCCATTGGATGTTGGTCCTTCAAATGTACTTGGCTACACCATTGGATGTCTGGTAGACGAAATCCCCTTTATTTGCTGACTTTTTCATTGTGTTGCTATTTATCTATCTCTATGCAGTCTGGAACTGCATGGCCCAGGCGCCGTGGCAGGGTGGCTCTTACTATGACCATCCTAAGAAGGTTTGTTGGTGAGCAGCAAGTAGACCAATGACATCAGTTCCAATACACTATGAAAAACAGCAAAAGGCCCTACTCCAAGTACATGCCTTGTTACACCCTGAAAAGATGTACGATTTACTGTTTTTATCTACTGGTGTAGTCCTCGAGTGGCCGCCACTTTCTTCAGTTCGGGTATCAACATGTGGTTTGTTACCTCTTTCCCAGAACGGAAGGACAAATGATCCTGAAGAACCAACAGATGCTATCCATCTGGAACCAATGTTGAAGAAGTCAGCACTGATCTCCTCTGCATCTTTGTGCTATGTTTTTCAGTGATAATTGGCACTCACCAATTGCCATACAGGCATGATATGTATTTACAGCTCCACCAATAAACACAACCAGTATATTTTCCTTGGGCCTCAGAAAAGCAGAGGTTTTACCAATTAACCAGATTGAGGTGGACATCCAGGCAGACTGTGACCCTGGCACCTCCCATCACCTGCCTGGAGATAATGCTCATCGGGTAATGATCAATCCGGATAGAAACTTTCAGGAATGAATGTTATTTAGATGTGGGTTATTTGAACAACTATCCCAAAGGATGGGCACACATGGGAAATCCCCACTATAATTTTTAAAGGGTTTATTAATGGCCTGGTTTTAGTGAAACCTATGAATAAGCACAGATAAAGACACTAAGGTGAGTAAAATAAAAGGAGCACGTATAAACAATAAACATTGGCAACATATTAGCAAAATAGATGGCAAGGCAACATGCATAAACAATAAAAACTTGCAACATATTAGCAAAATAGGTGTCAAGGCAATATGTATAAACAATAAAAATTGTCAACATATTAGCAAAATAGATAGCAAGGCAACATGTATAAACAATAAAATTGTCAACATAGCAATATAGAAGGCAAGGCAACATGTATAAATAATAAAAAAATGGCAACATATTAACAAAATACATGGCAAGGCAACGTGGATAAACAATAACAATTGGCAACATATTAACAAAATAGATGTCAAGGCAACATGTATACATAATAATAATTGGCAACATATTAGCAACATAAATGGCAAGGCAACATGTATAAACAATAAAAATTGGCAACATAGCAAAATAGATGGCAAGGCAACATATATAAACAATAAAAATTGGCAACATATTAGCAAAATAAATGGCAAGGCAACATGTGTAAACAATAAAAATTGGCAACATATTAGCAAAATAAATGTCAAGGCAACATATATAAATAATACACATTGGCAACATATTAGCAACATAGATGGCAGGGCAATCTTAGAATGAAATGTAGCTTCCTAAATGAGCTGCAGCAGATATATCTGTACATAATTTTGTATTTTTCCAGTGTGCTTCCTGCTGAGAGGAGCAGGCCAATCTTGTTTTATGTTATGTTGCTGTTCTTTGAAGAAGCAGACAGCTCCCACCAGCAAGCGCCAGGGTGCCACCTTGACGCAGAATGGAATGGGACAGACGCTGCTTCCGGAATGCCTGAAGCTTCCCTCTATCCGAAAGGGTTTTGCTCAGACCTTAAATACCATTTCTCAGAATTATTATGAGAAGAACAAGCCTTGTGATTTGTGAAGTAAAGTGTGACTAGAAACATACATTATCTTGCATTATTGACTAAAACTACTGCGTTAAAAAAATATATAATGTATGAGCATATGATATAGATTACACATATATACAACGTTTATGAAATCATTGTCATACTGCAAATACATGTAATGAAATAGTAAACAAAATCATGCATTATTTTATAAAATATACAAAAATGATAACAATCACATGAATAAGTGTGTTTTTTAAGGGGGCTTGAGTGCAGAAATTAGGCACGCCATATAACAAGGTACATTGTCAGCATGGCAAGTTAGGTAGGTTCAATCTGGCATCGGGCGTTTCCCCGGAATGCTGGACAGATGGGGGGCGGATTTGGGGTTGAGGGCCAGGCTGGGTGTCACTACCAGCATGTGGGTATTCAGACTGCTTTGAGTGCAAGTAGTAGCAGTCTAGGACTGGCCTATAGCATCAGGCAGATCCCTGGCTGTGGTTCCTTGGAGGGCTTGGCTGCTACTCAGCAGCAATGGCTCCACACCGTCCTGATGCTCAGTGTGGGGCGGGTCGGTTGCCGAAAAATGTTGAAAAATAAAATGATAATAAATACATTTTATTATCATTTTTATTCAGCTCTGGTCTGGGGCTTTTTTTTGTGGGGCGGCCCTCCTTGGCTCAAATGGAGGTGCCGCCCCTGGGTGTGCTGAAAACACCAACAGGACAGCTTAAGCTGTGCAATCAATAAACCTGCAACATATTTTATCCACAAATTATCACTGTCATTTATTGTGTTGCATGGATTAATTTGTTATGTTTCTATGGGTTCTCACATCCAAAAGGCTATGGGTAGCAATGTTATGCTACCTCGCCTTTGGTCCAGCCTCTGGGCATGCATTTGAGACAAGGCCTCTCCAAGCTGCAGGTGGTCAGGGCAAGACTTCAGGGGTAATCTGCCTACTGGCATCAAAGGCCTTACTGACAGTCACCTGTAGTGAATCCTCCAAGCAACCTCCATTGCACTCACTGGGGCACCTCTCTTCACCAGCCTGGCCCTGGATGTTAACACTCCCTGCTTCATTGAGTCTACCCAGACAGGACTCTCCCTGGCTGGTGCTGGTTGGGTTGGGCCCCTGCACTCCCTCTACCAGCTGAAGAGACCACATGCAGGCTCAAATACAAACCAGCAAACTGTGAAAACCAGGCACACCAGCAACATCACAACTGGCTGGAAGTAATGCTTCTATGAGAACATTGTCGACAATAAACAAATTGTGTTACATTTTGTTAGATCACGTTGGGCTAGAAAGGCAGCATCACCACCACCACCACACACTGACTCCCCCCCCCCCCCCCCACCCCCCCATTCAAGCTACGCAGGGCCTGCCAGGCTCCTGAAGAAGGCTGCATCTCACCTGCGTTGCTAGCTGCTGTAGGATACAGCATTACTCCGGGATGTATGTGTGGGCATGGATGAGGGGGTCCTTATTGTTAGGTAATGTGGCCATTAGTATACCTAGATGCTACAATACACAACAGAGCTCACAGGTTTCCCAGTTCCATGCGTGAGGAGCTCACACAGCCCAGGAATTTTGTTTGAATTCTTTGAATGTTAGTCCTGATTCTATATTGTGTTAAACAGAACTACAAATCCCACAAGCAATGAAAACCTCTGGCCGGGATAAGCAACGGATGAATTGAACAGGATACCTTAAGAGCCCCTATACCACGATACTAACCGTAGGCACATAAAGTCCACATACAAGCAGTGAAGAGGACCTGCAGGGCACAGAGAAGGACATGGGCATCCATTGTAGGCTGTCATACCTTCCTCCTACTTCTTCACTGCAGGGAGGCCAGGATGGGGATATGATGCATATTTTAGATATCAGGGTAAATGATTTATATGCCAGATCTACAAATATAAATACTCCCAAACCTGTGGACATGGAGTTATGTCCTTATCATGAGACATGTGCCCTAAGGGTCTTCCTGGTATCGAGAACAAAAGACCTCATAGGTTTTGCTTCTGTCTGGGTGGGGCAGATTGCACTGTGAGGATGTGCTTCTCTCCCTTATCACTCAATCATAGTTTTTGCTTCAGACTGCACTGTGAGGATGTGCTCCTCTCCCCTATTACTCAATTATAGGTTTTGCTTCCGTCTGGGTGGGACAGACTGCACTGTGAGGATGTGCCCCTCTCAGACTGCACGTGAGGATGTGCTCCTCTCCCCTATTACTCAATCATAGGTTTTGCTTCCAACTGAGTGGGACAGACTGCACGTGAGGATGTGCTCCTCTTCCCTATTAGTCAATCATAGGTTTTGCTTCTGTCTGGGTGGGACAGACTGCACGTGAGGATGTGCTCCTCTACCCTATTACTCAATCATAGGTTTTGCTTCTGTCTGGGTGGGACAGACTGCACGGGAAGATGTGCTCCTCTCAGACTGCACGTGAGGATGTGCTCCTCTCAGACTGCATGTGAGGATGTGCTCCTCTCCCCTACTACTCAATCATAGGTTTTGCTTCTGTCTGGGTGGGACAGACTGCACCATGAAGATGTGCTCCTCTCCCCCGTTACTCAATCATAAGTTTTGCTTTCGTCTGGGTGGGACAGACTGCACGGTGAGGATTTTCTCCTCTCAGACTGCACGCGAGGATGTGCTCCTCTCCCCTAATACTCAATCATAGGTTTTGCTTCTGTCTGGGTGGGACAGACTGCACCGTGAGGATGTGCTCCTCTCAGACTGCACGTGAGGATGTGCTCCTCTCAGACTGCACATGAGGACGTGCTCCTCTCCCCCCATTACTCAATCATAGGTTTTGCTTCCGTCTGGGTGGGACAGACTGCACCGTGAGGATGTGCTCCTCTCAGACTGCACATGAGGACGTGCTCCTCTCCCCCATTACTCAATCATAGGTTTTGCTTCCGCCTGGGTGGGTAGACTGCAAGTGAGGATGTGCTCCTCTCCCCTATTACTCAATCATAGGTTTTGCTTCTGTCTGGGTGGGACAGACTGCACGGGAGGATGTGCTCCTCTCCCCTATTACTCAATCATAGGTTTTGCTTCCGTCTGGGTGGGACAGACTGCACGTGAGGATGTGCTCCTCTCCCCTATTACTCAATCATAGGTTTTGCTTCTGTCTGGGTGGGACAGACTGCACGTGAGGATGTGCTACTCTAAGACTGCACGGTGAGGATGTGCTCCTCTCCCCTATTACTCAATCATAGGTTTTGCTTCCGTCTGGGTGGGACAGACTGCACGGTGAGGATTTGCTCCTCTCAGACTGCACGTGAGGATGTGCTCCTCTCCCATATTACTCAATCATAGGTTTTGCTTCCGTCTGGGTGGGACAGACTGCCCCATGAGGATGTGCTCCTCTCCCCTATTACTCAATCATAGGTTTTGTCAACCATAGGTTTTGCTTGCGTCGGGTGAGACAGACCGCACAATGAGGATGTGCTCCTCTCCCCTATTACTCAATCTTAGGTTTTGCTTGCATCTGGGTGAGACGGACCGCACAATGAGGATGTGCTCCTCTCGCCTACTACTCAATCATAGATTTTGCTTCCGTCTGGGTGGGACAGACTGCACGTGAGGATGTGCTCCTCTCCCCTATTACTCAATCATAGATTTTGCTTCCATCTGGGAGGAAAAGACTGCACCATGAGGATGTTCTTCTCTCCCCAATTACTCAGTCATAGGTTTTATTCTATCAAGGGTGAGACAGACTGCACCAGGAGGATGTACTTCTCTCTGGATGGGAAAGACTGCACCGGGAGGATATGCTTCTCTCCGGTATACTCAATCATAGGTTTTGCTTCTGTCTGGATGGGACAGACTGCACTAGGAGGATGTGCGTCCCTCCCCTATTACTCAATCATAGGTTTTGCTTCAGTCTGGGTGAAACAGGCTGCACCGTAAGGATTTGCTTCTGTCTGGGTAGGATAGACTGCACTCAGAGGATGTACCTCTCTCTGGGTGGGACGGAGTGCACCTGCATGGCAGGGCTTTAATTGGAATAAACAAGCATTTGCAATGCAATAGGTCTTGCATTTACACGAGTTTAAAATATTGTCATTGTAAATGACTGCCTTTTATTTAAGTTTAAAAAACAAAGAAAAGGCAGTCATTTACAATGTCAAGAGCTCAAACTCGCATAAATGCGAGACCTATTACATTGCAAATGCTTGTTTAAATTTGTATTGAGTATGAAAGAAAACTGAGCGGTGTACTCGCACCATGACCAGCTCTCCCTGTAGTTGCAGCTCTGTTACGAGGTTGCTACTGTGAGGGTTATCTGTTTGACTCATTGCCAGCCAGAGATGATAAATCACGTGTCCCAGTCTGGCCTGACAAGACGATGACCCCAGATCGGGTGCTCACACGTGCTTTAGGTACTTCAGCAGAGAGCTCCAACAAAATACAGTACACCAGGCTAGGTGCTGCTCGCCGTTAATGGCAATAACTTGTTGAATGAATAATTAAAAATGCAAGCAGTCCAGGTTTGGAATTTGTGGCAGTGTGACTGATCTAACAAATGATTTGATTGAATTTTCATTTGCGAAATGCATGCAGTTTTGTTTTGCCTCATGCCTGTCACCGATTCCCAGTCAGATCAGATGCACCAGAAAGAACACACAAATGTCTACTGAGAAGCTGTTAGTATTGCTTCAATGAACAATTTGGTTTTCATTAACTTGAACGTATTTTTTTATTTTAAGGTAAAGTTTGATCGTTTGCCTGCTTAGTCGGTATCTCTTCATCAAAGCATCAATGTTTCTGGTGTCCAGGGAAAGTCAAAACACCAGCTCTGTGACTGGCTGTTAGTGGCAAGTGATTGGTCATGGAAAGAAGGGAAGGAAAAAACATCTGAACCTACGTGCGTATATGACGGAGTGCTAACATTGGAAACATGTCTTTTTACATTACACACCCTGTAAACACGGCGTGATTACTAATTCAGTAGCAGGTATTGGTGTCTGCGTAATTCAGAGACTTTTGGGTCTGATTAGAATGGACTTCTCAATGAAGGAGAAAGCTAACCTTTATATCTGCACCTTGGGCAATGCTCTTTCCGCACCTCATTTTCTAGGTCAAAATTACAAGGAGCTACGTTCCATTTGATGAGCTATATGTTATGTTATGTTAAAAATTTGTTATAGCGCAAAACAGCTGCCCCAGCAACGGGGCGTCCCGGCGCTGAACCATAAAGACACCTGAGGGGAGAGGGTGAAACGACAGGAAGTTTAGGTCAGGGAGAACAGATAGGTTTTAATTGCCTTGCGAAAGGCCGTCAGGTTGGTCATGGAGCGAATGTGGAGTGGCAGGGAGTTCCAAAGTTTCGCCCCCAAAACCTTGAAAGAGCGGCCACCCATTCTGCTGAGCCTGGTCCGAGGGACAAACACAAGGTGCTGTCCTAAGGAGCGCAGGGCGCGCTGGGGAGTGTAGGGTACCAGGAGTGGGCGTAGGAGTCCAGGACATTCTGATCTGAGAATTTTAAAGGCAGTGGTGAGAGACTTGAATTGGATTCGAGACTCAATCGGCAGCCAAAATAGTTTCCGGATGGTAGCTCTAGCCGAGCACCTACGGGGAAGACCCACCACTGCCCTTGCTGCTGAGTTTTGTACCCATTGCAGCCGTGCCATCTCTGCTTTATTGGTGCCTAGGAATAGGACATTAGCATAATCCATTTTGCAAGGATGATGGATTGGATGATCAGTTGGCGCGTTTTGGAGTCGAAGAAGCCGAGTATCGGACTGAGGCTCCTCAGCAGACCCACACAAGTAGCTGCCACTTTCTTTGTGTGGGTCTGAAAATTAAGCGAGGAGTCCAGCCAGACACCTAGATTCTTCACCACAGTTTTTGGCGAAGGGGTGGGGCCAAGCAAGGACGGCCACCAGTGTTCACTCCAATAGCAGGGTTTTTTTCCAAGGAGCAGCACCTCTGTTTTCCCAGCGTTCAGTTGTAGACAGTTACGCGTCATCCATTGCGCAACTGCTGCTAGGTCATCCCTAAATTTTGCAGCTGGAATTGAGGGGCCCTCAGTCAGAGTGATGACCAGCTGCGTGTCGTCAGCGTACGACACCAGCGTGAGGTCCCACTCTTTTGCCACTACTGCGAGAGGCTGGACGTAGAGATTAAAAAGGGATGGGCTAAGCGCCGATCCCTGGGGAACTTCTTGTTCGATGGAATGGGGCTGGAGATAAATGGGGGGGCTGAAACCCGGAAGGACCTATCCTTCAAGAAGGACCGAAACCACTCAAGGGCAAGATCACAAATCCCTATAGCCTCGAGATGTTTTAGTAGGATATTATGGGAGACCGTATCAAAGGCTGCGCTGAGATCAAGTAGAATCAGCGCAGCACTCTGACCGGCGTCCAGTATGTTCCGGAGGTGTTCAATAGTAGTCAGCAGGGCGGACTCAGTGCTGAATCCTGGCCTGAAGCCATTCTGGGATGGGTCCAGGATATTATTTTGGGCCATGTGATGGGACAATACTTTATTCACATGGGCTTCAGCTAATTTAGATGCCCATGGAAGCAGCGAAATAGGTCTAAAGTTTTCCGGCTTTGTGGGGTCTAACGTAGGCTTTTTAATAATAGGGGAGACCCATGCTTGCTTCCAGCAGGTGGGAACCACAGCCGAGGAGAAGGAGAGATTAAGCAGGGGGGCCAGGGAAGGGAGAAAAAAAATCTAGGGTTTCTAGAAATTTGGCTGGTCTCATACGATCTGTGGGAGAACCGGACTTAACCTGTTTGCACAGTTTGGCTAGGTCGTCATGGGTTATATTAGGAATAAGTGATAACCTAGGTTTGTCGGCCGAAGGGTTAGAAAGGTTTAGGAGCTCAGGAAAATCATGTGGAAAAGTGTTGTAAATTTTCCTTACTTTTTCTATAAAGAAAGTAGCGAGGTCCTCACATTGTTGTGACGAAGTAATACATGATACTGGGTTGGAGCTGTCTTGGAGATTTTGCACTAATTTAAAAATAGTTTTGGTGGGGTTGGAACTTAAGTTAATTTCCTTAGCATAGAAGGATGCACGGGTAGTACGTATCGCCTTATGGTACGTCCTTAACTTTGACAAGTAGAGGGCTTTATCATTGTCCTTGTACTCCTTTCTCCAGCAGCGTTCAGCTCTTTTACATTCTTTCCGGATGGTTTTAAGAGTCTCATTGTACCAAGGATTAGAAGGGGAACTACGGGTTTTGGTCCATTTGGCTGGGATTAGGGTATCAAGCCCTGTGGTAATCCACTCATGGAAAGCAGCATAAGCTGCGTTAATGTCTCTGTTTTTGGCATTGGGGTGGATATCTCCTAGATTTATGATAAGATCACCAGGAGAAAGTTTATGCCATGGCCTCTTATAACAGGGACTAGAAGTATTTTTAGTGAGCGGCTCTCTAACCATCATGGTAAATCTAATAAGGAAATGATCAGTCCAGCCCATGGGTTTGGGAAGGTCAGCCGTGGCCTCTAAGATGTTGGTAAAGACGGGATCTAATAAGTGCCCGGCAGAATGAGTGGGGGTATGAATGAGAGAGTTTAGCTGTAGGGCTGTAAGATCTGCCAACAAGTTTTTGATGGTGGAGTCAGACAAGGAGTCAAAATGGAGGTTAAGATCTCCCAATATGGTGAAGTTGGGAGAAGACACTACAAGAGGATGAGCTACTTCTGAAAGTTCTTCAATGAACCTAGAGGTCAGACCGGGTGGACGGTAGATATAGAGCCCGAAGAGGGCGAACTGAGGACTAGTAGTGATCTTGAACCGTGCGCTTTCGCACCCCCAGATGTCTTCCTTCGTGAAGGAGCAATTATATACATTCGATATACGACAGCTATCCCCCCCACCCCTTGAGTCTCTATTTATGGTTTTCATAGAGAAGCCCTCGGGCAACGTGAGGTTCCGAATGCTAGTCTGGTCGTCATGGAGCCAGGTTTCGCATAGAAACAAAATATCTGGGCTTTCATCCGTTAGAAGGGTGTACACTTCAGCGTGGTGTTTAACAAGGGATCTGACATTCAATTGAAGGACCAGAAGGGGGGAGTATGTTGGCACAATAGTTCTACGACTAGATAGACTGGGTATAGGTGTGGTAAAGCTACAGGACTCACAATACAGACCTGTTTGTCCAAGGCAGCCTCCAAGCTTGTCGCATCTTAAATCAGGGTTAAGTGCGAGGAGATGCTCTCTTTCATAATGAATTCTATGCTGTGTAATTTGTGCAGGGGGGCAGGCGAGAGGCGATGTCCTGGCGATGACGGGCTTGCCTTAGGCGCGCCTTCGGCACGCAAACGGCGCTCCTGCTGCGCTCGTCCGCTGCGCTTCCTCCAAATACACATGCTTTATAGAAATGAAAGAGGTGGAAAGGGGCGTGGCCTCGAGGGGGCGAGGCATCAGTGTACGCCGGTAATGGCGTCAGCTGTTTCTGGATGCGAGTGTGTCGCGGCAGCGCTAAGCTCCGCTGTGCGACTGGGTATAATGAAGGTCTCTGCCCTAATCCGAGCGTCAAGCATAGGGTGAGTTTTAAAATCAACAACAATATAAGTGACTCGCAAGTGACAGTTTTAAAAATACAAAATACAGGCAATGCAGTGACACTCCCGGCTTCCGCCTCAGGAGGAATGGTATAGGCAGGACGCTTGCAATCAGCGCCTACTTATAGCGCGGGAGGGGGCGTGGCCTCGAGGGGGCGTGGCTTCAGTGTACGCCGGTAACGGCGTCAGCTGTTTCTGGATGCGAGTGTGTCGCGGCAGCGCTAAGCTCCGCTGTGCGACTGGGTATAATGAAGGTCTCTGCCCTAATCCGTGCGTCAAGCATAGGGCGAGTTTTAAAATCAACAACAATATAAGTGACTCGCAAGTGACAGTTTTAAAAATACAAAATACAGGCAATGCAGTGACACTCCTGGCTTCCGCATCAGGAGGAATGGTATAGGCAGGACGCTTGTAATCAGCGCCTACTTATAGCGCGGGAGGGGGCGTGGCCTCGAGGGGGCATGGCCTCAGTGTACGCCGGTAATGGCGTCAGCTGTTTCTGGATGAGAGTGTGTCGCGGCAGCGCTAAGCTCCGCTGGGCGACTGGGTATAATGAAGGTCTCTGCCCTAATCCGAGCGTCAAGCATAGGGCTCAGCACTGCTGTTTCGCCCCAGTAACACTGCATCACGCGTCAACAGCCCGGCGTGACCAGAACATGACCCCAGGCGGTCTTCTCAGACACTCCAAACAATTAGGCACAGTTCGGCACGCCAGCAATTGGCAACAAGACATTGAAAGGCAATAGGATACTATAATTGCCTTATATTCTTCCGTTAAACGACTGCATTCAATTATTTTTTTCTAAATTACTTAATGATAAAAAAGAAGCCCACTTATGGGGTGCTCAGGCGAGGGGTCGCAGAGAAGCGGAGCAACGGAGGTGGGAGCGTGGCAAGGACACCCTCCTCAAACAGGTCAGCCGGAGCTTGCTCCCTCTCAACAAGCTGTCTTCGTGGAGCCGACAGGGGGGAGAAAAAGTGAAAGTGAAAGCGGGCGATGTGCGCGATGTATAACGCCAGCCCTACACGGGGACAGGAGATGTGCAAGCGTACAGAGTGCACATCTTCTGTCCCCCTTCAGAGGAGACAGCAGAGAGGAGACGCCATGCGCGTGCACATGGCATGTCCGTGCGCGCACATGGTTTGTCTCCCTTCGCAAACCAATGCGACGACAATACTCTCGCTAAGGCGAAGCAGCGCATGCGCTGCGTTCGCTAGGCGAGACGTAAAAAACTAGGGGGTCTCTCAAAGGGGCATGACTGATATAATTAAGGGCATGGCTTAAACATGTAAGCTAAAAATCTGTGCTTACGATAGTGTGCCCCCTGACTGGTATTTTGCTGATTCAGTCATTGCATACAGATATGTAATACAATAAGTAACATTACAACTACAACAAACTAGGCCTATTTGCTTTGCCAAATGCCTGTTAGTTGTGGAAGGTAAATCAGCAACAACTAGGGCTTTGCTGTATAGAATATTTAAAACACTTCAATTTTGAAATGATGAGACTATAAAAGAACTATAAAGAGTGTCTCTGAAGTAAGCTCAAAGGCTGTAAAGGGTGGTACTGCTGCAGAGTTCAGATTTTTTTTCCACCCTGAAGGCAAAAAATGGAGAGCCCGATAGGGAACTGTCTCGGCACCTGCTTTTTAGAACTACCGGGGCTGAGCGCCGGCAGGACCTGGCCAACTTAAAGTCCTGCTTGGTGGTATATCTGCATAAGTCAGACATGCTTTCAATTCAACAAAGTAAAACATCTGCTTCTTGTTATGATTTTTTGGCCTTGTGACATTTATCTTTAAAGAAACACTTTTACGGGAAATGTCGGCTTTTCTGAAATTTTTCTGTTTTGAAGTGTAGCTTCGGGAGAGAGGGGGGAAAAAAGTTCATAATACCCCAAAACATTATTTACTAAATAAAGCAAGACAGAGTGGTCGAAAGTGACCAGATTGGTTTTATTAACAACTAAACACATTAGCGCCACTTTGCAGAGTTTGCCACTGAAGCGCTACTTTCATTTTGTTTGCGTTTAATGATATCACCATACTATGAAGAACTGGAAGAGAGACGTCACCAAATCATCAGCAGGAAGTCTTAAAACGAACAGACTTGGAACCTTGTATTAAGTCTTATTAATAAAGTGAGATTATACATTTATGTCGGAACACCAAGCACGCCATGCGGCTGCTCTCCAGCTCAGAGAGCAATGAATAAAAAAAAAATGTAAAAAAGCACGATTTGACACAATTGAAATGATCCCGGCTCATTGCTGCTCCAAATCGTTTTTTGCACAAAGTAATTTATGATTAGGGCGAGCAAGAGCAACAGAAACTAGAACTGATGTAATCAAGGAAAGATCAACTCTACTGCAAGCTCCTTCAGGCCTGGGCAATGACGGCCACAAAAAACAATGCTTCCAAAGTAAACCATTTGTAAAAACTGGGCTTTTAGAAATATTTACACAGCCATTTCACCACCTTGGTGACTTTACTGACAAGGCATATTTTCAAGATCAACAGAGCACCCTCATCCTCCGCACTATAGCTGGTAATGTGCATATGTCTATTGCTGCTCAAAATGTGTTTTTGCCATGCCCACTTCCTTTATCCCCAACTGCCTTTTCTTACTGGCATCAAATGAATAGTGCCAGCCTTGCACTGCAGGATTGTTGTGATCGATTCACATCCATTTCAATAACCAACCAAGAACACAAATCCACTCCACACCACACAAAACACAAGGGGTTGACTATGAAGTCCCAGATCCTGGGGTTGTCGGGCACCTGCTTCGGCCTCCTTAGGATGCTGCGGAGGTTTCTTACCCTCTTGTCGGAGGAGCACAGGAAGCTGACTGTGCAGGCCCTGATAGGCACTAGGTTAGATTATTCAAACGTTCTGTACCTGGGTCTGCCAGAGTACCTGCTACAGCGGCTCCAAGTTGTGCAGAATGCGGCGGCGAGAGCGATTTTTGGCCTGAACAGACGTGCTAGTGCAGCGGGCTTACTACAGACCCTGCATTGGCTCCCAATCCGCAAGCGGATTGCCTTTAAGGCGTTGACCTTGACATACAAGGCCCTTCATGCGACGGGAGCTAAGTACCTCCAAAAAGAGACTTGCCTTCTACCGGCCGGCTCGTTCTCCGAGGTCAGAATCCCTGTTTTTAGCGACTGTCCCAAGAGTGAAGAGAGCGCGCCTGGGAGGTCGCTCCTTTGGACTGCTGGCGCCACAGCTTTGGAATTCTCTGCCTCTCATACTTCGGGGAGCTACCAGCTTACTAGCTTTTAGAAAAGGCCTCAAAACCTGGCTGTTCAACCAGTAGGCCTTTTGCTTGTTCTGTTCTTTTTTTATCTGTGATATTTTCTCTTTTAATGTGTTATGTTAGTAGACCGCAGCCTTCCTTTTTAAAAAGCGCCGGGACATTCTTTTTGAGTAGCCGTGCGCTCTACAAAAGCCATTATAACATAACATAACATAACAATTCCCACAGCACAATTTCACAACTAACAATTCCAATCCAACCCGCATAATTCCACTCCACACCACATACATCCCCTCCACACCAAACCAAAACAGATAGGACATTTTCATTTACAGCGCTAATTGCTCCAACTCCCGCAAACGCAAAACCTATTGCATTAAAGATGCTTGTTACTATAGCAACCAAAGTTAGAGATATGATACAGTATATTAACCCCTTGGGCGTGGCCACGATTCTGCGCCTGTGCGGCTGTTTTAATGAGTGGGCGGGTTCATGACGGCCCCCAGCCGTCATCAGCACACGCCCACCGTGATGCACGACGGCTGGGGGCCGTCATCAGCATGGAAGGGGTTAAGCATCAGGAGAAATTTCCCCAGCTTTGTTATGCATCTATCATTTGCAATGACGTTCACAAAACAATGTTTTGGTTGGGGCTTTGTCCTATGGTGAATACTATGTTGTTGCTGCTAGGCTCTACATTGAACTACCACAAAGTAATATTGTGGATATGATGTTGTGAAACACTTTTAGCAGTACCCTTATTGGTGGGCTGAAGTATACTAACTGTTCCTCGGAGGTGTAGAAAGCATGTAAGCCTTGTTTTTGTAGTTTTTTTATGGACTGTTTAAAACTACTGCATGCACCTAGTAGAACTCCCATGTAAGTGTAGCCTGTGGTGTGCCTGATCTCTGTATCTCTAAGAAAGAATGTTAACGTTTTCTGCTGTGCTTTACTTTTCTTTCTGAAAGACCATAATTTTTGGCCCATGTTTTCTGATGCTCTTCCATGAGATTAAGATGGTATTGGATTCCCATTGCTAGGGTGGCTGCATGAAGGTATATTAAGCTTTATAGTACTGACGTACAACAATAACTCATCCTCTGGATCTTCAGGGTAAGTATATATGTGCAGGTTTTACCTCCATATATACTTACAACCGAAAGTACTGCTTAGGTCATGGCAGTATTTTTGTTATGTAATAAGCATTTGATGTGGTGAGTAGGTTTGGTCAAGCACACCCTACAAATATAAAATAAATACAGGTCGATGGGTTAATTTTAAGGGGATCACTTATTCTATTTCAAATTCTCATTGTCGTAGTGACTTTGGATTTAGGTCAAGTTTAGTTTATTGAGGTCTATAAACCAATGGACGTGCGCAAGGCAGTTGGGAGTGTAAACTTACATTTTTCATTGCAAACTTGGTTTGTTTCCATCATCGTACTGGTGCTCACAAAATGTAAGTGTAAAAGAGGATGCTAAGAAGGAACTTCAGGGTGAGTGCTTCTAAAGGCAATCGGCACTTCTATCACAACTGCCTGACAAGGTGTATGCAGAGGGGTTACCGAGGAGTGCCTATGTTTGAAGATACACAGGGAAAACAACAGCAGGGGATTATGTGGAATTCACTCAAAAGCTTTATACTTCAGAATGCAAAGATGTTATTCCATAGTATGTGTGTCCAGTGCTTGGTAGGTTACATTCCTGGTGGGCAAGATTGGCACTGGCATACTTAAGTGGATTGTTATGGGACATTGGCCTGTGAACAAGAGGGCTAGAAATTCAGTAACTTGACTAATGACAAAAATCAAAAGAATCAGCCAACAGGGGGATTCTGTTGATGTACAAGCTCCCAAACACACAATACAAAACACTTTTCACAAAGTTTATTCTAATACATTACAACAGTGCACACTTGGAGAACTCTTAGAAACAGAACCTGGGCACCGGATGTACAGCAGTCCTTGCTGCGACCAGGTGAGGGCAGCAGTGTGGTCCAGAAGACCATGCTTCATTTGGCCTTAGGCAAGAGTCCCACCAAAATGTCCATCCATGGAAGGAATTGAGGCCCCTTTAGCTGGACAATTCGTTGGCCATTCCTGGATTGTAGCTCTGGGTTAGAAATCAATCTCACTGGTCCTGCCATCCATGGCCTTGTTTCACCCGGCCCTCGCAGAGAAGAAAGGCAGTCCGCGTATGTAGTTGTCCAGCTTTGTACGGAAGAGTTCACTTTGGATGGGGTCGGACAGGCTGCAGAGGGGGTTCTTCACCACATACTCCACATAGATCTGCAAGAAGAACAGGAGACAATACATCACATGAGTGAGAATGGGGGTTCAAAGTGTGACGTCCGAGAATGTGAGCACTTGTGAGTGAATTCCTTACACTGCTGTAGATTTGGTGCAGGATGTCTCGGGCATTGGTCACACTCAGGTCTGTGTTCATGACAATCTTTAGTCCAGTTGGGGTCTCGTAGTAATGCAGTTTGTACTTGCTTGTCTGGAAGGCCAGAAACCCATCCTTCCTGTGGATTAAGCTGGTTAAGGAAGAGAAGAAACATAAAGAGCTTCCCTTTTAAGTTATGAAGACAAGAATGGAGCTACAGCCTGCTTAGAAGCAGTGATAGGCGTGCATAAAAAAGGTATGGGAACTATGATCATGAGTGAAACGTGGGTGGGCCAGTGAGAGTGGGGGCGGACTCAGAGTGGTTAAAAACAAAAAAACACAATCTGTACCTATTTTGTTGCCTTATCACCTTCAGGTAAATACACATAAATGTAACACAACATAAATGAGAAAATAAAAACAAGTTAACATAATTGGTGGGAAAGGCACTTCTGCCTTATAAAAGCTCGAATGGGTAATACAATCACTGTAATGTCTAAGTGTGCAACAAGACAGTCGCAGAACTGAATCCTGGTTGGCACAGTGGGGATTAGTGATATACTTTTAGTGCTACGAGGTCCAAGACTGCAGCTAAAAGCACTGAAATTATACAATTTATTATTATTTTTTTTTTTGCTATTTTAACATTTTATTACACACAATATAGGATAGGATGTTGAAAACGTGCAGAGATTTAGTGTTTAAGATAAGTGCCATCAAAAATATATATATTTTTTTATAATATGCCAACAGACTGCATCTAGTGCAAACACTTTTTGTACGTTTCCACAGGAAATACACTACAGAACTCAGATGCCAACACCCACACAGTAACACTCAAAAATACATCTTTGTCACCACAAACTTCAAACAACTCCAACTAATCAAAGCAACATACTGGCTCCCAAGCAGTCTTCAGAATTGCTGATTAACCAAATGCACACATTACATTTCTTTGAGGTAACAGACACCCTTGTGAGAGGCTTGTTTGTTGTTTGGCTGCCTGCCATTCCCTGGCCTCTCAGTACAGGAGCTTCGCTTCCCTTCCAGCTATCCCAAGGTCGGTATTAACTGACCAGGGAAGGTTGACTTTTTTAACAAAAGGTGCAGGAACTGTTTTTGTTAAAAAAAAAAAAAGGACTGGGAACCTTATTCCCATTAGCTCCCGTTCATGGCAAACAATGGTTAGAAGAAAATATAAATCTCGGATTGGTTGGGATCCCTCCAAAGGATCCATTTCTCAGTAGATGGAGAGGGATTCATGGCCTTTTATTCCCAGGGGCATATGAAATAGAGGCACCAAAGAGGAATTTATAGACACATCCACAAAGACTGAAGGACTCGGCACAGGGACCGGAAGCCTTTATTTTTGATGGAATGGGAAACCCACCATGTTGGCTAAGGTTGACAGGAGCTGCCATTTGACCTACGAGAAGTGAACATTATAAAATTGTATTCAGAATTTCAGGAATGTCAGTGATTGCAGAGTATCCGATTTACAGAAGAGCCCTTAACAGCAAATCGATTATTGAAAAGGCTGCGGTGAAAAGAGGAAGAAGCAGGCAGGAGTACAGCAAAGTAGGAATGATGCATGTCAAAAGCCTGCAGGAACATGAGTAGACCCATCTTGCGACAAATTTTAGCTTTGTGTCAATAGTAAACAGTTACACAGAAACTTATATTACACAGAGTGGGTACAAAGATTGAATTGATCAGAGAATTTGCACTGTGGCTCTCGTCCACTTCCCATTAAGATTACAGTTGAGAGAAATAACATGCCTTTTTTACTCTGAGCTTGGTTGGGCCCAAGGGTGTTCATATAACGATACCCATGCTTTTCCTTCTCAAATGGGTTAGACGGCCAAGACACAAGGAAACCAAAACGTTCAGAATCTTTTCAGACAAGATTGGAGAGAAAATTGCCCTGTGATTCTTGGCCTTTTCACTTTGAATATGAGCATCAATTCAGTAAAATGGCAGATGTACTGCATCTGAGATCTGCATACTTTGCCGCTAAATTACATCATAAGGTTGTTCTCTTGTCCCACCTGCAGTCACCCAGCAATCTCCTATTTGATGGAAACTACAGAAAGTAAACATGCTTCTTGGAGCTCTGTTTACTTTCTTGTCTGCTGCCTTCATGAACCCAGAGAGCAGGGGTAGCAGAGTCAGTTCTACTGTTACCAAACATCAGACCAGGTGTAGCAGATACTACCTGACATCCATGAAAAATGAGAAAATGGCAGATACTCAGCATTTCACCAGTGATAGCGTGTTGGGCTCTACGTGTTGGCACATGGACTGAAGGATTTTGATTTATGGACCGAAATAGAATGAGATAATTGCGCTAGCATGCATCTAACATGAGGGCATGGGTTACTTAAATAGCGATTAAGGCAACTACACTAAAGAATATGGTAACAGGTATTGATAGTGTTAAGGATAGGTAAAATATTCCAAATATCTGAGCTTTGATAAATTGATACCCGAATGCCAAACCTGCTATCGCCTCGTTTTGCGCAACATAGTTATCATGATGGCAAAGCTCCCCTATAGATCAAGCATCATTCTGTTTTAACCCCTTCGCTGCTCATGACGAGCTCAGCTCGTCACGAGGCACACTGGAGCTGTGCTTATGACGAGCTGAGCTTGTCATGAACAATGATAAATCTTAATTTCCAGCACAGGAGGGGAAACGTCTTAGCAGCCAAGGTGTTAAACAGCAGTCGATAGAGTGGACTTCATTGATCATGGCTCCTTTTTGCTTGATCCTTACAGGCGTTTCCCTTTCCGATTTTAATTCTGCTCCGTTACCTCACAGGTGCAAAGGATACATGTCGACAGGAGACATCTTGCTGACAAAAGACCGGATTGAGAAGAGCATACCATACATCAGCTTGTACTCCTGCCCAGGACAGAGAAAACATACAGGTGAGAAAAAAGCATACACAAAAAATCCATACAGACTGTGGGACTATTTCTACAACCCTGCCCTGCAAGCGTTAAAACTTTGGAGACAGAAGAGCACATCCTTTTTTTCTGTACAAAATACAAAAAGATCTGCAGGAGATGGATGCGACCGACCTGCTTAAACATTGGAGTTAGGCAACATCAGGTTGCCTATAGAATCCTGAAAACCGACACCTCAGGACCAATAGTTTACGCGGTCAGTCGTTTCCTATTCTCGTTCTGGATCAAACGGGAAAAGCTTCTGCATATAGTTGGTGTCGATTGTTAACATTAAAATAAATCCTAATGATTCAAATTGATTTGCTGGCTTAAATGAATTGCACGCTGTAAGCAAAAACCCCTTTATTACTGTTACCCTTGAGTCGTGCTCCTCAATTGCATGCTGCTTTACATGTTATTAGTTGATGAATGTGCTGATAATTGTTTTTAGAATTTTTAACTACGCACTCTTTTATTGATTTTAGATATGTCTGATGACTTTTTATTTTGTTCAAATACTTTTAAAAAACAAGTATAGCTCGTACTAGTATTTGTACACTTTGATGGTTTTAAACAAACCGAATAAAGATATTCAACATCCATACAGGAATCAACAGATGCAGCCACCAATCAGTAGAAAAGTAACAAAGACAATTAAGATCTCTTATCTCCTTCACATCCACTGGAAATGGACCCTGCTGCTCTCCATCCCACCACTAAACGTGGCACATAGTGGGTGTTATACCTAATAAAAGGTAAGGAGAGAAAACAAATACCTCCTTATGTAGAGGCCCTGCCTTTGCTTGACCCTACTAGGTTGGTAACCCAACAGACCTAATATACTTGACCCTAAGGTACCTCGGTTGTGTGGAGCCATAGTCTCATAGAATATAAACAGTGCTCAAACACCCCAGCTCACATAAATGTATTTTCAAACGCTCTGTAACATTTATATTTCAAATTCAAGTATAAACAGTGTTGAACACTACTATCCAATTGTCCACAAACTATTAAATACTTTTGTCTCAAATATAACAACGCAATGTGTTAAAGCACGTTCACATTGAAAAGCGTATTTTTCAATGGCCAGCCATCCCACATTTTGCAGTATCGCGGTTTGTTTTATCTGTAATGTTTTATATGATGTCCTATTGTTTCGATTTTCAACTAACATGGACATGCGCTGATAAATAATGTATAGCGGCCTCAAAAAGAGTAACTTTGTTACCATAAAAATGTGTGTATTTTGAAATATAAAACCCGTAGATAACTGGAAAATATTCGACCTATGTTTTTTGTGCACTGTTGATATTCTCTGAGACTTAGGGTCGGCACTGCAAAGGTACCTTAGGGTCAAGTGAATTTTACTAAAGAATTGTAAAAAGTGCATGCGCCTTTGGTTCGTTAGAGCAGTCCATTAATAGTGAACTTGACCGGTCACTCTTCCTCGGTAGAGGACTACAGTCGAACTCTGCTTGTGCACATTTGCTTCACTACAATTTAGCCTCATCTGGGGCCTTTACCTTGCCCGTAGTCAGTTACAATGCTATCACTCCTGATTTACTTGAGCCAAATTCCAGGTAGCAGAAAATCTTGTGTGACTGACTCTCCCTTTAACTATCAATGACTGAGGACTATCCATCTTGCCAACTGACTCCCTCACAGTCCTATCAACTGCTCCCAAATAAAGTCGTCATAGTTGTGCCAATCACTGAGATGTCAATCACCCTTCTCCTGCCAAATCTGTTCCCCAACACATACCTTTCCCCATTTGAAGGCGATTAGTCACTGTTCCACTTGTACTGCACCTCAATCTTACACAATAAAGGCCGGTTGGGTGCTCACCGTCTAGAGTGATTTGTGTATTGTCGTCCCAGTCTCAGCCTTGTTAGGGTAGCAGGTAATCAATTCTCCTATCCATCTGGAACAATAACATTCTCCTTACGCATCACCAAGACTCATCCTCTCCTACCAAACTTGATTGAAGACACTTCATTGCTACTGATCTGTTGAGGGCGTGTGTTCCTTATTGCCCGGGCAAATCTGGGCCAAAATCCCTCCCTCACCATAGGGTAGAAGATGATACTTACTTTGTTGACTAACGCCTGCTAGTTAGCTTATCCTACCCATCTACATGAACATTATTCTACTCTACAACATATGCCTAGTCAATTCTCGATCTTAAGTGTCATTAACTGCGGAGGACTCTACAGCCCGGTCTGTGGGAAGATTGGTGGATTCCTCACTGATTTGCTCATACCCCTACCTTGTGCAGAAGATGTCACCACCTCCTTTTTAGAAGGGTTGGTGAGTTCATCACACACGTAGATCACTCATAGCCTACACATACCCTTCTCTTTTGCACACAACGCTTGGCCACCTCCGCCAATGGCTCCTCATGTTTGCTCTAGTTCCAGGCTAGCTGATTTACCTCATCTTTAGAGATCCCGGCTTGCTTCTTGCGGTTCCACTCGCTGTAGTGCAGACAGATACCGTTTCGGTCAAAGATGTACAGGTTGTGCACAGTCATCTAGAATGAGAGCAAGAGGGTTCAAAAAGCAGGGAAGTGAGTGCCTGAGATGCCACCCTGATCCCACCAAGCATCTCCTTTATTTCCATCCACACTTCCCCGACTGAGCCGCTTCCAAACAGCACTCACCTCATACAGATTCTATCCCTGCAGCCCTCTGGTCACTGAACTACTACCAGAAACCACAGCCTCCACTGACTGAGGGCCATGCGTATGGAAGAGGTCTTTGCAGCACTGAGGATTTTCTATTCTCCCAGTTTGCATGCACAGAGTATTTCCCAGACTCAACTCACTTAGCTTCCTCCTGGCCCAAGCTTCCAATACTGAACTTCTCAACTAATCCTATTGTTCCTGCCTGGTCCTTCAATGGCCACCAGCCGATCCACTGAACTACTCGTAGAATCCAGCAGCCCCACTGAGACGCTGCTTGTTCAACCCTTCTTTACCCCGCCTAGACACCCAGCCTCCCCCGTTGAATCTTTCTTGGAGCCCTGGCTTCTCCATCAGCTCGTCCATCGAGTCCTAGACTGGCAACTAGACTCACTCCTCTGAGCCTCTCCTTGACCCCCCCCCCACTCTGAGCCATCCTTAGGCTACGAAGTTACTTAAAGTTAATGAAGTTCATGGATTGTGCCATATCGAGATCAATGCTGCACCAGATTTTCACGACGATCCCGCACATTAACTTGGAGACAAATATTCTAATACAGTGGGACAAACAAAAACATGAACTACTGAGGCAAGTTCAGCAACCACTTAAGATATCCACCGAGGTTTGGAGCATAGTGAGGAAGTGCAAAGTGAAGAAACAAAGGAAACATAAAATCATTAACTAGGCAGAGCTGCAGCACCTCAAAAATGACTGACAATGTATACCGCTTAAGAACGTTTGAGGAATAGATTGAACTCTGGAACACGTGCGAGCCCAATTGATGTATATGGAGGAGGTCTTTGTAGCACAAAAGAAAAAAGAAGAACCAATAGAATGGGGTGGGAGTGAGCACCACTGTATGCCTTCATGCCAGAAGACGATAAATACCCAATAATGCCTCTCTTACATCCACAATGGCAGAAAAGCATACTTTAGGAATGCCCATTTTCTGCATGTGGAAATCTGATTATGACTACTCAAACAACAAGAGAGAAAGGGTCAGAAATAACACTCTCGTACCCCTTGTAAATACAAATACAATTACCAATCAACAAAAGAGTGTCACTATGAATATCCAATACTCTAAACAGAAGAACAAATTATTCCAAGTGTGTTAAAGCATCAGAAAAAGCTGTTAATACAGTAGGGAAAAATAGAGTGCACGTGATCAGAGCGCTAACTAAAAAGAACCCTCAGGCCCCAGCTCAAAGCTGGTAACCAGTTATCTTCATCGGGCCCCTATTAGTAGCAGGAAAAGTGAAAAGTGCATTAAAAAGAGTGTGGACTACTCCTCCAAACTATTTTAATAAGAGGGTAGCTCTAACTCTGTTAAAACCAGTGTGTGAAAAATGTATTAATTTTTCAGGACTACAAAACGGTTGTATGAATTTGAACCAAGGAGTCCTTTTAATAATGTGAAAAAAGAAAATAGTAAAATATGGTCAACATGTTTCTGCTTATGGAGCAAAATCAGCTCAGCATTCGTCAGGACCAAGGGAAACTAATACTACTCGATGGTAGCCACCCCTAAAAGTGTCAGACCTAAAGAGTAGCAACAAGGAAAGATACGACCTGAAATTGTCGCAACTTCTTTATGGAAAATTCATCCTCGATTTACTCCTCATTATAGGAGAAACGAATTAATATACCTTATTGTCGTGTAGTGGGCCCCATGGGCATAGCGAAAGGAGGAAATCTTCACGTTCAGATTTAATAGTTTCTGAGCGGCTCCCCGCCCGGAGACCTACAGCAGCCACGTCCGCCGCCCGCATCTACTAGATGCGGGCGGCGGACGTGGCTGCTGTAGGTCTCCGGGCGAGGAGCCATTAAATCTGAACGTGAAGATTTCCTCCTTTCGCTATGCCCATGGGGCCCACTACACGACAATAAGGTATATTAATTCGTTTCTCCTATAATGAGGAGTAAATCGAGGATGAATTTTCCATAAAGAAGTTGCGACAATTTCAGGTCGTATCTTTCCTTGTTGCTACTCTTTAGGTCTGACACTTTTAGGGGTTAGCTTTGAGCTGGGGCCTGAGGGTTCTTTTTAGTTAGCGCTCTGATCACGTGCACTCTATTTTTCCCTACTGTATTAACAGCTTTTTCTGATGCTTTAACACACTTGGAATAATTTGTTCTTCTGTTTAGAGTATTGGATATTCATAGTGACACTCTTTTGTTGATTGGTAATTGAAATCTGATTATGCACAGATTTACCACTGGACAAGCAAGTGCGACAGTCATCGGCAAAGCCAATAAGTTTGCTTTAAGGTGCCAATGCACAAACATAGGTAGGCAGTGATAAAAGTCAAATTTGTTAAACGTAGAGTTATTGTTTGTTGCATATTGGGTTAATGATGATAAAATACACTTAGGGAACGTCAAGGCGATGGACATATTTACCAGTAAATACATGCAAAAGAGACAGACTCTTTCCGCTCTAGAACCTATTTTATTTCACTTAGAAAGCAAAACATGTTCATAACACACTAAATTTGGGAGCGACTGCATGTCTAGCTGAAAAATTCATACCTTGAGTTACCCGCAATCCATGTGGCGCGTGAGAGACACAGGTGGAAGGTAGGGATGCAAGAGAGGGAGACATGATGGGACAGGGACGAAGAGAAGACAGAAAAGTGAGGGAATGAAAGAGGTAGAGAAAGAGGACGAGAGCACGGAGTGAGCAAGAGAAAGAGCAGAAAAAAAGTGTGAAAGCAAGAAAATTGCTCTGTAACAAAAGAGAGAATGGAGGGAGCTGGAGAGAATGCACAACCAACAGATAGAGAGAGGTGGCAGGCTGAGAGAAAAGGAGAGATCAGGCAAGACAGACATGAGGGAAAGAAGAGAGACGAGGAATAGAGAGAGATTGAAGAGAGCAGTATGGCGAGAGTGGTAGAGAGAGAGAGAGAGAGAGAGAAACCTAAGAATAGGAGGGAGGAACAGAAGCTGATAAAAAGAGAGGGCAGAGGAAAAATAGGCGGGAGAGATAAAAGACGGGCAGACACATGCATAAATATGGCTTCATATGGTCATAGAAGGCAGGCTACATTTTAAAGTTGTATTTCTAATTTCACGTAGTTTTGCAGTTTGTCCTATCAGTTAAATTCTAGGTTTTTTCGTGATTTTGGTTGACCTCTTGCAGCGTCGCTGGCCTTCTGAATTCTGTGTGGAGGTGCAGCCTCTCGTTTAAAATTCTGAGTGCTCTAGGAAAATTAAATGCTTAACATCCTAAGAGCAAGATTGGAATGAATGGAAGCAGCAGGCATGTGAAATAGATTGGAACATGAAAAAAATCAATAAGAAAGGATCTAGAGGTCCTGAACCCTGTACTTCAGCAATGCATTTTTAAGTGGAGCCTACCAGACAGCATAAGCTGTCTGGGTTCGAAAGACCTAGGATGAGGATTTACAGGGGCTTAAGAGCCTGCCTACTGCTTACCATGGGTTGGCTTTATTCTCACTCTTATTTGCTGCCTTCTTGGGGGTCATCTTGTGCGTTGCCCTCCCCTGGAGCACAGCCTCTTTATCGTCCTATTGACTGTGTGACTTGTCCCCTTGCACTGCTCTATTTTAAGGAGCTACATTGTTTTCATTTTGGTTAAGCACTCCTTCACATGCATGTTTTCCTGCTCTCTTCCTCTTGCGCTTCTCTCCCACTACCCTCAAATTAACCTGTGTGCTCTGTTTCCTCTCTCCTGTGTACTTCTCCCCCCAGCTCTTCTACCCTCTCCATCAAACAGAGCTCCTCTGCCCACCTCCCCTCGCTCATTGGTGAGCAACACTTGGCCCTTTGCCACTTCATCTGTCACTCCACCACTGGTTTTGTTATTCATCAAAGGCTTTATTAAAAAGGTGCAATGTTTACATTAGTGACAGAGTGACTGCTATCGCGCAGCTGCTACTAGCAAAGATGATATTCAGCAGGGTGATTCAAGTGAAGTGCTTTGAAGCTGGATAATGGCTGCTGGACAGGGGAAGAGAAAAATATTCCACATCGACACATGCTTCTTGTCAGCAGCACCTTTAGAGGAAAAAAGCCTGGTTTAAAATCAAGTGAAATTTCCGCTTGTTTTGGACGAAATCATGAAGGCCGTCTGAACTGCAACCTTCAACCACCGCCCAGGAGCCGCAGGGAACTTTTGTAAGGACACAAGCGAACGAAGGCACGCGGAGTTTCAGTGTGCCCAGCAATACATAACCACCAGCACTATTACACCACCTCCACTACAGGACCACGTGCCACAGCTCTTCCCGCCTCTTTTTGTTAGTTTCGCCATTTGGTGTCCTTGCATGTTGCGCAAAGAGAACATCCCTTTCTTCACAGTGAACAATGGCCCCCAGGGTGCTACGTTATTCTTCTTGGCTGAGCACTACATGATTGTGTGTGTTATCCAGCTCTCTCCCTCTTGTGCTTCCGCCCCTCCAAGTACCCGTGCTTCCCTCATGTGCTGCATGCTTTGTCTTGTAAGCTTCTACCCTCCACCAAAACCCCTTATGCAGCTTCCCCCCTACCATCATGTTGCTTCGCCCTTGTTTTCTGCTTTTCCCCTCCCCGCGACTAATCCCTGTTGCTCACCATCCTTCACCCCATAGGACCCAGTCCTTTTTTTTCAATGTATTAATGTTTTTGGAGGGCTATGGAGCAAATAGCTAACAGTTCCTACAGTATAAAAAGTGTTTTTAGACTACTTCAATTTTACTTTTTTTTATTTGCCGATTCAAAGTGGATCGGTAAATAACATTTTTTAAAAAAAAGTGTTCATGTGTGGTGATGATGCATGTGCGTGCCTACGACATGTTGTGGCCAGCTGCGTCATCTGATCTTTTCATTTTAACTTTGGCCCATGCTGAACATCATCTTGAAGATTCTGTGTATCATCGCCAAAAGGCGTTTGCAAAGACAATAGGCCCCAAAGGTATACCTATTGGTTTTGCTAATGCTTATTCCTTTCAGTAACACGCCTTCTAGAGCTACAGGCGGGAAGATTGTACTGCTTACCACCAGTTACTGATCACATCAAAGGAATGCTTATTAATGTCCCTCCAATGCCCTGGTGTTTACAGTGCACTGCTAACACACCTTTTTCTGTATATTGCATAAAGTATGTTGTGAGTATTCCAGTGCTTAATTTGAGGTGCTGGTTTCCGATGCTCTGCACCAGCACTTAATTGACAACACAGGCGCTTGTGACAGTCTGCCACAAGGTGGCGCTGTCTGGCTAATTCTGAGATGACCACAACAGGTAATTATTAATGCAATATACATAAAAAATATTATTACCCACCACCAAAACCAATCTTAAGGCTATGGGGACCTGGAATAGTCTGAATTGTTATACTTGCCAGACAACTAAAGCTGTAGCCAGACCCTAACAAGCATTTACAATGCAATGGTTTTGCCTTTGTTAAAGTTCGAGCTATTGGCATTGCTCTTGACATTATTTTTATTAATTTTTTTAACATAAATAAATGGCATTGTCATTTACAATGCCAATAGCTTTATCTCCCGCAAATGACACACACAGTGCCCCCCCCCCACACACACACACACACACAGAGCCCCCCACACACACACAGCCACACAGAGCCCCCCACACACACAGCCACACAAAGCCCCTCACACACACAGGCACACAAAGCTTCCTACACACACAGCCACACAAAGCTTCCTACACACACAGCCACACGGAGCCCTCCACACACACCCACACAGCACAAGCAGGCAACAGGGGCACACGGAGGCACAAGCAGGCAACAGGGGCACACAGAGGCACAAGCAGGCAACAGGGGCACACAGAGGCACAAGCAGGCAACAGGGGCACACAGAGGCACAAGCAGGCAACAGGGGCACACAGAGGCACAAGCAGGCAACAGGGGCACACAGAGGCGCAACAGGGGCACACGGAGGCACAAGCAGAGTCCATAAAAAACGGCTTTTATTTTGAATGTGGTACTAGGCCTTATGGGTGTGCACTAATTTCGCTTCCAGCACTGACATTCATTACCTCTTTCACCAGTTGTTACTCAGTCTATACGCCAAAATATTGTTGATTCTGTCTTATTAGCTCAAACCTGGAAATTCTCCATGCTGTGTTCCTAATTCTTTACCAATGGGTATTTACATTTTGTCTTCGCCTATTGCTTAACCACTGGAAATACAGACAACCCAATTACACAGAGACAACCACACTACACAGATGCATTCACCCCTGCACAGTACCACACAGCCCTCCCTACAGAGGCACACCACAGTGCAGACACACTAATGCAGAAACTCTATCATGCACAGACGTTCGCATGTACAGACACACAGATCCCCTTTAGACAGAAGTACATACTCCCAGTAGGCTGACACACACACACACTCACCTTGAAGACGAAGATACCCAGATTTCAAAGCACACACATACCCTGCTGCACAGCATACACGCACCCCTGAAGTATACTTTCAAATGTCAATACTGGGCATTTATACACATACCTTGCTAGAAAGCCAAGGCAGGATGTAGTAGCCAAAGGCAGACGTTTTCACATTCTCAAATACAGTGCGACACTGGAGTGGTCCACATCGCTCTCCAGAAGTTTTAGCTGGTTAAAAAGCCTTTATGGGGGACCGTGGCAATGCCAGCAGCTGAGATAGCCACATAATGCGAAGCACTGAGTTCAGCACCTTCTAGAGACCACCCTCTCCACAAACACACACCTTTTTTCGCTCCCACTGAAAGCCCCGTGTAAATGGCTGATTTTCACTCTGCACTTAACTTGAGTTCATTAAGCACTTTAGAACACCTAACTTTGTGTGCTGAGATATAACGCTCATCCTTCGGAAGGTAAACGCAAAATACAAGCCCCAGAATGCAGCGCGCCGCTGAGTAAACAGGCCCGGCTGGCACGGGTGTGCAGAAGTCCAGGGCGGCAGTTATTGCTCCACACTCGCTTCCTGCCCCGTGGACTTCCTGCTTCATCTCTCTGACGACGGAGGTGCCCGTCTCTTCTGGGCGTGCACGGCGAAGTCTCAGACACCTGATTTCAACCTCCGGATAATTAGGGTGAAAGGAGCGGCCGTGGGGTGAGGTCTGCAGCGGGCCGGGCACAGGTGAGTCCCTTCCTCCTTATTACACACCGGGAACCAGTGCCCTCCGGTCCTCAGCCGGGGCGTCGACGTGTGAGCACTTGTGAAATGGGAGTCACAGGCGAGCCAGGAAGTGTGCACAAACGAGGGCACATGCCAGCCTCCCGGCAGGTGCCCTGGTAGTAACAGCTTGCTATTAGCACACTGCCCTACAATCCTACCGGGGCTTTTTATCACCGGGCTCGGTGGTACTCTTGTGAACGACATTGGCAAGATGAGAGGCTGAGCTGAAACGGGGATAAGGGGCAGTGCTGGTCTCCGGAATTGAACAAGTAATGGGCAAGATGAGCAGGCAACAGGGGCACACGGAGGCACAAATGGGCAACAGGGGCACACGGAGGCACAAGACACCATGTACAACTAAGGTGTTCATTGCGTCAGTCCTTGTAGACATTTGCTTTGTAGAATCAACCTCCAACAATGTTGGAAGTCTGGGGGCTCAATGCATCCACTGCAGCGTCTTTGTTTGAACCCTTACAGATCCACTCAATCCTTCCAAGGTAGATAAAATGAGTACCACTGAATTGAGTAACAATCCATATCTTATTTCAGCACCAAGATACCCTCTTGGACATATGTGCTTTACAAATGCATGTTGGCATTCAATAATGATTAGCTAAATTGACGTGTAGGAAATGCATTATACTATACGAATAAACGTTCTGTTGCGCTACAGAAAAATATATTGCATACAAATGACTGAAGGCCCTAGTAAGAGAAAATACTTTCGTAATCACTAAAAGAAGTCAACTTAAATATTTTAATAGTTCAAACTCTAGGCAACAACTGCAGTCCCAGGCAGCTCTCTGCACTTTATAGTCCCATTAAATTCATTTATCAGACTGCACTTGAACTTCTCATGTTTAGCTAACAGTAACAAAAGAGTGATGAAATATTAAACTTGGACAGGTGATACATATCAATTAGGGCATTAAAAGGTGTCAAAAGGCCTACGTACCTTGTATGAAATAATAAGTTAGCTTGGCACTAGCAGTCTTGTCAGTCGTGTAGTCGTGCAGTGCAATAAATATGAAGTTTGAATATTACAAAAGTCTGCACTTAATGTAGACTTCTTGATTAAAAACAACAACAAAAACAGTCCCAAATGTGATTGAGTTGACTCGACTTCCAAAGATGTACACATAATTAAGTAAACTCAAATAATCTCCGCATCCAAGAAATCCACATGTACGTGTTGGAACTTTCTACAGTGTAGGCCGAAACATTACTTTGGATGGATCAACTGCTATAAGACATACAATCTGCAAGCACCAAAAAATAAATAAACTGAGCTCTTGTAAAGCTGCATTTAATCGATGAAGTATATAACACCGGTAGATATATACACAGATATAAAATGTATCTGAATTGTCAATTGTTTTGCCCAATAAAACGAGTGTCGTTAAGGAACGTGACCTGCTGTCAAATGCTACTGGACGAACGGCCTTTGAGACATCTGCCGTCTAAATAGATGCCCATCTGTTCGTAATACTGGGAATGCAAACAGTATATACTCTGTAACAGAGGTCAGGTAAAAAAAAACATAACGCTCTGAAGTAACATTAGACTTTTAATTAGAAGAGCCATACAGCGGTTGTTCAGAAACTGTTTTTGCCTAAAGTTTGCCTGACGTCACAACCATAGTGCAATATGTCTTAAACTTTCTGTTGGAGGAGCTGACGATGAGGGAGGGGGCAAGGTCGACCTTATAAAGCCATGGGAATAAATCCATCCCAAGATGGCGAGAGCCTTGTTGTTTAGAGGGCAGAAAAAATGGAGGATATTGCAATATCCACAATGGGATAGGTTTCAAGAACCAGAGCGGGCCGCAGCTGCTTCTCTTCTTTCTAAAGCAAGCAGCACAAAAGGTGGAACAAGAAAAAAAACACCCCAGAAGGAAACCGGCAGGAGAAACCCGAGGAGGAGGCGAGGCTTCACTTAAAAAAACACATCTCCTAACAGAAAAGACTTCGGAGGCTAGGCTACCATGTAAGCAAATAATAATTCAGTTTTAAAATTAATCACGAGAACTGTGTGTGTGTGTGTGTGTGTTTGTGTGTGTGTGAGTGAGTGAGTGAGTGAGTGAGAGAGAGAGAAAGAGAGCGAGGGGTAGGGGTGTCCTTGTAGCTGGTTGGAAGGCAGGGAGTTTTCAGAGGTCTTTCAGGCTAGCTTACCTTGCACATTAAAACAACTCACACCCACAGATAGCTCTAGCCAGGAGACGAGACCCCTGGGCACCAGCATTTTCATAGGTAATGTTTTATAGTCGGTGCTTGATGCAGGAAACGAACTGGGAGCGCTTAAACTGAACAGTTTGGACCGTGTACAGGTAGAAGGGTCTCTGCCAGGAGACTGTGTGTTATCTTCTACGTATCAGGTATTTTGCGACATTAAAAGGCGAAGTACCTGTGGCTCGTGGTTTGGTGAGTATTTGCTGTAAACAGCTGAGGTCGTCTGTACACTCGCGCGCTGGACCCTAATGCAGGTGTTAATGCCGGACACACACAGGAGTCTTATTTTTATTGGTTTGACAAAACCTTTTTATGGGGACACAAGCAAACTCCTATTTTCTCCCAGTCCTCCTGTTTTTTGCATTTCTGTCACTATCTATTTGTCAATCAGATGAAGAACAATTTCAAATGGAGACATTTAGATTTTGTTCTCTTTTAAATTTGCACATTTTGTGTTGAATGTTGTAATTTAACACTCCAAGCGCTCGTGGGAGAAATGGATCAATTGCAAGAAAATAAATGGTTTAACCGTTAAAATGAGCGGCGCTACATGTTGTCGTGAAGGCGCTACGGCGAGATATAGTGAGTATATTATTAGGAATAATATTGGTGGGAGTCTTATTGCTGGAGTTCGACTGAGATGCGGTGAGACGGGCTGGGGTGGATGTGCTGGACTTTGCACCAGGCTGCACAGCTGTTCGTTCCCTTTGCAGCCAGATGTTCTTCTTGAACAGAGGAATGGTCGGGAATGCCCTTTTCGTGTCCTCTGCAGTGTATTTGCCGCTCCGTCTCGTACGCCATACCCCCGGCAAGCTTGCATCACGCAGTGCTTTACCGTAGGCGGATGCGGAGCGCTAAATAGCTGCAGCGTCTTCAAAAATGCGCTTTGTTTGAAGCGCTTGAGACCTGCAGCCCCGCAGACAGGCGCTACCATCCCAATGTCTCCAGTGTACCCCGACTGCCAAGCGAAGGACGGGGTGGGGGCGCAATCTGCCCCCGCTCAGGCGCGCGCCTCCGGATTCTATCATTTGCCTCGTGATGTTTGCATCCAGATGTTCTTCTTGAACAGAGGAATGGTCGGGAATGCCCTTTTCGTGTCCTCTGCAGTGTATTTGCCGCTCCGTCTCGTACGCCATACCCCCGGCAAGCTTGCATCACGCAGTGCTTTACCGTAGGCGGATGCGGAGCGCTAAATAGCTGCAGCGTCTTCAAAAATGCGCTTTGTTTGAAGCGCTTGAGACCTGCGGCCCCGCAGACAGGCGCTACCATCCCAATGTCTCCAGTGTACCCCGACTGCCAAGCGAAGGACGGGGTGGGGGCGCAATCTGCCCCCGCTCAGGCGCGCGCCTCCGGATTCTATCATTTGCCTTGTGATGTTTGCATCCGTCCGGCCACTGCTCCTGATTTTATCATCATCGCCTCGTGCTTGTCTCTGGCGGATGATGTTTTCCACATGAAGAACCCCCGCTGGGGGGATTTTTCCATCGCTGGTGCATTGAACATGTCTGCCCATTTTGGACGGAAGTGGCCACTAGATGACTGACGGGTCTGGTGTCAGCAGAGGCGGCAGACATCGAGTCACGGCTCCTCCGCGCGAACACGTGTGATCCCGGGCGATCGCTCTCTAGTCCGGGCCCTGTTGTCTTTATGTACACAAATGCAATAGTGACGTGTTATATAAAAAGTTGCTGGCTTTATAATATGAAGCTGTTGAACTGCAAAATGGTTCGAGATAAAAACACAAGGGTGTGCGCCCCTCGAGGTGTGTGGGTCCGTACTGTTAATAGGCACAAGTGTGTGGCTTTCACCAGTGTCCACGTGGCGGGCGTCATCATTCACGGTGTGCTTCCAAGCACTTCAGTGTCTAAGAGATGGCGTCTCTAGTCTACGTGTCACGAGGGTGCTTTGCATTGTGCCGGCAAAAGGGATGTAGTCGGGCATGTGCTCCTACGCTTCTTCTGTAAAGGTGATCGCTGTTGGTCCTTCTTCGAGGCTGTAGCCAATGGATGCGCGGCTCCAGCGATGACGTGGGCGGCTCGAGAACCACTCCTAGCGCGGCGGCACTGAGGGGGCTCGACCGCTTCAGCCAATGGGAGGGCAGCTCCTTCGTTATTGCTCTCCTGTGCCCCGGCGAGGTCCTAAAGTTATTCACGGCCCCGGGCAGCGGCGTCAATCAAGGGGGCCGCCGTAGTAGGAGGCGGCAGAGCGCTCGGGGTGCCATTAGTGCCTTACCAGATTCGGGGGCGTTCCCGAGGGCTTTTGGCTGACGTAGCGTGACGTCGCCAAAAGCCAAAGAATGTCGGGAACGCCCCCGTGTCTGGTCCGGCATTGACGGACAGGCCCCTCATCCAATGGCTAGGCTCCATTTATGGAGCCAGCCAATGAATGACGAGGGCCGACCCAAAGCCACACTACAGTTCTCATCAGGTTTTCACCTGCGCGAAAAAGATGCGCAGAGCGCATCTTTTTGGCGAGGCAAAACCTAAAAAGGGTCAAAGATAAACAACCATAAGCATCCTAGTATCCCCAAAATACAGCACAAGAGAACCCCCCTCCCAACCACAGTCCCTTAATGAAGAGATAAATACCACATCATATTGTTGCCACCTAGCGGCAACCTGAAGACACAAACAAGGCTCAGGTGAAGAGGGGAGAAGTTGAGGCCATGGCAGCCGCGAATTCAAGGAATTCGAACTTCAGAACAAGTTGCTGAAGCACAAGTGTGTGTATATGAGGGCACTCAGCCTTACCAGTGATAGGAGACTTACCCAGATGAGGCTCAACTGCCCACAAAGACAGATCAGGAGGTGTCCAATACAGATTCGAATTAAGGGAATCTAAGGAGTTGCCACAGGGCAGGCAAAGCTGCCATTTGTGCTCTTTGCACCAATCACTGGCTGAAACAGAAGATGCTAGACAATTATTCGATATTAGAGATGATTGAGGGGCAGACCCACAAGTGTCCTCAGTTATTGTACAAAGAAAAGCAACCAGCCTTAGAAGATGCCCATCTCTGTGGACTTGCACTTACTGAACTGGGCCATCAAATGAGAAAGACACATGTCACCATTCCTGATATTGTAGTTCGTATCAGCACAAAGCCCTCAAACATTGCTGCAAAGAATCCCAGGTCCATCCCTGGCTAGTTAGGCCAGTCACAGTTTTTTCTTACAATTATAGGACTTGTAGTAATATTTAAGCCAGTATAAAGCCAGGACAAGTCCTAGAATTCTAAGAAAAACAATGGGACAAGCATGGACCTAGGACACTTGTCAGCTGTGTTCAAAACATTTCTCAGCAACTCAGCTAGATCGGGATGGCTCTTATTTTCTTATTTGGAACTAATATGACCAAATCTGCAAATTTCGGAAAAGCCAAAGTAAGTGGCATCAAGTCCTTGTGGCGTGTCAGACAAGATCAAGTGAAACCTCAAACCTGCCCATCGCAGACTTGAGGTTTTCGTCCACCCTTTCCAAACTCTGTGACTAGTTGGGAAAGGGTGGATGACAGGATGATTGTCATGTAGCCATGGGCACTGCAGGGTTTAAGCCTGCAGCACCCAGGTGTGCCTTTAGCTGCGACGCCTAGAATGTCACAAATTGGGGAGGCACTGAGGCATGACAGGGATGGGATTTCTCCAGCCCCAGTGATCTCTCTCTCTGAAGGCTGGTGCAGACGCCTGCCACCACATACTTGCTGAACCCGTAAAAGGTAGTCATTTTTATTATACCAAGAGTGAATAATGCAGTATTATTCACTATTGATATAATATAAAACAAATTGGCTAGAAAACAAGAGGGCTTGGCCCCTAAGACCATTAAGTTGGGCCGCCACTGCATTTACGACCCCGATCTTGCATCTCCATCATCTCTGCATCGACTCCAACCCCTTTCTCCAAAGCTTCTCCCACAAATCTAATCTCACTGGACCACAGTCTCTTCCAGACCAATCAGCCACACCCGATATATCTATCCCAAAACTCCATCCTGACCCACTTCGCCTCTAAAAGACAGTCAGCGCCCTCCGCAAACTCTCTTAGAACCTCAACAGGACTCAACCCACATTCTTTACCACTCATCTGACAATCTCAGAATCCTCCCAAGAGCAACGTCTTACAGAGACGTTATAAGACATGGGCAAAGTGACCTATTGCCCAGGGCCACCACCTTCCAAGAGGCTCCTGAGCACCTGATATGTCTCTACCTTGCTTCTGTGTATTTTTGCAACTCAAATATTTTAAAAATGCCCCTGAGAAACTGAAATGCCTCTCTTGCTGGCTTCTGTGTATCTTTACAACTCAAACTATTGTACACACAAGTCAATATTATTTGGAAATGCAGGGATGAGATTAGCAGAAAACGGGCAATACAATTCAAAGTTTTTCTAAAAAATGTATTGCCCAGGTCCCTCAAAATCTTTAAGATGGCACGGTCTTCTTAAATTTGCAAACACTCAAACCTCACTCCCAGCACCCTCTTTCACCCCCTCTGTATCCCAAAGACGCTCCTTCACCCTCCATCATCACCCACACTGAACAGTCTACATACCGTCTCTCCAACCCAGACCTCAGGCCTTTCCTACTGATCGTCTACGAGACCCTCGAACCTCCACCGCTGACCTTCTACCTCAGCCCCCATCATTAGCCGCAAAACCTCTAACAATCGGTTACCTATACCTTTACTCATGAACACAAAAGCAAACCCCTTCCCACCACTCCTGTCCAGCTCACCCTGCTGCAGGTCCAGGAACACAGCACTGGCTAGTTCCTATTAGAGGAAAGATCCTTAGCTTCGGCACAGACACAACATTACGTGCCCAGCACATCACGTCCAGGCAGCGTTGACTCGTCAATGGCTAAACGTGCGTGAGGAGGCGGAGCCGGTGTACTATCAATAGACCCACCCCATCTGTCTTTACACCCTCCCGCGTTCCCACGCATGCGCACAATTATGCGCAGCCGCATATGGTCCATGTCTTGGCAGCATGTATTTTTTAAGCTCCTCACTCTTCTGCTGGTTTAGTGCGCATGCGTGTGATTGCACGCATGCGCTTTCAAGATCCAGGGCGAACACTCAACTTTAACCGCCGTTCACCAGGAGCCCTTGCCTTGCGCTCAGCTCCGGCAGCCACAGGGCCCGGCCGAGGCTCCCAGGAGAGTCCCGCACAAAGGCGGGGAGGGCTGCGGGGAGCGGGGGGTGCTTTTGCAACCTCCCCCACCGCCAAAGAAAGGTGCCCATTTACTGTTTGCAGATGCCACTTCCCCCCCCCCCTTTATAGTTTCACAGTGCGCTGCCCCAGGGTGCCCCCATCCTTTCTTTCACATTGCGCTGCCCCAAGGGATCCCCTTCATTCGATTGTACTCGCATCCCATGCTGCGATTTTAAATTGGCCCACAAGAAAACACACCTGACGTGTGCTTTCTTGTGTAGCACTCCCTCAAAATCCAATCGCCTTTAGGCGCTCCAAATGTTCTTCAGATAATGGAACAGGCCAGGTGAGAGTTTATGATTGTTCCTGCATCACAGAGCAATACAATGTTTTTATTGACCGCTTTCTACTACAGTTCTGCCGATTCTAAGTACTGTAAATAAGATACTACTATTAGCACATTTATGGCACTCAATGTACAGCCCTCGAAAGAACTCAGGCAGGAGTCTGTCTTGCCATGATTTCCACTTGTGACCTTTGGCCCCCTTCATTACCTCATCCACCAGCTTTCTCGCAACATGTCGCAGGGAACTCGTTCTAGTGACAAAGGCTGTCAGTCCTTGCGCTCAGGACATGAACCTCTCGCTCTGAAGTCCAAGGCCCTCCATCATCGCCTCTTACGCCGGCCTACGTGCCGCACCTCTGACACCTGGCGTACTTGCTTAAAATCTGCAGTGTTTTACATAAACAGATCACTGCTGACCAGGGCTTTAAGTGGGATGTAAAAACTGAGGGTCTCTCAAAGGGGCATGGCCAGTGTAATTAGGGGCATGGCTTTAAAACACTTACGCTAAAAATCTGTGTTTAGCATAGTGTGCCGCCCGACTTGTATTTTGCTGTATCTGTCATTGCATCCAGATATATGATACAACAAGAAGTAAGGACTATTGGCTTTGCCAATGGTTATTTGTTGCATAATATAAATAAGCTGCAACTATGGTTATTACATATAATATTGAAAAAGCTTCCAATTAAAGCCCTGGTGACCCTACCACAATGTTTCTGCTCTTGCGTTTTAGAAAGAGAAGGGAAATCCAGAAAGAAAATGACTCTTTAAAGGATTTCCCTTCCCCCACTCACAACACTCACCTGGCATGACGTCATGCCGTAACTTCTTCACTAGTGAGAAGTGAGCAGTGTGGGCAGCGCACATTGACGTGCCTGCTGTCTCGAAACGGGTCTCTATCAGGCTGTTTGCGCCCTAACACTTTTTTCTAGACTGCAGTGACAGCAAACTGCTATCACTGCACTCTGGAAAAAAAACAGACCGCCTGTGCCAGGGCTCAAAACAGCCCGATAGAGACCCGTTTCGAGCCCCCCTTAAAAAACTGCTGGTGCTCAGACCCCTCAAGACCTGGCCTACTTAAAGCCCTACTGCTGACCCCTCTGTTTTCTCCAACTATCCCTAGTGTCTCTACTTCCCTACTTCTCAAGAAATAGGAACAACTTATTTCGTCACCACACCCATCTCTTCTCTAACAACCTACCAACTCCCACGTCAGTGCTTAATTTGTATAAAAACAAGTGCAAGGACCCTAGTCATGAGGCTACTGTACCTAGCACACCCCATTGCCACTACCAGTGCTGCCAATGACAGTACCTATAAAACGATAACCATCAAACTGCTACTAGTTTGACAATTAAGACAGGTCGAAGCCCCGAAAGCCATAAAAACTGGCTTGGGTGGTAGGCGTTAATTGCACCTGCATTCAAGGTAGCCCATGGCATGGCCCCTAAGTACCTCTCCAACAGCCCGTGCAGCTACACACCTGCCTAGAATCTGTGATCTACTAAATGAAACCTTCTTGTCACACCCAAAACTTTGTGCCTCCACTATCTTTTAAAGCAACCGCACACCACAGGATTTCAAAACAACATCGGGAAGTTACTTGCTGCTACCTAAAGGACACAAATGGATTCTAGTTCCTCATACTTCTGAAAATATGTATGTTTCATGCATGCAGGTGGAAACAAAAGTAATGTACTTCTGTCTTCGTCAGAACCCACCGCAGAACTGGTGCAGTTAACCAGCCCCTTAACATACATTACAATATTGAAATGTGATGACGGAAGCGCTTGAAAAAACACAGCAGAATCGAAAAAAAAATCCAGTAGCTGTTACCTCAGTCATCGATTAAAATGTTATTGCTGCTTCTGAATGAATACTTAATAAATACTACTGCATTACTGTGTGATTTCCTGACACATATGTTGTAAAGCGCTCCGATACCCTCTGGTCTGGCCAGCGCTATAAAAAACTCTTAAAATAAATAAACTTGAGACCACCACATTTGTCAGCAGCAAAGGGTCTCTTCACTCAGCCATCCACGGCTGTCATTTTGCCGAAATTGTAGTGTCAAGTTTTCCATGCTGGGTGTAACACTAGTTACTAGTAACAGTTGTTAACTAACACCATTGTGCATTCTAGGACTTGTAGTTTCACATTTAACACTGCACGTATGGACTCAAAACATAAAGCATGAACAGTGCTGGTAGCTAAAATGTCACGACTGCGACCACTTGACAGTGACGCAAGATCACAGGGGTTGCAAACAGCCCCGGAGTCGCAGGACATGCTAATGCATTGAAGGTCCACACCTTTCTTGAAGCGCTACAAGCTTCTCAAGTTTCCCAACTAAACCTGTGAATATTTCATACATTTGTTTTTCATTTCTATTTGCATTATGGTATGTGTAGTCCTCAATTAAAAAAGTTCTAACATAATTACTGGCAACAGACACACTTAGGTGAGCTACGCCAACATAGAATCTTGACACTTCAGGGCTGTGCTGACAATCCCAAAAGTACATTTAGAATTTTCCCAAATAATTGGCTCTAAAGAGTTAAAGAGTTAAAAATACAATACTTGAAGGTCTGCAACAGCATGCCTTATTTTCTTCGGCATGAAATATTCCAAAATTCCATTCCCAGTAGAAACATAGGATGCAGAGGAGGTGTTTGAGCCAGGGGTTAAAAGTGTCTGTCATAGGTCACATTTTCCTCTTCCGCCCAGAAATACAGATGGACAAAAATATAAAGTCTGCAACACCTGTCTTCACCTCTGCTCCTATTGGAAGTGCTGCTCACTGAATTTACTAACAGGATGCGCGGGGGAGGGGCGAAGGTCATATTAGCAAACGCGTCACTCCATTTTATTAGTGGTGGAGAAACCCTTTGCAAGTTGTGTGGACCAGTCTGGGTCATAGAGAGACACTTGATCCAAGTCCCAATACGTCATGCATATGGATTTTCATATCAGCCGTCCACCTGCAAAGCTCACCTGGATGCTCACTGCGGCCATGGCGGACATAGAAACTGCACTTCCAGAGGGTAGGAGGTTCAGGCACCTCTGTTGGGCAGGTTGGTTCCACACATGGGTTTTCTTGTTTTCACTGCACCAAAATTTAGGGTGGAGGGCAGACGGTGACAGGATGCTTACTTGTTTGGTGTCCAAAGCTTAGACAGATGACTGTTGTTTGTTCTTGTGAGCCTTGGACTAGCACTGCCTACCCTTGTGCCTCTCTCCCACAGATAAACCCTACATCTGCACCATTTTAAGGAGCAGAACATCTAGGACATACAAAGAGCACTCATTAAACACAAACCCCAGCTACATGTGCAAAACATGGCTCAAACCTATAGTAGTTGCCAAGCAGTTGCCACCTCAACATAACACCCAACTCCTGTTATACTCTTACTGTGTGCTATGTCAGCTGAACAAGCTAGACACAGTTCCTGCCAACATAATGCATTGGGACACGGCTCATGCAGTCGACTAAGCATTTGCCACCTCAACGCTACATCCAGTTAGAGCTACTGTCACACATCACGGTACAACAACAGTACTTATGAAACACAGCTAGCACCATCATTCACACACCAATGCTCAAAGCCCTGTAGTTGGCTAAGCATTTACCTCCTCAACAGAAAACCAATTCAAGTTATACTGACACATCAATTCCGTCACACCAACCTACATATCAACCAGCATGAAGAAGTGGGAATTGAAACCTATCAGGTCCACAGTGAATGGGAAAAAAACCATAATGGGAAATATGCTTGAAATAGATCTCTAATTGTCTGTTGCGCTGCTTCCTTCTCTGCAATATAAATATTAATATAAATATATTTTCAATATATATTTTAGTTATATATTTACAATATATATTTTCTTTTATTAATATAAATATAATATATTTACAATAAATATCTACAATATATATATATATATATATATATATATATATATATATATATATATATATATATATATATATATTTAATATAAATATTTATTTATATTTACAATATAAATAGAACCATTTGCTAACTGGGATATTGTAGACAAGGAAGCAGCGCAACAGACTGCAACCAAATCTTTACCTCTGACTAACTGAGCTAAGCGAAAATATGAGTTACACCTGAAATAGAAAAACAAAATAAGAACTGCTATTACCAATTGTAAAAGCCTCGATTAAGCCCTGATCCTGATGACCATGTAAGGGTGAAACACGTGTCAGCTCTCGATAATCAGATAAAGAATATTGCAACATCTTGAAAAAATGATGAAAATCATGAATAAAAGGATAACTTAAAATCACAGTCCAAGATCTTGAATTATTCTTCATGTATCAATATTGAATAAGGAAGACAATGCACCCATATACCTCAAAATAGTAAGTGCTAATGGCTTCCCATCAGCAGCTCCTTGCAGTCTCTGTCACACCTGGAGGGAGCCAGAGGGCAGGCACACCTCCTGCTGTGACAGTTGAGCAACCCACTATCATTCTGCCTCCGACAGCCCTCTGGCCTGACTTCACATGCATGGGGTCATGTGTGTGAAGGCTGTAACAACAGCTTTTCACAGGGTAAACCAGTCCTTAGTAGACCAAAACACCGGCCCGCTAACTGGCCTCAGGCAGAAGCCCATCGGTCGATGGCAGATTGCCCGCCTTGCCAATCAGAGGTGCTCTCAGTCTACCCATAGGCCAGGTGCCAGACTTGAGATAACCCGCACGTGCCAATGCCCCACCACCAAAGGAAAAGAGCCACAACCCATCAGATCTGCTCGAGTTCTTCTAAAATTGCCACCAGCCTTGTGTTTAATGCCTGAGGGCAGTCACTAAATACGTTGATAACCTATATATGCAAGATATGTGTTGAGTTGCTACTTACAAAGTGCAATAGAGCCAGGGAGGTAAGGCTGCTGTCATAACCTACTGGGATAAAGTCTTGTTGGCCACTGCAGCTAAATGGGATGACCAGTCCCTTGAATGTCTTGTGGAACATTAATGAGTTTTAATAGACGCTACAACATAAGATGTTTCAGTTCAGTTCAGTTCAGTTCAAAAAGCTTTTATTCGATTTGTACATACAAATCATACAAGCAAAATACATAATTGAAATATTAAAATCACCATATATCTTTCCTAAAAAAGGGAAAAAAGCTAAAGTGCAGCAAGTGGAAAGTAATCATGCCTCTATAGGTCAACATGTTCTTATAAAATACACGACGTTCTTACATGGACTAACTGGGAATCAGTAGGAATTACTTACTAGGCCTTTCCTGGGAACTGTATATTAAAATTGTTAAATAATCATTCAATACTGTGGATCACTGCATGAATACCTTAATTACAGAAATTGATATAAAATTCAAAGAGAAATAAAAACATATGTATACAGACAGGAATGTTAACATTAATTTCATCATGAATAAACCCTGGCAGCTGTATAACACAAGTACAGACAGGTCAGTAGATAACATTATAGTACAATACTTTTCCTGGCAGCTGTACATTTTAAAATAAAAGTAGCCAAGAAGAAACAAATCTCCTCGTTCACTAGTAAAGATAAAAATATCAATGCTGTTTGTGTAGTACAGATGTTGTATTTGATAAAAATTGGTTTAAGGTATTTTAGCCTGAAATACTGATAAAATTTACAAAAAAGTAAAAAATGGCAACTACTCTGACGAGAGGTACCGTCACACGGACATGGTGTGTTTGAACTAGTTTTTGTGTTTGGAAAAGCAACCAAGTGGTGTACAATACCCAATCTGACCCGTGTTAAAACATACTGGTGGGAAGGGCGGGTCACAAATACAAGATAGGATTGTAGTCCAGAAGCTAAATTTAAATCTTTGTAAAATTTCATAGTAGCAAGATTTCCAACAGCTTTGTCTCGCTCAGCCTTACGAAAATTAAGGAACGTTATCTTAATTTCTTTTTTTGAAATGAAGACAACCTTTTCCGGCTCACGGAACACATTAATGTTGAACAGAAGTAGATACCAATGATGGATGTATCTTAACCATAATACCCGTGAGGAATGATCCAAACCTATACAGTCAAGGATAATATCCTGAGTAAATCGGGTCTCTGGCTTAGCCCAAATAGAACGCCACAATAAAAGTGGCCGAACTGCTGCTAAGTCAGAGATGTACTCGATCCCAACTTCTTCATGGATCAACTGTATGGAGGCGGAAGGGGGAACACATAATAGCCTCCTTAAGAACTTGTTTTCCTCCTTCTGCAGGAGAATACCCTCACAGTGACCCCACACCCCTGCCCCATACAGGGCAGAGGAAACACAACATACATTGTATATGTTCGTCATATCATAGATACTTCGTGAGCCAAGTTTAGAGGCAAAACGAAAAATGCTACTAGTAGACCGTAACATTTTTGTTTTTACGGCATCAAATTCCGCATTCCAGGACCCACTGTTACTATATGTTATTCCCAAATAACAAAAAGATTTAACAGAGGTCAGCTTTTCCTTATCTAGGAAGAAAGTATGCTTTACCTGCTTAGCTGCCTGACCACATGACATTACATATGTCTTAGTTTTATTCACACGAAGCTGCCTAGCTTGTATAAACTGCGTGAAATTATCAATTAGGCGCTGTAGGCCCAACTGTGTTCGAGATAAAAGAACAGCGTCATCCGCATAAAGTAACAGTGGAACAGGTTTACCACCAATCAGGGGGGCATCTGCTAAGATGTCGGTCAGGGATCGATCTACACCATTAATAAAAAGGGAAAATAAAAGCGGGGCTAAAACACAACCCTGACGTATGCCCCGAGACACTCTAAAGAACGGGGTACATTCGCCAAGGGTGCCATAGCGGACTTTACATGAAAGTTTTTCGTATAGTCTAGCTAAAAAATACACTATTTCCCTTGGTGCCCCTGCGTCTAGCAGAACCTCCCAAAGAATACCATGGTTAACCAAATCGAAAGCGCTGCTCAAATCAGCAAAACATAAAAAGAGGTTGCCACTTTTGGCCACAGTATATTTACTGATTAAAAGGTCCAGATTTACGCATTGGTCCAGTGTACCCAGACCTTTGCGGAAACCGTATTGGACTCTAGTTAAGATGTTAAAATCAGTTGCCCAGTCTTCTAGCCTCTTCAGCAAAATCCTACTCATCACCTTTACAGAGGCATCCAGTAATGAAATTGGGCGATAATTAGAGGCCTCTGACTTATCGCCCTTCTTATGTAAAGGAATGATGATCGATTGACCCCAGGTAAAAGGGAATTCATTTTCAGCCGCACAATTAAAAATCCTCGTCAAAATGGGAGCCCATAACGCTGTTTCATCTTTGTATAAATCCAGCGGGACCCCATCGGGGCCAGGTGCCTTGCCTCCTTTACTTAAAGAAATTGCTTCCTGACATTCTTCCAATGTTATAGCCAACGAAAGGGGCAACCATGGGTTTATATCTGGTGATGGTGACTCAGAAGTTGGCCCTTCAGGGTTAAATATTTTAGAAAAATGATTAACCCAGTCGCTACATGCCACATATGAGGTCAGTTCTGGAACATTTTCTCTACTGAGAAACGGACTATTAATCGTTTCCCAATAGAGTTTACTGTTTTTAGTCTCGGCAGCCTCCCTCAGCTTGTCCCACGCCTCAGACTGTAATACCCTTTTCCTTTTATTAATAGCTGATTTGTAACTAGCCCTGAGGTGTTGTATCACAGTCTTAACACGTGGTTTGGTGCCTAGCGCATTCTTTAAGTTGCGGAGGGCGACGATACATGTCTTATCAAACCACCCCTGCTTTTGACCATGGTTGGCTGACGGGGTCTTGGTGAAGATACCCTCAATAATGTTGTTCAAAGATACAAAACATTCTATTAAACAGCCAGAGTCGCTGTCATCATCCAAACAATACCTAATTTGATTCTTGCATTGGGTGACAACCTCCTTCTGCTTGACTTTAGAATTTAAACCAGTCCATTTAACCCTAAGATGTTTCATGTCCTGGGTTGGTGCTGGTCTGAGCACATTGGTGAAATTGTACCATCAGGTGGTTGTCTAATGGAGAGTAATGTTTCACCTGAGTCCAGAAATGTTCTGGTGTTTTCTGTGGATCTCCTTTCGGCTGCATTCTATGTATAAACTATATGCCTATAATGTTACGACTGAAAAGGTAAATGTCTGGTTGGCTGGGGATTTTGTTTTAAGTTTTAGTTTTTATAATTTTAGCTCTATATAAAATATTTTCCTGGAACAATATTCTGCAATAAATAAACTCAATAAAGAGCGATTTCCAAAAAACAAAAGTTTGAAGGACCAGTTTTCAGACGGCAGAAACTATCAGTCAGTGTAAGTCAGAAGCCTTCCCTCGGGTGGTCATTCCAAGGTATATTTGTCCTGTTTGAGACTGTGTCACTGAAAACCTGGTGGTTCCCAACAGAAAACAAAATAAATGATCCCCAGTTGCTGGGAGAAAATTCCCAGTATGTCAAAGCCATTTGTAATATACTTTTTAAAAAAAACCGCTCTGCTGAGAAGGTGCAGTAAACATGGTGCCCATTTGGCAAGGGTAATGGCAGCTCCACTTACAGCACAAACATTTCTGCCTGCCTGGTGGGGCTCCCAGGTGAGGCAGGCTCTATTCTACCAGGGGAGAGGTGCCTAACCTCGCTGGCATGGCGGTCTGGTGGGCCACCTGCTAGACTCTAAAGGAGTACCATACTCTACTACAACGAATCTTGGGTGTACCAACATGTATAGAGAACTTTGCATCATGAAAACGTTAATACTAATGTAAGAATGCATCTCATGTCAAAGCCAGTAGGCCTTCCGTACTGATAATGATACCTCCTTGTACTATGATATTGTGTCAATGCCTATGTGTAGGAGTACTTGGACTTATTGTTATGGTTTCCTGGGGTGCCAACTGTTCAGCATGCGTCACCAAAGGTATTTCCATCTACCTGACTGTATATATTTGTAAATGATGCATAGTATGTAATAGTGTGTTTGCAATAAAGTAATATTTATGAGATAAAGCACTGACTGGACAATGACTTATTGAGTGTGGTTGTCACGTGCTAGCAAACTGGGGGTACTAGCCCACACCACCTCCCGCACTGCTCTGCTTCTTTAGCCGGACAGAGTCAAGTGCTACAATCGTGTACTTGGTTCCCAGCACAGAGAATGTTGCAGACTTATTTCTTGTGAAGGACTAATATCCTTTTCAAGTCGTAACTCTCTTCCTTAGAAGGATGAAGTTAGAAAGCAGGTGTAGCAACTGCAGATAAAGATTTTAAAAGTCCGGACTGGACAGACATCATCTGGAGAGACTGCCTTTCAGGCGGTAAGCAATGAAGATATCCCTTCTTCCTTAATCCTTGGGAGAACTAGGATACGAGGGATGAAGGCTTGTAATGATTCTGCATGGGACAGGATGAAATAAGATGGAAAATACAGTCATGAATGACCTCGATCTCTTAGATCAGGGGTCTCGAAACCGGTCCTGGAGGGCCGGATCCATGCTAGATTTGTTGGATATCCCCATTGAGATACATGTAGTAATTTGAAAAATCTGGCATGGATCCGTCCCTCCAGGACCGGTTTGGAGACCCCTGCCTTAGATAAAGGAGGCCAAAGTTTCACAAGCATCTTAGGAGGGGGAATAGTCATTTTGATACAATGCAAACTGGTGAGATTCGAGACTGCCCTTGAGGAGTTGGAGGCTTAAAATTGAAATTAAAATGGTAGCAATGCCTGAGTTGTTGACATTTATTTTGCACTATCATAGGCAGGCGTATGTATTTTTAAGTGTCTACTGTACTTGCAAATGCATGGCAAGAAGACTCCATCAAAACACATACAGACACACAGCCGAAGGTCGAGAACCTGTAGGTTGTAGTTTACTTATTTGCAGTTCTTAGACCACTGCTCAAGCAAGCCCAGAGCACCCAGAGATTATCCCATCCTCCTGGTGCAGATCGGAGATTCAGTCTCAAGCACATCACAGCCTAAGATAAATGAAAACACTGGCCATTTAAAGCACTGCACTTTATTTTAGCTAAGACATTTTCCTTCTTGCCCTCATTACTACACTAGGGCTTTCAAGTAGGACTTTATTTCTGGCATTAGAAATACATTTTACTGCTTTTGTTGTTTTACACCGTGTGCGTTGTGCATGCTTCCATTATATTGTGTGCACAATGAGGGTTGAATTGTTTTTTCGGTTGGTGAGATTTGCAGAATGTTTTGTGGGTTAGCTGGTTTGCAGTGTGTGTCGAATGTATGTGGTTTACTGACTAAATTAGGGCTTCAGTGTGTCTCGAATGTATGTGGTTTGCTGAGTAAATTAGGGCTGCAGTGTGTTTCGAATGTATGTGGTTTGCTGAGAAAATTAGGGCTGCAGTGTGTGTCGAATGTATGTGGTTTACTGAGTAGGTTAGGGCTGAAGTGTGTGTCGAATGTATGTGGTTTACTGAGTAAGTTATGGCTGCAGTATGTGTCGAAAGTATGTGGTTTACTGAGTAGTTTAGGGCTGCAGTGTGTGTCGAATGAATGTTGTTTACTGAGTAAGTTAGGGTTGCAGTGTGTGTCGAATGTATGTGGTTTACTGAGTAGGTTAGGGCTGAAGTGTGTGTCGAATGTATGTGGTTTACTGAGTGAGTTAGGGCTGCAGTGTGTGTCGAAGGTGTTTGGTTTACTGAGTGAGTTAGAGCTGCAGTGTGTGTCGAAGGTGTGTGGTTTACTGAGTGAGTTAGAGCTGCAGCGTGTGTCGAATTTATGTGGTTTACTGAGTACGTTCGGGCTGCAGTGTGTGTCTAAGGTGTGTGGTTTACTGAGTAGGTTAGGGCTGCAGTGTGTGTCGAAGGTGTGTGGTTTACTGAGTGAGTTAGAGCTGCAGTGTGTGTCGAATGTGTGTGGTTTACTGAGTAAGTTAGGGTTGCAGTGTGTGTCGAAGGTGTGTGGTTTACTGAGTAGGTTAGGGCTGCAGTGTGTGTCGAAGGTGTGTGGTTTACTGAGTAAGTTAGGGCTGCAGTGTGTGTCGAAGGTGTGTGGTTTACTGAGTAGGTTAGGGCTGCAGTGTGTGTCGAAGGTGTGTGGTTTACTGAGTGAGTTAGGGCTGCAGTGTGTGTCGAAGGTGTGTGGTTTACTGAGTAAGTTAGGGCTGCAGTGTGTGTCGAAGGTGTGTGGTTTACTGTGTGTCGAAGGTGTGTGGTTTACTGAGTAGGTTAGGGCTGCAGTGTGTCGAAGGTGTGTGGTTTACTGAGTGAGTTAGGGCTGCAGTGTGTGTCGAAGGTGTGTGGTTTACTGAGTAAGTTAGGGCTGCAGTGTGTGTCGAAGGTGTGTGGTTTACTGAGTAAGTTAGGACTGCAGTGTGTTTCGAAGGTGTGTGGTTTACTGAGTAAGTTAGGGTTGCAGTGTGTGTCGAATGTATGTGGTTTACTGAGTAGGTTAGGGCTGAAGTGTGTGTCGAAGGTGTCTGGTTTACTGAGTAAGTTAGGGCTGCAATGTGTGTCGAAGGTGTGTGGTTTACTGAGTAAGTTAGGGCTGCAGTGTGTGTCGAAGGTGTGTGGTTTACTTAATAAGTTAGGGCTGAAGTGTGTGTCGAAGGTGTGTGGTTTACTGAGTAAGTTAGGGCTGCAGTGTGTGTCGGGCTGCAGTGTGTGTTGAAGGTGTGTGGTTTACTGAGTAAGTTAGGGCTGCGGTGTGTGTCAGGTGTCACAGGAGAGTGGGCTGTGGTCAGTGGGTTTGGAGAGAATCAGAGGTCAGCAAGGTTGACATGTTTATCAGGCCAGGATGGTTTGCAGTGACTGCTAGGAGTCAGTGAGCTTACAGAGAGTCCACTTTTCGGTCACAGGCTGCTCTGAAGACAGGCACGCCTAGAAAACAGGGAGCCCGCCCTCAGCAGCAACAGAATCTGCCATCTTTGTCCCCAGCAGGCCCTTCCCCTGCTGTTGTTTAATCAGCAATATTGCAGAGACGAACGGCAGTAGCAGCAAAACGCTCTGCTGTGTGTGTCACTACACTGTCCGAACACTGTTATCTTACTGGGACATGTGGTATGGTAACAGTTATTTATTACACTGGTGGCCCAAGGATTTGTGTTTGCTCTCCTATACTCACATGTTCACTTGTTTGATTCCACATGAGTTTACATAGCTTTTCATCCTTCTAAGGTCGATAAAATGAGTACCATTGAACAGAGGATCTTTGACCATTCAATAGCACAACAAAACTCTGGGGGTTGTACTTGCAGTCTACTAATATGGGTGCTATGTTTGTAGGTAATAGAAATGAAAACTCTCAGAAATGTCTATCTACAAACAGTGGTGCTGTGTTCTGCTAAACAGGCAGAGCACAACAAAAGACAGGACCACAGGGACAGCACGGCTATACAAATATCCAATCCACCACTGCCTGAAACCCCCATCGTATGGCCATGCAGTCTATAATAACTGCTGACTGGTACCACTGGCGGACTCAGCAGCTATGACCTGCCTGCTTGAAGCAGGCATGGCGACCAGCTGACAACCTGCACCCCTGCATTTAATTTGGCCTAATTTCTGACACTGTGGAGTGGGTCAGCTATAAAAACAAATTGCATCCACTTAAAAGATCCCCTCTCCCAGAAACCTCTGAAGGCAACATTGGAGATGATAGATCATTGCAGGATTCCTGTATCCTGGCACCTTTTGGAGAAGGCATGTAACGTGGCAGGGCTGTACTTTTAGAAGACCAGGTGGTGGAGTACAGAATGAGATAGATAGAGTGAGGCCGATAGACAGAGTGAGGGCGATAGATAGATAGATAGATAGATAGATAGATAGATAGATAGATAGATAGATAGATAGAGTGAGGCCGATAGATCGATAGATAGAGAGATAGATAGATAGAGAGATAGATAGATAGATAGATAGATAGATAGATAGATAGATAGATAGAGTGAGGGCGATAGATAGATAGACCGATAGATAGATAGATAGATAGTTAGTAGAGTGAGGGCGATAGATAGATAGATAGATAGATAGATAGAGTGAGGGCGATAGATAGAGTGAGGGTGATAGATAGAGTGAGGGCGATAGATAGATAGATAGACAGATAGATAGATAGAGTGAGGCAGATAGATATATTGATAGATAGAGAGTGAGGGCGATAGAGAAGAGAGGAGCAGATCAGCACAGCAGAAGAGAACAGGGAGTTAAAGAAGGAGGTGGGGTGGAAGAGAGCAGCAGATTAGCACAGGAAAAGAGAACAGGGAGTTAGAGAAGGAGGCGAGGTGGAAGAGAGCAGCTGATCAGCAGAAGAGAACAGGGAGTTAAAGAAGGAGGCGGGTTGGAAGAGAACAGCAGATCGTCACAGGAGAAGAGAACAGGGAGTCACAGAAGGAGGCGGTGAAAATGAACAGCAGATCAGTACAGGAGTCTTGTCTTGCTTTGTGGGAGGGGTAGGGGGAGCGAATTCCTGTGCACGCGCCTACCTCACATGAACCGTATGCGATCCGCAGTGGGTAGACTTTTGAAAGCAGCTTTCTAGAATCTCGCCGAAAACAATGCTTACGCATTGCTTCAGCGAGATCTTAAAATAGCGAGTTGGATAGAGAGGAAGGGATAGTGAGGCGGGAGAGGTAGAAGGGGAGAGATCAAACGAGGGAAGAAAGAGAGAAAAATATGTGATAGGAATGTAGAGCTTGGAGAGAGGTGTCGCTAGAGAGGAATAAGGAGATCTGGAAGTAGTAGGAGAAGGAGAGATTGGTGGGGAGGGATATAGAAATATGAAACCTGGAGTTGGGTGGAAGAAAAAGAGAGGGAAAGAAAGAGATGGGAAGGAGAAACAAGTAAGGAATGGAGGAGGAAGGAGTAGAAGAGGGAGTGGGGACTGAGGCAGGAAGAAATTCATGGATAAGGACTGAGAGATTATAGAGTGCAAGATAATGAATAATATAGAGACGGGAGAGAGATAGTGGAGGCAAAAGAATGAAAGAAGGGTTTTTCTCAGGTGCAGTTAGGTTCGAAAGAAAGAGACCAAAAGAAGGAAAAGGAGAGTGTAAAATACAGAGGGAGGTGTGGGCTGAGTGAGTGAGAGGAACGCTTATAGAGATGTGCAGACAGTTGACAGAGGGAAAGTGAGAAGGGGAGAGCATCCCCATCGTGGAGAGGCCAATGGAACTAGAGAGAGGGAATTTTGAGCAAAGAAGTAAGTGAAAGGTCTATAGAAAACAGAGAATACTAATAGAAGAGGAGGAGAACAGGTTAAACAGGGAGAGACTAAAGGAGAGTGGAAAACTAAGAGGGAAGGGCACAGAAACTAATTGGAGTAGATAGGATGGGGTAGAGAGAGAAGAGGGGGTAAAGAAAGAGTCGGTGAGATGGAGTGAAACTGAGTGATGGAGAAGGAGTAAGGGAAAATGTGTCAGCAAAAAAAGAAAAAGGCGTAAAAAGGGTGAGAGAAGGTGGAGGAATGAGAAACCAAAGAGAGAGGGAGTGGGGAGAAAGTCATGTAGAAGGACGCAAAAGAAAAAGAAAAAAAAAACAGAGACAACGTGTTTAAGTAAAAGTGGAGAGGTTTCATTATAATTTGACTAAGAGTATAAATAAACTGATAACAGCATGTGATTCCAAGTGCGGAAGCGTTCCTTGTACAGAGATGTACCGTGAATAATTCTTTCTCAGTGGCTAAAGTGGAATTAGTGAGCACACGCTCCGGGCGTGCAGACAGACAAGGCAGCAGTGAGTATGAACTAGAAACAAAGTGCTCAGTAAATGATTAGGAGGAAAGGTGCGAGGGATTAGCAGGGAAAGGAGGGATGCAGGGAGGGGTGGGGTGAGAGAGCATGAGTCTGTGTGTGAGGACAGTAAAAAATAATGAAAGCAGTCTGTCAGAATATGGGCTATGTAACCAATGCTTCTATTTCTTCAACTTTAAAATTAAATTCACCTAATATTATTAATTAGGGTGCTTTCATTTCCAATGTAGATGCCTGCCGAACAAATTGATAGCAGAAATTAGTAGCTGTCCGGGGTGGGAGATAAACCAACACATCTGTGACTGAGAAGGTGGTACTAAAATGATAAGAACAGACCTCTGCCAGCTTATTATTGGAAATAGATACGAGGAGGCTACAGGTTCTCATCAAAAAACATTTCCAAACTCCCTCTTTTGATATGCATTTATGAATCAGCTGCAGATGGTACAGGATTAGAGAGAGTTGCTGACCTCTTCTTGTTGCATTTTGTCGGCTGCATTTAACACAGTGTTTCACACTGCTCTTTCTACTTGTTTAAAGTAAGCAAATGTGAAAACAAATTTAGGAATTTGTTTGTATTATGCTAATGTACTCTAATAACTCCACATACATCCCCGAATGTATGGCACATTTGAATCAAATGTGGCTGACATTTTATACTAGTTAGAGGCTTCCTACAGTTCTACATTTGCCTGCTAATTATACTGACGGTAGTAGGACCAGAAGCCATAGTGCTCAACAAAGGTTTACTTAAAACAAATCAAAACTCATTAAAAAAGACACTCCATTAAGCTCTCACCGTTGTGTTAGGTATTTCCAAAGTGAACAAAATGTCTAGTTGCAAGAAAGAGCCGTGCACAAGTGAATAAGTAATGCTGATAGAGGTGACGAGAAGGGGGGAGGAGTGAGTACAAACAAAGGAGCCTGATTAAAGCGGAGGAGAATGGAGGGGGAGTGCTAGCAAAGGAGCCATTAGAAAAAGCTCTGCATTGTGCGGAGGGGGGTGGAAGAGCGATTCCTTTGAAGTGTAAATAAACCAGCATGAGTGCGGAGAAAGGCGGCTGACATTTGGTGTGCGATGTGCACGCGCTCCCACACATGCACTGCAGAGAATCCGCTTGGAAAAGCCTTTGGGTACATTTCTGAAAGTCCCTTTACATAAGTCTTGCAAACAACGCATGCGCGTTGTCTAAAACTAGACCTAAGGGGCGTGGCCAAGATGGCGGGCTGAGAGGACGCTTTTGCCGTGAGCTCCCGAGCCCCTGGAAACCCTGCACCGTTTTCCGCCGCTGATCTCCCCCGGATCGAGCGGAAAACACGCCCAGTGCACCCCACGGTGGTGTAGAGCAGTCCGCAGCCCTCAATTTCACTGCTGCGGCGGTGGTGCCGCTAAGGAACCGGCCCGTGGCGAGAGCCGTCTGAAGACCCGACGAGAGGCCGGAAACCCATCGATCACAGACCTCCAGAGATCCGGTGAAGAGGGCTTGGAGCACGGGGAAGACTAGCGGCTTGCGAGTGCTCTGATGGCGAGACCTCGACATGGCCTAGACACGGCCTTCCCCTGCGGAGCGGAGTCGAATTAGCGGAGAGTGGAGAGGCGAAGCCGACAGGAAGCAGCTACGCAAACCCGGGGATCAGGTAGGCCGCGAGGCCTGCGCTATAGGGCCCGACCCCGGGCCCCGCCCTGTGCCCCTACCGGGTGATTTCGGCCCCTCAAACGCTCAGAGTCGCCCCCGCTGCCCGCAGGGCCTGACCCCTCCCCGGTCCCGGCCACGGAACGATCTACTTGGCCGGCTTCGAACACGTTATAATCGAGTGGGCCGCGACGGATGATTACTGCGATCCCCGGGAGAATTGAGCTACCCACGGACGCGGCCTAGACGGAGTCGCTGGCTGTGGGGTGGAGCGACGACCGGTAGGGGAACTGTCCAGTGGCGCTCTCTCTGTAACGGAAGATCTCGACCTAGGCCCTGGCCGGAGAGGGGCAACACACATATAGCCCAGAGGACGAGACTGCGCCACACCTGCGCTGGTCCCCCAGGACGAAGCGGACTGCCATCTTGGGCGAGGGCGGACCGAACACACTGGCCCTGTGGAGCAACCATCGCTCCAGGCAATCGGAGGCGCTAGTTTTAGCTTGCATCGGCACTCCGGAGTCCGAAGATTCCACGAGGGTCGAGGATTGCCGCCCTCTAACAGACTGCTGTACAGGCCAGGACCCCTTCCTCGCCATAGCACGTGGGCCTTGGTGACTCCCCGCCCCCGCGATGTCGAATGCCAGAGGGTCGAAGAAGGGAGACCGGACCTTGCTGGACATGCTGGGCAGAGGCGCCCCGAGACAAGACAGGAACCAGCCAGCCCCGAGCCCCTCGACCAGCTCTCGAGGTGCGGAAGGCGGGGAACCCCCGGTAACTAGATCTTTTCTGGAGTCACTGTTCAGCTCTTGGAGGGAGGACTTTCAAGCCCTAAAACAGGAGGTGACCGGGAGGTTCGAGAAGTTCGGAGAGAGGTTGACTCCCTGGGAGAGAGAGTGAACACGGTGGAGGCGGCTGGCCACTCCAGAGATGAGGAAATCACGCACGTGCAGCAGGAGGTCCTGAGACTGAGAGATCCACAGATTGACCTACAGACCCATGCCAAGGACCTTGAAAACAGGTCTAGACGTAACAACATCCGAGTCCGAGGCGTTCCATCCAGTGAGGAGGGTGAGGATGTGGCCGCCTACCTGGGGGCCCTGTTTTGTGAAATCCTGGGAGAATCTGAAGACTTCCCGATCCGAATCGACAGGGCACATAGAGTGGGTCGACCCCAAAGGGCCTTAGCGCCTCCTCCGGACATTTTAGCCTTCCTGCCGGACTTCCCTCTGAAAGAGCGGATTCTCTGTGAGGCCAGACGACAGCAGCCTTTACGTTTCCGAGACCATCAAGTGGCTCTGTATCAGGATTTGTCCGCAATAACGCTGCAGAAAAGGAAGGCCTTTAAAATTGCTACGGATTTTTTGAGGGAACGTGACACACAGTATTCATGGGGTCATCCCTTTCGACTCATCTTCCGCTGGAATGGGGCTCTGCACCAGCTCCGATCCCTCCAGGACGTTTGCGGAGTGCTGGGAATCACCGCGACGGACACAGACACTCCAGCTCCTCGTCGCAGGCGGAGCACACGAGATGGCTGGCAGCTAGCCGGGGGACAGCGATCCCCGCCGCGGCCCACGAGACCCGACTCGCCTACAATCCGAGCGGATATGTCCAGCGCCATACAGGAGGCTTCCAGGACTACGGCGACTGGTGATGTGGCCTTGACGGCCTGAACATACTCCGGGGGGAGACTGCGGTAGCCATATCTTCATTGCAGGTGCGGGGGTTCCGGGGGTGGGGGGGTGGCGGGGGCACTGGAGGTTGTGGCTGGACGTCCACTTGAATAACTTTCCACGGCCTTGTCCGTTGAGGACCAGACTGGGACAATGAAGTACTATGCATGGTTGGGGGTGAGGGGGGTGGGCGAGGGAGTTGAAAGGGGGAGTTTGAGGTTTGGGGAGTTCACTGGGCGGCGGGAGAGGGGGGGCGTTGGGCTCCAGGGAGGGGGTTCTCACGGTTGGGGGGGGGAGGACCCAGGGACTGTACTGTGCTATGATGTCATTTACTTTCACTGTGTGCTGTGGCTGCGTTCTGTCGCCTTTGAGTTTAGTCCGGCGGACTGTGCCCGACTTGCTGAGCGCTGCTGGTACTCCCCTCACTGATGACCCTTAAGATTGTCACCCTGAATGTGAAGGGGCTGAATAATCCGGTCAAACGGAAAGCTGTACTGTCCCTACTCGAAGACTCGCAGGCAGACATTTGTCTTCTGCAGGAAACCCACCTTTTAGCTAAAGACTGCCACAGACTGCGAACCCCGAAATTCCCCACACAGCTCTTCTCTTCCTGCACTTCCAAAACAGCGGGAGTAGCGATCATGATGTCTAGGAGGTTCAAGGGGGAGATAATGCACAAGGTAGCGGAACAAAAGGGGAGGCTTTTAGCTTACAGAGTCAAGGTGGGAGGTCTGGTATTCACTGTAGGCTCGATATATAGCCCCAACGACCATCAGGAACAGTTTTTGAACAGGGCACTGGAAGATGTGACAACCACCCCTGACAGACACATTGTCATTGGGGGGGACCTGAATGTGGTCTTTGACGCGTCCCTAGACAGGTCAGCGCAAAGACGCCTACAATCGGGGGAGCTCTCGAGCTCGATTCGGTCCCGCCTGGAAGATCTAGACATGCATGATATGTGGCGCCGCCTCCACTCCACGACCCGTGCCTACTCATACTATTCCCACGCCCACAAATCCTATGCGAGACTGGACCATCTCCTGGTGACGGGTCAGATGTACGAGCTGTGTAGTTAAACATTTTGCCACATATTTCTGAGGAAGAGAATTTATCCTGATCTCAGATCATAAACCTCTAGTATCCAGTTGGAATGACAGAGGACTAATTAATGCCAGCCCCAGGTTGATACGCTTATTCTCTAAACTGAATGATTACAATTTCTCTATGAGTCATATTCCAGGTGGGAACAATTTCAAAGCAGACTTTTTGTCTCGATGCCCTTCAAATATTAGTGATGGGAATCTGCTTACTGATTATAAAGAAGTTTTTGTAGGATTTCTTGATGGTTTGGTCCTGACTAAGGAAGTTATTTCTGAGCTTGATTGGGAAAAAGCTTCTACATTTGACCCTTGCCAGGTCACCCTCAAAAAGTGTATTTCTTGTGGTTGGCCCAGAGAAGGTCAAATTGGAAAATAGTTAATCTCGTACTTCAAGGTTAAAGATGAGCTAAGTGTAGAAGGTAATTTCATTACGAGAGCTTCCTCACTGGTTCCTCCTGCTACCCTAAGAGATAAACTCAATACTTTAGCACATAAAGGACATACAGGTATCACTGAAACGAAAAAAAGATTACGTTTATATTATTCGTGGCCCGGAATGGACATTTTGGTTCAAACTATTTTAAGTAATTGCAGTCAATGTAGTCAAGCAGAGAAAACTCCTCGTACTCACAACTCTCCCTTACGCCCGGTTAACCTTCCCAGAGACCCTGGGAAAAACTAGGCATTGATTTTGTAGGTCCCATTAGTGAAGTTAATGATGGTTTCAGATATATTCTAACCATTGTGGACTGCTTGTCAAAGTGGGTTTCATTTAAATTTATGAAAGATCCCAACACTGAAAATGTTATTACATTTTTGCTGCAACTTTTTCGTTCTGAAGGTATACCTGCATTTTTGGTGTCAGATAATGGTGTACAATTCGTATCACACAATATGGGAAGTTTTTTTTAACAATCTTGGAGCCAAACATCTCACTACTGCCCTCTATAGTCCACAAGGCAATGGCTTGGTGGAAAGGGTTAGTCGTATTTTGAAAGAGTCCATTGAACTTGCTTCCTCTTCTGACCTACATGTACAAGAGCTGGTGAGTGATAGAGTTTGGTCTTATAATAATACTCCGCACTCCACTCCTGGAGTGACTCCTTTTGCCATGTTAAGGGGTAGACAATCATTTAATGAACTCTCTCCTGAATGGGTCGTTACCAATACTGGTAGTCTCAACCACGTTCCTCATTTTGATCAAGTAAGAGCTAGAGAGAGTCAAACCAAATCCAAAATCAGGTATGACTTATCTAACAATGTTAAAGAGGATCATTTCACAGTGGGGGAACGTGTTCAAGTAAGGAGACCATTTAAAACAAGAGGCTCAAAATGTTATCCTGATACACAAATTGCGAAAATCAGTAAACTTGCTGTTATGGTCTCTGGTGGTAAGTGGTGGAGTAAAAGGAATGTTGCTAAAGTGAAAGGTGGAGTTGTTACCTCCCATAAAATAGCCTTGTTACTTCTACTGATTCTCTTTGCAGCGCTAATTCTACAAATGGTCCCAAAAGAATGTCTAATTTTCCTTTTGTTGTGAAGGTGTCTGTAGATCCTGACTCTGTACAAAAATATGATCTTTTACAGAAAAGTGTTCTGATTCATAATGATCTATCTAAGCTTGCAGATCACTTTTCTGTTATTGTTGAGCAAGAGAATGTATTACTGCAAACAGACTCTAACCTATAATCTTCCAAATAAATTTTGTCAAAGGAAGCCATGTGCAGGTTTGAAGGATCCTCCGTACCTAGTTGTTCTAATACTTTGGATACCTCTAGCACCAGACAAAAGTTCAAACCTAAGTATCTTGAAATTTATATTACTTAACTTTGGTTTCTTATTTCAGTTTTCTTTCCATGTAGTTTTTGTTCTCTTTATTCTTTCTCCTTGTTAGGTCTTGCCTGAGACAGCGCATGCTGTCTCTTCGAGACATTTACTAAGTGGGTTTTAAAAGTGCCACCAGAGGCTTTTTCTAGCCTCCAGCTTGCGTTCACGAGCGCGTGCACATGCACAGCTGCCATCTGTGTTTTATTGCTGTAATCAGGCTCCTCTGCTCGCAATCCCCCTCCCTTCTCCCCCTCCCTCTTCATCAGTTTCATTTGTGTCTTCTATCACTGTGAATGCTCCTTGGCTCACACTCCCACCTCCCTTCTCCCCCTCCCTCTTTGTCAGTTTCATTTGTGTCTTCTATTGCTGTGAATGCTCCGCTGCTCATACTTCCCATCTCCCTTCTCCCCTTCCCTCTTCGTCAGTTTCATCATAATCTTTTCTTCGTCCTTTTCTTAGCTTGACCCGTCGTGTCTTTCCCGTCTACTTCGTCTCCTTTTTTCTCCCTTCCTATGCCCTTCTGCCTCTCCGATTGCCTCGCCATGTTTGTTCTTCAGCTCCTTTCGCTCCTGCCACCCATCTTCCTCGGTCTGCCTTTTCTGCCCTCTGTCACACTTTAACTCTCCTTTGCTTTCAACCTGCCCTCTTTGCCTTCTTTTTGCTCCGTTCTTTCATCTTCCACCTATCGGTTCTCGCTTCTGCTCTCCCCTTCACTCTCCTTGCTCTCTCCTCCTCCTCGCCTAGCCCTTCGCCCTCCCTCTCTGCTTGTGTTTCTTCTTTCCTTGTACTCCTATGCTGATTGTCTGGGAAGAATGCAGCTAGGCAGGCCCCACCTCAATTTGTTATTTGGAACATAATATTATCACACAAGTGAAAAAACAAATTCATAACCGTGACAGTAATACTTTTATGTGATTCCACCCGCCCTTCTACAAGGCGTGATTTATTTATTATGTTATTATACACGTTGCATGTACCACAACACTGTACAATGTACGAATAAGAACTCTTGGTGGAAAATAAGCTTTTTCAGTCACAGCGCTTGACATACTTTTAAAATTGTTCTTTTCTTTACTTGGCCTCCGTACTGTGAAAAACAGGGTCAGGCTCGCAGTCATTTTGTGAAACAGGCTTCCAGCTTGCACATCCCTATCACTATCACTCTTTTGGGGCACATGAAGTGTACTGTGGATGCTGGCGGGACACATGTGATCCTAATTCTTATATTGCGCGCGCTCCAACTTTATCATCCCAAGGCACTTGCCTGGTCGCCAACTCAACATGGAAACATTCTGTGCAACTCAGCAAGAACGAAGCTGAGGTGACGAGGTGGGGAAATATTTATGACGTGAAAAGCATCAATGGTAACTTTTTTTTTTTAAAAACCTTTATTTTTTATTATGCAATAAAGAGAACACAACATTCCCCCCCAATTTCGGCATCACATAAGAACTGTTGGATACAGGACGACGACCTCATTAAGGCACAGTGGGGAAACAATATCATTAGACAAAAATCAGACATTAGAGTTACATAAAAGAACCATACATTACAATCAGGTTATAATGACAGTTAATGTGAGGCTGCGGCCAAGGGCAAACGACAAACGACAACCCAGATCTACTCATCCCCGTTCCCTCCTCCCTCCCCGTCAGTTCCGGACCCCTCTGGTGTAAACAGTCCAGCACTAGTCCCCTCAGAATCACTCAGGGACAGCCCAGCGGCACACATTGCTCTCCATGCCAACAGGTCTTCCTGTAGTCTCCCATCCCTGTGCGAACATTGCATATGGGTCTCTGCCAGAGACCACTCTCGGACATCCCTCAGCCATGCAGAGATCTCCGGGGCCCATCCAGGTAATGGCTACTCTCTGCCGCGCCAGGACCAACATGAGTTGCAGTAGTTTATAAGGGATTTTCTTTTTCCTAGGCCGGGGAACCAGCGCCAGCAAACAGTGGAGCGGTGTTAAGTTTATCGCAAGGCCGGTAGCAGTGGATATACGTCCCACCACCACTGACCAAAAACTACTCACTGAGGCGCACTCCCAGGCCAAGTGTAGGAACCCAGCCCTCTCAGCTCCGCATCTGGGGCAGGTGTCCTCCCTGTCTGGCGAGAAGCGCTGCAAGGAGACCGGTGTCATATAAGTACGGTGCATAAAATTAAAATGTGTAAGTTTGAATCGTGCATTACATGACACATTGCGTGTAAGACCCCCTATACGCTTGCGCTGCCCGGCCCCCAGGGTCTCCCCGAGTTCCATTTCCCACGCGCTCCAGGCCGGCTGGACCGGTGGTTCTGTGTCCCGACGCAGTGCAGAGTAAAGCAAAGAAATCAGCCTACGGCCCCTGCCACATGGGAGAATGATGTTTAATGTATGGAAAGTCTGAGGCGCTGCCGGGAATTGAGGCCACATCTCCCTGACCACCTCCTGAATGCCGCAATAATGTATAAATTGTCCCCCCCCCCCCCAACTCAAAGGCTTCCGCAGCCTCCTCGTAGGAGACAAACGAGTCGCCCGGATAGAGGTCAGCCAGCGTGTCGCAGCCCCCATCTCTCCAGTCCCTAAAGGACATATGCTCCTCCATAGCCACAATGGGCGCTAGGATCCAAACTGACAATTCCCTTTGAAAGGGGGCCCGTCTCAGGATTCGTTCCACACACTTCTGCCAGACTGCAGCAGTGTGGCGCACTACATATGGTAGGGTCGCTTCCGCTCCCCTCCCCTTCATTAAGGCCACCTGTAGTGCCCGTTCATTGGCGCTTCCAGCCAAAAGCTGCATCTCCCACCTATCCGCCTCCGCGAACCACCGTGCCTCTGGCAGCAATTGTGCTGCATAATAATACAGACCAAACCTTGGAGCATCCAGACCACCTTCCTCCCAGCTCCGAACTAGAGTGTGTAGCGCAACTCGGCTACATCGTCCCGCCCAAAGTAGTGACGTTAACAAAGTATTAAGGGTACGGAATATTCGCGGTCGGATAGGGCAGAGCGAGTTCAGGAGGACATATAATAACTTGGGAAGCATCACCATTTTTGCAACAGCGAGCTGTTCCATAAGGGAGAGTGGCAACGTATTCCAGAAGACTACTGAAGACTGCAAAGACGTACGTATCCGACCAACATTTCGAGCCAGTACCTGTGTGTCCGTCGGGGCCACCTGAATCCCCAGATACCGAAACGCCTCCCGTTCCCATCGCAGTCCCAGGTCTGGGAGGCCCGCCGCCGGTCCCCCCTCGTAGCCCGCCAGAGGGAATATCAAGGACTTGGTGCGATTTATTCACAATCCCGAGGCCTCACCAAAGCAGTCAAGGTGGTGCAACAATACGGGTAATGATTCCTCCGGCGCCCTCAGGTAGAAAAGAGCGTCGTACGCATACAGGGAGACCACGTTACACGTATCCCCTACCAGAATACCCCATTGTGCCATCTCCGCGCGGACCCGGACCGCAAAGGGCTCTATAGCCAGCGCAAAGAGGAGCTGCGAGAAGGGGCACCCCTGCTGCGTCCCCCGACCCAGCCGCCACTCCGCCGAACGCCCCGCGCCCAACCGTACTCTGGCGCTGGGAGCTGTATACAACAGGCGGACCCAATGGCAGAAATTGGGGCCCATGCCCACCACTCGGAGGACCTCCAGGAGGTACCCCCAATCAACCGTGTCAAACGCCTTAGCGATGTCGATAGACACCACAACCAGTGGCTCCTCCCGATCGCGCACTTCATGCAGAATATGGGTCAACCGCCGCAAGTTCATGGCGGTGTTACGTCCCGGAATAAAACCACATTGATCCGAATGGATCAAATGTGTCATGTGCGGTGCTAGTCGGGCCACCAACAATTTTGTCAAAATCTTAACGTTCGTATTGATCATAGTAATGGGCCTATACGCTGCCGGGTCACATTTGTCGCCCCCTGGCTTCAAAATCATGCATATCTCGCCCTGGTTCATGGTAGGCGGTAGACCACCGCTCTCAAATGCCTTAACTTACACCTGCAACAGGCTAGGGGCAACCGTATCAGCGTACGCTTGATAAAATTCCGGTGGGAAACCGTCACTCCCCGGAGCCTTGGCTCTTGGGAGACCAGCCATAGCGACCCGTACCTCCCCCACTGTTAATGCCGCATCCAAGTCCTCCACTGCGTCCCTAGACAGGGACTGCAATTGTAATTCCTGCAAATATGGCATGTATGTATGTTCAGTAACCGCAGGGTCGGCCGCATACACCGTTTGTAGATGGGACTGGAGGACTCGGAGTATGTGCCCCGCCACGTCTCGCAGCGCCACTATCCTCTCCGGCGCAAATTCTCACTGCAAAACCCAGGCCAGCATCCGGCCCGCCTTGTCGCCCTCCCTATGAAGCCGCTGTCTAAATTGCCCCAAAGAGTATTTATCGAGCCTGTCCAGAATGTCATGTACACAGGCTCGGGCTGCCCTTTCCGCCTCCTGTTGCGTCTCGTCCGGGTCCGGCACTGTTTGCTGTGTCAATAAGTCACCCTCTGCGTCACGCAGCTCCCGTAGGAGCTGTCTCCTGACCCCATAAGTGAGGCCCATACACTCTCCTCTTACTACCGCCTTCAGGGCTTCCCACTTGGTGGCGTAAGTAATAGATCCCTCCCGCCAGTTCAACTCTAGGTAGTTGGTAAGAGCATTCTGGACCGAGTCCCGTGCTATCGGGTCCTGTAACAGATCCCCCGGCATCCGCCAGGTTCGAGGGCGAGCAGATCGCCCCCCCCCCACTGCAGCGCACACGGCACAGTGGAGTGGTCAGAAAGAAAGCGAGCCTGATGTGTGATCGCCAGTGATATGGAAGAATCAACATTGGCGACTAAAATCCTGTCCAGCCTGCTATGTGTGTTATGAGTGGGGGAAAAACATGTGTAGAGCTGCAAGGTCGGGTGTCGCTGGCGCCATATATCCACCACCCCTAGATTCCCCATGACCTCGCCTAGCTGTTTTGTCATGCGCTGTTTCGTGCCTTCGCGGGGGGGTATCGATCCAGTACAGGGTCTAGGACGCAGTTAAAATCCCCCACCCAGAACAGAGGGGCCTCCAGATCCGGGACCAGAACCTCCTGAAGCGTTAGGAAGAACCCAGGGTCATCCACGTTAGGGGCATAGGAATTCAAAAGTGTAAGGTCCCTCCCATCCAGCTTCGCCCTTAAGAGCAAGTACCTGCCCTGAATATCAGCCACCATGTATTGAATGGCAAAGGGGATCCCGGGAGCTACCCAGATAAGTACCCCCCTAGCATATGAGGAGAAGGAAGAGTGAAACAGTTGGCCTCGCCATTTCCTCCCCAATTTACGGGCACCTTCATCATCTAAATGCGTCTCCTGGAGGCATGCAATGGAGACGCCGTGCCTACGGAGAAATGAAAGAACTCTATGTTGCTTAGCGTACGTGCCCAGCCCTCTCATGTTCCATGTTAAAATCTTATAACCCATGATCTGTTGCCGGCCCCCACCAGGGCCCCATCAGCACATCTTGTAAGTTTCCCATTTCGTGCCCGCACTGTCATACAACTGATGCCTATAACCAACCCCCCCAACAAACCTCCCCAACAGCCCCCGTCCCCCCTCCCACAAGCAATATTCCTGCAACAAGTGAACTTGCTGAAATGCCCTTCCCCCGCTGGTGCCAGGACGTACACAGCAAACTCATCCCAAAAACCCTAGCAATCACCCCAACAGTACTGAGGAACAAACCCCCCTCTCTCCCGCAAGCAACCCCCGGCGCAGCCAGCCCCCTGAATATACTCTGCGTCCTTCCGATTATACGACTATAAAGGGCTTGCCACCCGTGCACTCTCACCCCCCCATAGCCCCCCCCCCCCACCCCCCACACCATCAGTTCACGTCAAGCAGAACACTGAAGATCCTGAAAAGGAAAATCAAAGAGGGGAGGGGGGCGGGACAAGCGGGAAAGAGGGAGACACAACTCAACGGACCAGCTAACATCCAAGGATATGTCCCTCAGGTTTGGACCTCCGCTGCATCGGCCGCATCAGCCATTGTCTCCGGTATTGTGTCCACTGTGGGTGGCAGTTCATCCAGCCGCGGAGGCAGAGTGTCTGGTACCAACACAGCATCTCGCGGGCCGTCCGCATCCGCTACCAGCAAGTCCCCAGCCCCCGAGGATTCCATGCGGAGGGCCCCATCATCTCCCACCATGACTCTGCGTTGATCAGCATCCTCAGAGGCGCCAGCGGATCGCCGCCGCCCAGATCGTCGCTTCCTCGCAGGCCGCATCCTCCACGTTGCCCTTGAGCGACCCCTCTCCTCAGGGGGGAGTGCATCTCCCCTGATTTCAAGCCACTCCCACACTTCCTCTGGTCTTTTGAAAAAATGGGCCTTGCCCTGGGAGAGGACCTTCAGTTTGGCGGGGTACAATAACATGTACTAGAGACCCATTCCGTAGCTTTTGCTTAACCACCAAAACGGATTTGCGCTGTTCCTGGACCTGCCGTGTATAGTCCGGATAGACAGAGACCTTAGAGTTCTCAAACGTGAGGTCCGCCGTTTCCCTGGCTGCCCTTAGGATACAATCCCTGTCGCGGTAGTTCAGAATTTTTGCGATGAGTGCTCGCGGCGGGGCCCCAGGCTGCGGCGGCGGAATCAGCGCTCTATGGGCGCGGTCGATCACAAAGACCTCCGAAAGTCCTGCCGGGCATAGCGTGGTGCGGATCCACTGCTCCAAAAATCGTTCCGCATTCCCCATCTCCGCCCGTTCCGGGATGCCCAGGACTCTGATGTTGCTGCGGCGCACCCGTCCTTCGGCATCCTCCGCCCTTCTCTCTAGCTCCCCCGTGGCAGCCGAGAGCCGCGTCACTTCCTCTTGTAATTGAACTATGTTCCCCTCAGCCTCTGTAACTTTATCTGTGACAGCCTCTGTAACTTTATCTGTGACCTTGCGAAGGTCCGCTCTCAGCAGATTAACATCGATGGACACTGTCTCAATCTGCCGTTCAAGGGCGGTGTGAGATCCCTGTATGGCCTTCAGGAGTTCCGCTCTGGAGGGCTCTGAGGGGCCGCCAGACACTTGTCCCTTGTCTCCCTGGCCGGTCTGGCAGGTGAAACGCTGCGAAGGGAGACGCGGCGTGGTGTACTGGGTAAAGGTATTGGGCTGCGAGGCTCGGGGCATCCTGTCCTTCCGCATCATCGGTGCCCAGCAAGGCCCCGCCAAGCGCCCCTCTCAATCAGGTTCCCCAGGAAGTCTCAAGTGACTCTCGCAGAGCAGGGAGGAGGAGCACAGGATCCCACAGTGTATTAGGCCAGACTCGCCGCCTTCCCTTACGGGCGTCATCCCTGACACCCGGGGATATCGTCGCCGCCCCCGGGCTCTCAGGTCCCTCGCACGAGGTCCAAACCAGTCAGAGGAGCCAATTGCAGCGTCCCCCTCCAGGCCAGGCCCTGCACCCCCGAGGCGAGAGCGCGCCTACCGGTGATCCACAGGGCGTTGCCCCCACAGGGGGATCCCCAACTCTCCTCCCTCAGGTGCTCTCCGTGGATGGGTCCCCGCAGCTCCCAAGAGTCAGCAGGATATCAAGAGTGGGCCTTGAACAGCGCCCGGGCCCGGCCAGCCACCCGTACCCACAGGCTTCAACACGCGGGGCGGGGCCACCGGCAGACAGGCCAACTCACGATCTCCGTCCTGCACGGGGTTCAGTTGCTCTGCCACAAATCCACCTGTGAGGGGGCCCACAATCTAGATTCCACACCTGCAGCTCCACACACCAGGTCCCAATCAGCCGCTCCAGGTCAGGGATGCTATCCCCAGGGCAGGCCCCTTCGCACCCTCGTCCGGGGCAAGGGTATCGGCAGGCAGCGAGACTCAAAGGGGACCCCCACGCAGCCCAAGTCTCCTACCCGCAGGGTCCGACGTGCCAGTTCTCCTTTGCCCCCCCCCCCGGGTTCACAGGCTCACCACGGTGGGTTCTAGTCCGCCACGAGGCAGGCGCGCCTCGCCTCACCTCAACAGCCAGGGGGGTAGGTGAGCACTTCGCCCAACTGCGATGCGTGCTCGGTGCCGTGAGCGGCCCTCCGCTGCAGCGGGGGCCCCCGCTCCTTCCAGCTCCCTCCTCGCAGCCTCAGCGATCTCCTCACCCGCGGCTCCAAGCCTCTCACGACTCCCTGGGGGCAATGTCAGGCACAGCAGTCGGCCCTCGATGGCTGCACGGGCCTCCGCACCGCCTCTCTTACTCCGGGGCACCACCGCACCTTTCCTGCGCCTCTCCCAAGCCTCGCTGCTGCTCCTCCGAAATCCGGGCCCAGAGGGGGAAAGATCTGGCACTAATTCTCCCGGCTCCCGTGCCCGGGAGTACACATATCAGTATTTGCCGTGTTCCAAGGGCTAGCGGCTGTCTCCGACGTCACCCGGCAGCGGCCCGGATATTAGGCCGCAGCCTCGGGCTCCCGTAATCAGGGCGCCGGCTCCCCAGATCACGCCTCTTGCGCCACCTCCTGCATTCGGATCTCGCCAACTTCGGCACCAGAGCATGCCCCCGGGCTTCTGACCTCCCGTCCCGCAGTTTCTTCGGCAATCGGGCACAGGATCACGTCTTTACCAGGATTTTTGGGCTAGGCTGGCCGGGAGCTGCAGGAGCTCACGTCCTGTCGGCCATGTTGCGTAGCCACGCCCCCATCAATGGTAACTTTAATAGGATCTAATTAATAAAAGTGTACTTAAATTATATTTGAGATTTTCTGCTTGTGCCACATGGCAATAGTAGGCGCTTGGTGAATATTTTGAATCCAAATATGAACCCTAGCATTATGTTCAGATTCCATTCAAACTTTGCCCACTGACAGGTTGGCAGCCGGCCACCCCTGTGCTGCAGAAGAAGAGCTCCCACTCAATGGGATCAGTGCGCTTTTCTTCATGGATACGGGTGAGATGTTCAGGACGGCGTTACAAACAAATGAGGTTTGATCTGAAATGCTTCCTTTGGAAAGTGACTTTTTAGTGACATTGGGAACGCTTTTTCTTATCCTGAAGTATCTGTTTTACTAAAGTGTGCTTTTCCATAATGAATGCTATGCAAGCAAATCCACTTTTTTATTTGATTTCTCAATGTTGGAAATGAGGGCAGCAAGTGAAGAGAGCATGAGAAGGCAGATGAGGAGAGAGAAAACAAACATTGGCATAGCCAATAGGTCTCGCCTTTGGGACCTTATAAGTGTTTAACCATGCAACAGTTGATGTTGTTGCACCAGGGATATTGTGCTGCATAACTAAATACTTATAAGGTCCCATAAACGAGACCTATTGGCTATGCCAATGCTTGTTTTTGTTTAGGGGGGAAAGTGTGTTATGTTCTCCTCCCTCACATTTTATTCATGTAACTTAGCGTGTATCCTTCAATTGTACTGTTGCCTAGCACTTCAGAATGTTGTCATCTTGTAAGCTCCAGTTTAGCAGTTTTATGCTATAGGATGGGGAAGAGAGACGCTTTGGAGAGGCTCCTTGGTGCTGTACTCTTTTATTTGGAATAAACTCATCTTTATATCATCTACTCGACTGGATCTCATCATCCCTGGGCCTAACACTATGCCAATGCTTGTTTATCCCTTAATTAGCGCCGAGACGCCCACGGGTATTCGCCGCGCTCTACAAATGTCAATAAATAAATAAATAAATAAATATTGCACTTCGAATGCTGGTCCACGGATTGAACGAATCTGTTTAAAGAAACAATGATACAGTGTCTGGAATCCCATGATTATAAATTTGACGCTACTGCAACTTTACGCCTAAAGAGATCATGTGGAAGCCTGCACCCAGGCCAGGCTCACATACTAGAATGTTGATAGCCGAGCAAGTTATTTGTTGGATTTTTTCCTCTTTTTCAATCCAAAGACTTTTTACCAGTCAAAAAGCTTTTGGCACATCGCCAACACAGTCTAACTATATGTTTTTTTATGAGACTTTGTGGCAAGAACTGATCTCGAGAATCACCCCGAGAGTAGGCTGGTGTATTTTGCCCGAACGCTGATCTGCTGCGAGTCTGCACAGCAGTATTGGTATGATGTCATTATGCAATGGATTGTCAAAACAGCATTTCTTACAGACAAAGTCCTGCGCATGCGCAAAGTGAGTGACACGCGTAGGGTGTGCACAGCCAGACAGGGGAGCACGAATAGACAGGCAGAACCTGCATGTATCGGCACCCCTCTGACGTAGGGGGTGTACAAAACGATGGGGGTGCGAATTTAGTTAGAACACCGGCTTCATTCTTAGAGCGGAGGGGGAACTGCTAAAGCGATTGTGAAATGTTTCTGTATGATAAATGTTTTACCGGTGGGTTTTCGCTGTCTGTGTTTAGGCACAATCTTAGTTTTCTTTTGCCAGCCCCCAATCTCTCACGTTCCATGCGCCAGGCATTCCTGTAAACTAAAGGCTCTCTTCCCGACTGTGTAGGTAAACTTGTACAGGACAGGCAGGTGCGGCCCCAGCATTCTAGAGAAAATTCACTTTGGTAAAATACCTATCAAAACTTCTGTCAAGTCTACTGTTAAATTAAAAGTGAGGCTAATGGCGTGCAGCGTCACACCAGACACCTTGCTAACTTGTAACTAGATTTATATTGCAATTAATACCACGAGGAGATGGTAAAGCACCTAACATTCTGGGCAGCACACTGATTTTGAATCAAATGTCCGTGATTTGTTTTAGCAGTTATTGTTAGTATTAGTCGTGTACTTTTAAGGAAACAATTTTCTGCTTTTACTCCAGTTTCTGATGGAGCAAGGATTCGCACGTTACGCGACTTGCTTGTACTCATGAACCTCGAATAATGTAACATCATAACCAACCTGTTTTGTCTTATTAATATTGCACTTTTACACTACACGGGGGTGTCCCAGTGACGCTTGCCTATGTGTTTACAAATGCTAACTACGCTTGCATTTAAAATGGTCGCTGCTATGCGGGATTCTAGTCTGCGCATGCGTCGGTCATACCCATGTGATGTGACGCACTCGCAGTTCTGGAGGGAATTTTTTGCTCATGCGCAGTACAGCTAAAATGGCCGCTTTGTTTCTAACATGCTCCTCGCTTGCCACTGCTGCTTTTGCTCAGCCGTTTTGTTCTGCTTAACTCCTAATGCTATAGTTATTATAAAATAAGGGATGTAGTATAGCTAATCATGGTATACAGTGTATTCATTTTTTCTGTGTTTCTAAATTGTTTTCGCTTACTTTTCATGTATCGATCTTTGCGGGCCTGGGAGAGGGGCGCCCTTCCATCTTTGAAGCCAGTGCGGTACCAATCACGTGATGAGGGAAAAGAGTCTTGCAGCAGTGGAAACCAGCCAGCTGGCTGCCGAAGCTGAGATGCTCATGGGAACCTGAACCATGCCCCAGCGAGAAGACTCAAAACTCATACCTGCGTTTGCTACATTGTAGAATTGTAATGTGTGTGCTATTGTTTTCTGAATTTCTATGCCATGGGAACAGGAATGTAAGGGGTGGGTTCGAAAATTGAATATTTAGTATGGGAAAGTTAAAATTATAGGTGGTGTCATGACCTACCTAACCACCTCTCTTGTCCAATCCGAAGTTGGGGACTTGCAACATTGGTGGGTGGTATACTGACCCGAAAACAGTATAACTAGCCTAGGTTTAGAAATTGTCCGACTTGTCCGAATAGCTGACCTGTCACTGACCCTACGAACTCTATAGGTGATTGATACAGAGAGCTGCGGAGCACTCTGTCTGTAATTTCCACAAACTCAGTCTGGGATGGAGAAACCTTAAGTGCTGGCGAAGCACTTTGCTGGGAGATTCGAGAACCCAATCAGGGTTATTGGCAGATTCCTTACAGAGAGGGCGTAGCGCAGGCGTTGCATCCGAAGCTGCAGGTGTTGGTCGTACCCTTTGGTGAGCCCAGTCCTGATCCAATTCCTGGGGTGATCCTGTCCTGACTGTCCTTGAGCTGTACCTGCTCGCCTACTGGCATCTTAAGTCCTTGAGGGTCCTTTCCTGCCTTACCCAACTGACCCGTGACCAGGGTTAGTCTCCATTCTGTCCTAGGTAAATATAATCCATGTGGGTGTTTGTCTATCTAAAATCTTTTCTCTTCCTATTTTCTAAAAAAAGCAAACTTGCCTATGTGACTTATCTCTGACATTTGACTCTCACAAAAGTATTATTCTAGCATGTTCCATATCTTCTCCCTACCTTTACTCAAACACTGAACTGTTTGCATATCTAGTATGTTCCACTCTTACCCTCCCTATAGAAAATAAGTGCATCTCGAAAAGTATCGGTTCTTCTAAATCGATTAGTATATTCAAAATCAGCATTGATTAGAATGTTCCCTTGTTCTTACCCACCCTTTAGTAACGTGGTGAAAGTCTGTTAGACAAAATTAGCGTGTTCCCTTGCTTTCCCCATTTCCTTTATTTTCCCGAGTTATAGATGATTCTTACTTTGATTCATAGTTACACTATTTTCCTGATCTTAGTTATAGATGTTCTGATTTGTGTAAATTGCATTCTCACGGCATATGAAGAAATTGATGATTAGATAAAGCTTTGAAAACATCTGGTGTTTGTGGTTATTACATGGTATAAACATTTTGCAAGGTATAATGGTATTTTGTTTGGTGTTATCTTCCTACCCCTGCTAGCTCCTGATCTATCGTGATCAGAAGTACCTGTGACAAGGATTTGGTAAGTTAGGTACACGGAAATAAAAACACAAGTATTACTGATGGTGGTGTGTAGGTTACCTGACCAAATAAATGATAGTGATAAATACGTATGGGCCCAGGTGTGCATACTTTTGGTAAATAAGAGTCGGGTGACCTGCGCGCGCTTATGTGGTAGGTTAAATTAATACGGGTTAGGTCTCTTTAGTTTCTGGGGTGATTATTTGAATTTCTGTTAATGGTTGGTGATATTAATTATAGGTGGGCGAGCCAACACATTTAATAGGGAGAGCTAAGCCCTGAAAATGTTTGGTATCTAAACAATACAACAAACATAACATAAAGTATGATGAAGTCTCTTTAATTAAAAAAAACTATTTCTATAAAATGCAAAAGCTTTGACATTAATATGTCACATTATAACACTAGTTAGAATTAAATATTAAAAGAGAGTTTTAAAACATGAACCGTTAGTGAAATAAGAGGCAAGACATCTGTCATGTAAACCCTGTACGTAGTTAAGATTATTATAAAGCACCATTATAGTCTATTAGATCAAACACAATAGGTTTTTATTCAACTAGTTTTCTCAACTCGTATGAAAGTGCTTTCATGCGCAGTTACGAAGAGAAAGGGGTTTTTGGTGAGCAAACTCAAAGGTATTGGAGCTCTTTACGTGAGCATTAGTTACATTGCAGAAGGTCACATTAATAGGCTCGGGAGATTACGTGATATGCCCAAAATCACAGGATATTGGGCCAACACCAAGAGTCGAATCTGGTTACCCCGTTTCAAAGCCAACAGCTCTGGCTGTAACACCACATTCTGGGTAGAGGAGCACTATTCATCTCGATGTATATCCTGTTTGCAGAGTACATCTTGGGTTGTACACGTGACTAATGTATACCACTACATTTCAACATTTATTTTGTTTTTTGCTTCTCTCTTTGAAGAAATAATAAAACATGTTTTAAAAAAATCCTGAGTTGATGGAGATTGGAAGGTAGAAGCCACTTGAAAGCTTGACTCGTTATAGGCTCAAGGTTCCAACATGACTTTGAGCTGAGCCAGGCTTCAGGGTCAAGCCTGGCTCGAGCTTTCAGTGGCTCGCTCACTTCCATTATTAATGTATGAGCTACAGGAGATTTGGTATTGCAGGGGTAGGACTGTTGAAGTAGAGGTTATGGTCTTTGAAATGACTTGTGGGCAGTTGGTAAAAATACAATATTAGGGGGAAAAATGCATGTGGCTTAGGGCAGTCTGTGCTCAGGAGGCATACCGAAGATGGAAGGTAAGTGGAAGGAAATTTGAAAGAAAGAGAGGCAACGTGAAAGTTTCAAGTCAAGATCATTTTTCATGGGAAAACAAAGGAGGCATTTTTGGCACTGCATGCAATCTGAGGATGCTAAACTGTAGAAGGAAAATAGTGCTATATTAGGTAATTTGTTATCCACTAAATTCAGGCAAACCATATATCTCTTAGAAGGCTAGCGCTAGGCGACGTCTTTAGCAAGAACAGATGGTCATCTAAATGGCTGGAAGCATAAGTGATTCCTGGACCCATATGTAGGAAATATCAAGAATTCTATGTTGCACTCAAAGGCAGCAGTAAGCTCTTGATCATAGCAACGCAACAATTAATAATTCAAACATTGAAATGGATATTCTGCAAAAGCTGGAGCAGATGGCTTTTTATGTTCACCCATTAAAGATTGGCTATTAATTATGAAAGTGAAGTGGGATCCATTTTGGGTGCCCCTAGTTATGGAATGGCACAAGATGGAGGTGGGAATAGCTTTGACAGCCAGTGGAAGTGTATTGCGTACATTCCTGTGGCTTGGGGGGAGTAGGGAGGGACCCAGACAGTGAAGCAAGGAGGATGTAGACAGGGTTCTTTTTACTGATTCCATTAACTTCATTAACAAGCATTTTCAATGTAATAGGTCTCGCTTTTGTGAGGTTTAAGCGATTTTAGTTCTAAATGACAATGAGTTTTATTTATGTGTTTTAAACCCAACACATATATAAAAGGCATTATTATTTTTATTGCCAATAGCTCAAACCCTCGCAAATGCAAGAGCACCTTAATGTTGGTCATACCCCTTTCTTTAAACGCTGCTCGCCCTATTCAGGTTAGAGCGAGTAGTGTCTAAACTAAGGGGCACATACAATATTAAAGTAAAAGCGCATATGGTGCGCTTTCACACAAAGCAAAACCAAAATAATTAATTTAGAAACTTTCTGCAGGGTGACTGCTGAAGTGAAAGAGGCCCGCCCTATTAATTTATAAAATAAATAAGAGCGTCCGCTAATGTGAAAGTGTCGACCTGTAAAATAAGTAATGAAATAAGCATGCTGGCTAAACTGAAAGCAGACCAGGCTGTAAATTAATTTAATTGAATAGGCGCAGCCACCATAGTTAAAGCAGACCGCTTAGTAATTTAAATAAATACAGTAGTCAAAGCGTGCGGCGTGCTGCAATGTCGTGGGTGGGATAGGGGAAGAGCATTAAAGAAAATAGTGCTCACCAACTGATATAGCAAACCATGTTACAACACCAGTAAAAGATGCAGTCGTGATGGAAAGTAACAAATGCAGACAAGGAGGGACTAACAAGCCTACTTACAACTCGGAAACCAGTGTTTACGAAGGACAATGACACAAGCCAATTAAAAATATGGGTGGAGAGTGGGCGGAGCTTCAACGCCATACTCCAGTAGTGCACTGCCCAGGCGTGACCTAAAAAGGGTCTGCTAAATAGTTTAGCTCAAACGGAAGAAAGCTTATTTCCACCAGAGATTTTGCTATTTAATAGCTATTTAATCATTTCAATTTAGAAAAATACACTACATGAATTCTTGACATATTATGTACATTTAAACAAAATGAATAGAACACAACACTTTAGAAAAAATCTACATGCACATTTATACTAATCAGACTTATCACAGTCATTCAAATCACATGCATACATTCATACAAAACCTGACCAATCCTGAGATTGCGGATGTGCCAGTGTGGGAACATGAAAGACAAAACTCCTCTGTCTTGTTTTATTCACATTCCACTCTATCCTTTTTTATTTTTCCTTATGGCAGAGAAGGACACCTTTGCTTATACAGAAGATCATATTAAGAATCTCTTGAGTGACCCACCAGTATTCACCTTAGTTTCCCTAAGTGTCTCGGCAACTTCACAAAATGAATCAGACAAATTGCTCCGTCTGAAAAAGAAGCAAATAAGAACTGACCTACACGGCCATTTTTTGCTCCAACATTTACGAGAAGGTACTATCCCAGGGGGCCTTCAAATAAAAAATATACTGGTTATCTTTACCGAGGATCCCATATTTAAAAAGGGCTTCAGTCAGATTGAGACAAAATGCAGTAGGGACCTTATGGTCCTCACTGTTGAAACAGCAGCCAGAATTTCAAAACAAGAATTGGAGGAAATAGCCCAGTTGGAATCTGAAATAAATAGTAACCCCACGATAGCAGATGCAAAGGCATTATTAGATAAAGTCGCCAAAGAAATACAGGAATTTAAGGACTACACTATAACACAAAAAACGAACCAGTTTGAAAAAGACAAAAATAACTTTTCTCTCGAGCACGTGTATCCATTTTTACAAACAGACTTTTCCACAAAGCCAGACTCTAGGCGATATCTACCAGACAACCGTGATAGATCGAGAAATCAGTTTATTACCTTTTCGGACACTTCCTCGTCCGGTGGCGATAGTGATAACAGTAGTAACAACAGTAATAGCAGGCCAAACAGGAACCGAAAATGGAACCAAAACCAACAACCACAGAGCCATGCTCAGAACTCTTTTTTAGGGAGAGGTCAAACCCGACCGAGGGCGAAAGTAAGATGGGAAATGACAACAAAAACTAATGGTTTCACCCATTTTTAACCTCTCACCCAAATCTCTCACTAAAGCAGAAGAAAGTATTCTCTCAAAAGGTTTTTCTTTTGTACCATCAAAAAGAACTGATTTCACAAGAATGAAAACCGAATTCATAGAGTTCTGTCGCAAATTAAGACTATTAACGTTTTTCTCCGAAAATCCTAAATCTTCAACATCTGAAGTCACAGGACTTAGAAAAAAATCTACCTTCGGCCCCGGGTCATAAAATACCTAAAGAAATTATTGTCTTCGAAAAACCGGTGCTTTCTGTCACTTCTGAAATGGAAAAGCCGAAAAAATACGTTAAATTTAATACCACAAAAGAACAAACTAAAGCCCTCACTGATCTGTGAAATGACCCCACTGTCACCATCAAACAAGCCGATAAAGGCGGGGCAATAGTGATTTGGGATACTATAGACTACCCCAACGAAGTCCTAAGGCAACTAAATGATCCAGTCTGCTATGGGAAAATCGGTAGGGACCCTACAGCAGAATTACAGAACCAATTGTTCCCCATCGTCAAAGATGACTTTGAACAAGGTTTTGTAGGTCCAAAGGAGCTGGATTACCTACTGAATAAACATCCGAAGGTACCTTTATTTTATATTCTACCGAAGGTACATATAGATCAAAGTAAGCCCCCGGGTAGACCAATCGTGGCAGGATGTGATTCCCTGCTTGAATCCGTCCAAGTATGTCGACTGTTTTCTAAAACAATTTATGGCCCAGGTAACATCGTATTTACAGGATACCACAGATTTCCTTAACAAACTGGAATCAATAGAGTTTAATGAAGGGAGAGACATCTTGGTTACTCTAGATGTTACCTCACTTTACACTCAGATTCCCCAGGACGAAGCAGTGGCAGTGCTCACTCACTTCCTGGAATTGAGACCAAGACCGGTACGGGTGCCAACTAAATTTTTGATTGACCTCGCATCTTTTGCCTTGGAAAAAAAACTACTTTTGCTTGGGGAAAGACTTTTATTTTCAAGTAAAAGGAGTCACGATGGGCTGCCCATTTGCACCAGAACTGGCAGTCCTCTTTATGTCACTATATGAGGACATGTATGTGTATAACAACAATCCTTTTAAAGACCACATTGGAGCGTGGTTACTCTTCATAGATGATGTCTTTATGGTCTGGAAAGGTGGAGAGGATGAATTGAGATGCTTCTATGATTGTCTAAACGCACGTACGGCAGACATCAAGTTCAGCATGTCACTTTCTGATAAAAGAGTATCCTTCTTGGATGTGGAAGTGTTTCCCACTGAGGGCAAATTATCAACCTCGCTTTTTGTAAAGCCAACCAATCGCAATAAAGCCCTCTTATATTCAAGTAATCACCCGAGGAGTCTTCGAGAGAATTTACCATTCGGGCAATTCCTTTGAGTGCGAAGAAATTGCACATCAAACGAAGACTATAAGTTTCATGCAACCAATCTGATGTCGAAACTATGTGATCGAGGATACCCAAAAAAACTGGTATCCAATTCTATGAAAAGGGCACGCTGGACACCAAGGGAAACTCTCCTAGAACGACGTACCAAACCACAGCTAAAACGCCAGGTTTGTGTAACTACGTTTTGCCCCAATGCCAATCAACTAAAAAAAGTAATCGGACAAAACTGGCACTTGGTAAAAAATCTAGACGAGAGCTTAAATCAGCCTCCACTCTTTGCATTCAAGAAAGAGAATAGTATCGCCAACTATGTGGTAAGAGCTGCGACTATAAAGGAAGCCCCTCCTTCTATTCGCCAAATGATGGGTTTAACCCCCATCACAGGACACCACAAATGCGGGACCTGCCTATGTTGTGAGACAACAATAGAGGGCTCTCTATTTCAACACAAAGGTGTTTCGTGGAAACACAAAACATTTAGTAATTGCAAGTCCAAATATGTCGTTTATGGAATCCTATGTCCATGTGGACTCCTATATATGAAATGAAATGAAAATTGCACTTATATAGCGCGTAACTACCCGGAGGCCTCGCAGCGCTTTAGACTGAATACTGGTGGCGGGCTCAGGGTAGATCAGCACGTCTTTGCAAACAAGTGCATTTTTAAAGCCTTTCTGAAGGACAAGTGATTATTGATTTCTCGAAAGGTGAGGGGAAGGGAGTTCCAAAGCCTGGCCGCAGTATGGGAAAAGGAACGACTGCCCCAACGGGCTTTGTTAATTTTGGTGGCGGTTACAAGTTGCAGAGAACTAGAGCGTAAGGCTCTGGTCGGAGCATAGGGTGTAGCTATAGGGTGCAGAATTGCCGGGCCAGTACGGTGAAAAGATTTGTGCACAATGCACATGGCCTTGAACTGCACTCTGGCCACTACTGGGAGCCAATGAAGCTCTTTCAGAGCTTTCTTAGCTGACTGCCAGCGGGGGATGTTGTACAATAAACGGGCAGCACAGTTTTGTGTGACCTGAAGCCCATGGGTCACTGCAGCTGGGGCTCCCATATAGAGGGCATTCTCATAATCCAGGCGAGAGAGGATCAGGGCCTGGACCATGATCCTCCTGGCCTGGAATGGGAGCAGGGGAAGCACCTTACGGAGCATTTTCATCATCCCGATGCAAGTGGAAGCGGTTTTAGTGGCTTGGGCTGAAAAATCAAGCGCTTTGTCCAGCCAGATTCCCAGGCTCTTAATCTGGGGTTTGGGAGGAGGAGGCGGGCCAAGAGATGGAGGCTAGATGGATGCTAGGGCAGATGGAGAGGGGTTGCCCAACAGCATAATGTCTGTTTTCTCCCCATTAAGTTTGAGGTATGAGGATTGCATCCATCTGGCAACAGCCTCTAGACAGGGACCTATATTGGAAAAATGAACCAGGAGGTCCGCCAGAGAATCTCCCAGCATAAGTCTAGGCTAAAAAACCGAGTTGAGTCAGCACCCCTGGTCAACCATTGGAACAGATTAAATCATCAAATTAAAGATCTGAAATGGACCATCATTTCTAAAGTGGAACGTGATCCCCGTGGAGGAGACTGGGATACTAAACTCTCCAAAAGGGAAGCGCTCCTCATTGTTAAATTCAATACTGCCGTTATAGGTCTAAATGAATTGTCTGAGATCTATAAACTCTGATATATCCCCTCGTCTATCAGAAGGATTGCCCTGTTTATCTGTGGGCTTCTTTATTCGAGTTCTCTGGATGGGATCAATATATTAGACTCGCAGTGACTTTAAACACCGCCCCCCGCCCTCAGGCGGTCCTATTAGATCGAGTTGTATATAATCAGGGTGTTCACTAGACACTGACATCCACCAACAGCGCATGCACGGGAGAACAGTGCTCTACTGACGCTACCACGGAACGCCGGTCGGCTTATGCGGCTCGAGACTTTCTTTCCCTCGGTAAGATTTACTGGTGTTGAACTCGGAATAGGGGTTTCTTTCTCTAAGCATCTTGGACACTTTCCAATCCGCTTACATGTCCGGTATGTTTTGCCTTTAGAAACCAAAATCTCCTCATAGCCTGTGAATCCATATGTTCACCTCTGCGCAAAGTAAGCACAAAGTAAGCGTTCCTAACCTCGCTAACAAGGTATATGACTAAACTGCCCTAGTTTTCTGCATTTCTACATTCACTATAAGGCCAAGTTATATTTAAATTGGCATTGTAGGAACCTATAAGGTTTGGACATTTCTTAACTCACCTGCATGCCTTGTATGTTTTGTTTTAGATATTTGACTATTTACGTAGCCCGGGAGCTGATAGTTCCAAAAACATCGTGACCTCTGCGCCGGACAACTAAATAAGTGCTTCCACGCCAACTAGGTATACCACTACCACAAAAAGTTTTTTTATTTTATATTAATATGCATTTAACTATATGGTCAAGTAATGTTGAAATTGGCATTTTAGGAACCCCCGATTGCAAACGCTGTTAACTCGGTTACCGCCGGTCTTTGGACCCGTTGACTAGACCACAGACACTCAGATTGATACTCCGCTCCAGTAAGATACTCGTGTGCTTCATTTAGATCCATTAGAAACTACTCGACCCGTAACCTACAGATGGTAAATTGAAACAATTGTTTTACCTCTAGTGAAAAAATAATTGAATCGCCGCTACGTGTGCCCCCACTGTTGCCATTAAAAGACAGCCCCCGTGCTTTATGAAATATAGACGACTCTCGCCGTGGACTCTCAGTCTCCATTGACAGGTATAGTGGAAATTCCCATGTCATCTAGTACACTCATCGCCCTGCTTTTGAGCAAAGTCTAAATTGTCTTTTCCCTTTTTCTTTCTCTACCTCCACAGAATTCTGTTACACAACATCTTTAAGTCGCCTTACATACCAGAAGGGTAAGCTGTGTAGGATGGTGTTGGCCTCACTCTTTAGTTTCGCGTAGGCATCCAGGAACAAGCTGACATGTAGATTTTACTTTCTGTTTTTCAGAAACTCACTGGCCCTGAGGAGAATTCCATTTGAGATCTGTTGGGATTCGAAACGCGTAGGCCTCTGTCTAAGGAGTTGCTCTAACTATAAACCCAAGTGTTGAGTGACACTTCACTCGAGTTTTATTGTACACATTACTGATGTAATTTGTGTTGAAAATTATTATTGGTATTTAATTAATTTTTCAAAGTGTACTGTTTTCTTCTCTTGAAAAGCTTTTGTGTATAACACTTAGTTTGATTTATTGAGCAACCCTTTTGTCTTTCATGTTCCCACACTGGCACATCCGCAATCTCAGGATTGGTCAGGTTTTGTATGAATGTATGCATGTGATTTGAATGACTGTGATATGTCTGATAAGTATAAATGTGCATGTAGATTTTTTCTAAAGTGTTGTGTTCTATTAATTTTGTTTAAATGTACATAATATGTCAAGAATTCATGTAGTGTATTTTTCTAAATTGAAATGATTAAATAGCTATTAAATAGCAAAATCTCTGGTGGAAATAAGCTTTCTTCCGTTTGAGCTAAATTAGTGTTTGAACAATTGTATCAGTTTAGGCATCCTTCTCTTTTATATTGATATAAGTGCTCAGCCTTACTGATTAGAGCCAGCTCCTTTTTGATAATAATAAAAAAAAAAAAAAAAAAAATTAGTTCTTCCTTAGCACTGCTCTTTGCTAGATGGTAGAGGTGAAGGGTGGAATTTTATTTTCTGTTGACGGTGAGGAATATTCTAGATCAGACATGCCTCTTATGTGTCCCTAATTGCTGCTACAGAAAAGTTACTTTCACCCGTCAATTTCTGTAATCGGACATTTCAATAGGTGGCAACATTAACCCTATGAAGAATTTTAGGAAGGATTTTTGTCTGCAACAGCTCACAAAATCCTGTATGTTTTTGTTCTCCAGTCATTGCCAAATCATTTCAGAGTGTCTGCTTATAATGGTCAGTACTAGCACATCTCAGCGGATTAGCTGCACTTTTCAAAAGACCATACTAGCACTTTTTGGCAGTTCTGCTTTGTTATAGTAAACCTTAGCAGCACTTTGCTATACTTGGAATGAACAGTACTATCGCTTTCCAGCAGTATTGCTATTCTTACAATACAGGCCAGTGATTCTTAACCCGTGGTCTGTGGATTCTTGGGGGTCTGAAAAGCCCAATCAGTCGGTCCACGACTGCTTCAAAAATTAAATATTTTTTTAAAAAGTTTATATAAATTATTTATTTTAAAATTTGCTGTAAATGTGGATCAATTTGAAATTAGAGACTAAAAGTTAGTATCATCAGGTTGATTTGGGCGGGCAGAGCAATTGCATCAAGCAGAATATAATATAAATGATGAGTGCTCTCAATTGACTTTATAAAGGCTCCAACCTTTCCATTAAAATTATTATTTTATTTTTTTATATTTGTGAATTAAATAAAATATTTATTAATTTGTGCATTTTTTGATGAATTCTTGTTTCTTTATTTTTGTTTGTATTGTTTTGTGATTCAAATTATCAAAAAGGCTTAGGCCGTGGTCCCCGGTTTCCAGTAATGATTCACTGAGGGTCCCCAGATTACAGTAATGATTCAGTGGGGGTCCCCAGTTTCCAGTAATGATTAAGTGGGGGTCCAGAGAAGTCAAAAGTTTAAGAAACAGACTACATCAGCAGTTTCCTCAGGACTGCTTTACTTGTAAGAAACTATACCAGCATTGCTTAACAGGGCACCTACAAATGTAATGGGCTGCACAAGGGCCTCTCATTGGTTCCACTGGTGTGAATTGCCATTCATGTAACATGGCGTCAGCATCTATCAATAGAGCAGTTATGCATATTTTAAAGCCTGGTGCCAACATTTCCTAATTGCTCTGCTTTAGTGTTAATGGGGTGCCAATATAATGGGCTTTGGAAGTTCTTCTCATTAAAGCTGATGTAGTTTACAGACAGTACCAGCATCTCTCTACAGCACTGATGTACTTAAAACGCGAACTACCTTCTCTCCATGGGGAGCCTGATATTGGGACAGTACCAGCACTTATCAGCAAGGCTTTTGCATTTTTAATGGGACACTGCTAGAAATTATTAGCCGTTATCAGGTGGTTAGTGACTAAGTAATTGTTTGTGCACCTGTGTTCAGCACTTGCAATGATCAAACATACACATCTGTTGCAAATGTTTAACTTTTACATGTTACAGTTCAAAGCTTGTGAGCAGTAGAAGTAGCTGCTCCACTTTTTAAAGCTAAAATGCATTTCGTTGTATTTGACATTCCTTCTATGAAACATGAGAACAAAGAAAGATATTAGCGTAAAAACGAAAAATGCCATTCATTGCCTAAGACATCTCAGTACTAGTTCTGACTCTGTTGACTCAGAGACATTATGTATGTCAAGATCAAGCGTGAATCGGAGTTGGGTAGGACTTTTATACCACCCAGCATTTCCATGATGAGAAGGAACCCTCGGAGGCCGGTTTTGAAAGACCAGTGCCTCTTTTTGGTGTCTTGGTCTCTTTTCCCAGCTCCCTGAGGTTAATTGCTGCAGGCATGGGGCGGCTGCAAGAGAGAAAGGGAGGGAAGGGGAAGGTAGAGATAAAGCAAACAGATACAAAAGACAGAAGGAAAGAGAGAGAGAGTGGATGGACGGATGAATGGATTGATGAAAAGAAAGAGACAGAGGGAATGGGGTGGTCGTGTAGTTTAAAAATACCTGGCTGGGAGGCGTGGCCAATATGGTGAGCGGGTAAGACGTGTCTCTCCGCTGGGTATGACACATGCCCTGACCCGACTGCACCTGAAAGGAGTTCAGAACCAGATCGGGGGCCTGTCTCTGGGGAAGAGAGGGCTCCGAGATGACGCAAAGCCAGTGCAGGAAAATGGCGGCCGCACTTGTCTGGACCTAATGAGGCCTCTTTTCATGCCGGATCCCCCCGGATGCACGTTAAAGCCCAGCAGCGCCAACCAGAGCTCATCAGGGTGCAGAGGGAGGCAGAGAATGGCACACGGAGAGCAGGACCCCACGGGCGGAACAGAGTGCCCGGGCACAGGCCCACATCAACGTGTCTGCGGCCGTCAGATACACAGCAGATGGGTCACACTAGCGGCAGAGGCCCGGGGAGCATAAACGAGCTATGGCCTGAAGGGGAGAGCAGACAAAGGCGCAGCAGCAACAGTGAGCCCCGCAGCGGCCGACCCTACCCCTTAGAGCTGCAGCCAGAGTTATCGGCTGGCAGGGCGCAGGAAGGCGATATTAAGGTAGGTGTAGCGCTCTAGTGCTCCGAGGGTCTCAGGTTGAGCCCCCGGAAGCACTCCGCACAATGTATCACTTTCTGGCCAGGCGTGGCCAGAAAGCTTTAAATAAAGGGACCGAAGTGGCTCGGCACTTCCGGTCCACACCAGTGCAGTACAGTGTGTGTGTCCCCTCATTGCGCTCCACTAGCGTTGCAGCGCCGCGGGCCTAGCCCAGCTCACAGGCCCTCACACTGGCGACGAGGGTGGGATCCACAAAAGATAAGCAGCACCCACCAGCAACTCTCACCTGCCTGCTCACCAGCTGACTCGATCGCCCTGCCGCAGCGCCGGAGAAGGACGCCAGCGACGACGGCCACCGCCACCGAAAGCAGATGCTACATCCCAGAAGACACACACACCGGTAAGCAGCGTGAGCAAGGAGCTGCGTGTGGCACCGGCGGCAGCGACGGCAGGGAGGCCCAAGACGAAGACACGCGCCGAGAGAAGCAGCCCGGCGACAGGCCCAGCGGTGCGCGCATGCGCAGAACGCGAGGCGCCGTCACCAGAGAAAAGAACCCAAGAAGAGCGCGAAGCCGAGAGGGCGCTTCCGGCAAATCGAGCACGAGGCCTTGTGGACATAGAGAAGGCCCGGCAGGGCCAACCACACCACGAGGTGACGCAGCAAACCCCAAGCGAGCACAAGCAGCCACCATCAAGCAGTGGCCAAGGCAACAAGGCGGATCACGCTACCCAGCGCCAACAAGCACAAGCAAAGCCAAGCAGCCACTAAGCGCCCACTAGGCCCCACAGACGCAAACAAGCACGAGCAAACGCAACCAAACGCACAATAAAAAGGCGCCCAAAAGACTACCACCCAGTCACCGGCCAACGTCAAAATGACCACCAACCCTGGGGGGGCATCTGGGGGAGCCGGCCAAGCTCAGCAAGTGGCACCACCAGCAGTAAACCTCGGCCCTCAACCACCGACGCCGTCAGCCCACTCACAAATCCAGGCGCTACCGCCGTTCAGCGAGCTGATAGATCCCGGGACAGCGGCCCCCAGATGGGCTGTGTGGCTAGGGCAACTCAACAACTATTTCACGGCCACCAGGGAGAAAGATGACGAAGTGAAGAGGTCCCTGCTGCTACACTTTGGGGGCACAGAGCTATATAAACTATTCAAACATCTCCCTGACACAGGAGATGACAAAGACTATGACGCTGCAGTCAATGCGTTGAACGCCCATTTCGACCCCCAGCTGAACCCCCACTATGAGCGGTTCAAATTTCGCCAATCCCGGCAAAGGGAAGGAGAATCCATGGATGCGTTCCACGCACGGCTGAGGGATCTCATAAGCACGTGCACGGACGACGACGAAAAGAAGGAGGTGACCGCGCAACTCATTCAAGGCTGCCGCAACAAACACCTAAGGACACTTATTCTACGACAGCCACGTATAACCCTTGAAGAAATATTGATCCTGGCCAGGTCCCACGAACTGTCAGATGCACGCGCAACAGCGATGGAAGCAGCTTTGAACCCACGGGCAGAAGCAGGAACCGTGGTGAAAACTGAAAGAGTGGATGCAGTTCGCAACACCAGCCGAGGGAGCAGAGGAAGATGGCCGACCAGGACGCCACGCCGAGCGTCGTGTGGATACTGTGGCCGAGATGAGCACAACCAAGATGGCTGCCCAGCACGTGGCAAGACGTGCTCAAAATGCGGAATACCCAACCACTTCGCAAGCGTGTGCAGGGGTGGCTCCCGAGGAAGAGGGGCGTCAGGAAGAAGACCAATTGCAGGAGCAGTAAAACAACTATCGCTTGACGACGCAACGTCGTCTCAACCACACGGACCGCCGAGGCGGCCCCAGTTTGATGACTCTCCCTCAGAAGATGAAGATGAATGCTACTACGTGTCATTCGTAAGCGAACTGAAGAAGCGACGGAGACCACAGCCCAAGTGCCAAATACACATCGACGGGTCCCCAGCATGTGGCGTCATCGACACGGGAGCCACCATAAACGTCATGGGAATCCAACACTATAAAGCACTGAACCCAAGACCCAAGTTAGTGCCTTCAAAGGCCCGCATACTGACGTACGGTAGCCAGACACCCCTCCCACTGCGAGGGAAGATGACGGTCCAAGTAAAAGCGGAAGAACACGAAGTAACAACAACGTTCCACGTGATAGACAAAGAAGCGGACTTGCTTGTAAGCAGCAACACGGCAGAAGACCTCCGCCTCATTGCGTTCGCAAACGCAGTCAAAGCGCTACAAACAGAAGACATCCTGGAAATGTTCCCCACGCTATTTGAGGGTCTTGGCACAATCAAACGACCACCAATCAAGCTGCACATCGACCCCGCAATCCAGCCAACAGCCCTAAGACACAGAAGAATACCATTCCACTTACGCGCAGCCGTGGAAAAGGAACTCAATCAACTCGAAGAACAAGGGGTAATTGAGAAAGTATCGGGCCGACGCCGTGGGTATCCCCAATGGTGATAGCCGAGAAGCCGCGCCAGCCAGGCAAAATCCGCATCTGCATAGACATGAGGATGCCAAACAAAGCCATCAGACGGGAGCGCCACCTCACCCCGACGGTGGATGACATCCTCACGGATCTAAATGGGGCCCAATGGTTCTCTAAGTTGGACCTTAATGCAGGATATCACCAGCTCAGGCTAGCGGAAGAGAGCCGCTACATTACAACATTTTCGACACACCTAGGGCTAAGACGGTACAAGCGGTTAAATTTTGGCATATCATCCGCAGCCGAAATCTTCCAAAACACAATAAAAGAGATCCTAACAGGACTCGATGGAGTCCTGAACGTCAGTGACGATATCTTAATTCACGCCAAGACCAGCGAAGAGCACCACCGAAGACTGAGAGCCACGCTACAAAGACTCGCGCAGTACGGCGTCACCCTGCACAAGGACAAATGCCAGTTCTTCAAGAAGTCAATAGAGTTCTTCGGATACGTATTCGACTCAGACGGAGTAAGGGTAGATCCCCGCAAATCACACGCCATCAAGAATGCTCCGGCACCATCAACTGCTTCCGAAGTAAGAAGTTTCCTGGGCATGGCGCAGTACTGTGCCAGGTTCATACCCAATCTGGCCACAATAGCAGAGCCTCTGAGAAACCTAACGAAGAAAGACAGCCCGTGGAAATGGACGGCAACGGAGGACAAAGCATTCCATCGGGTCAAAGAAGCCTTATTAGACAGCACAACGATGGCGTACTTCGACACTGCAAGACCTACCGAAGTACTAGTGGACGCCAGCCCAGTGGGCCTAGGAGCCCTCCTGTCACAAGAATCCGAACCCGGGGTGTGGGCCCCGCTAGCCTTCGCAAGCAAAGCCCTGACGGCCACAGAGTCCCGGTACTCGCAAATTGAGAGGGAGGCACTGGCCGTAAAATGGGCGTGCGCCCACTTTCATCTCTACATCTCCGGCCACCCTTTCAGAATGGTGACAGACCACCAGCCGCTGATTCCGTTGTTCCGTGGAACGGCTCCACACCCCCCGCCAAGGATCGAACGCTGGGCAATCCAGGTTCAACAATACCAAATGGACCTAGTGTACCGGCCTGGGGCGAAAAACCCGGCGGACTTCCTGTCGCGCCACCCCCCCGCAGAAGAGTCTAGCAACACAGACCCTGAGGTCCAGACTGAGGAGTTCATCAACATGCTTGCAAGAGGTGCGTGCCCCTGTGCATTGACCGCCGACACCATCATCTCCCACTATGACAATGACGCGGTAGTCGGGAGGGTGAAAGAGGCCATACAATCAGGAACGTGGACGAACTTCCTGAAGGACACCACCGGGTGGAACGAAGCAGACAGAACGCGCCTACAACAGTACTGGAAGGTGCACGACGACCTCAGCTGCGCTGACAATGGCCTCCTACTGAGAGGGACTCGCGTGGTCATTCCCAAAACACTGCAAGAGAGAGCAACCACCCTGGCACACGAGGGTCATCAAGGCACCCGCAGAATGAAGGCGAGGATGCGAGAGAAGATATGGTTCCCAAATATGGAGGAGAACATTGATGCCTGCGTACGAGAGTGTCGAGCATGCCAAATCACAAGCAGCCCCGAAGCGCCAGCACCTATAATCACAGAGGAACACGCCCCATCACCGTGGGCATGGCTAAGCATGGACTTTGGCAGCTTCCCGGACGGAAGAGTCACAGTAGTGCTGGTAGACAACTACACTAAATACCCCATCGTGGAAACAGCAGCGTCAACCAGCTTCGCAAACATTCGCCCCATCCTCACCAAAACCTTTGCCCTATTTGGCATCCCAATGGTCATCAAAACGGACAATGGGCCCCCATTCCAGGGGAGTGAGTTCAAAGAGTTCCTAGACAACCTTGGCATAAAGCATCACCGAATCACCCCGCAATGGCCACAAGCCAACGGTGAGGTAGAACGCTTCATGAGGACAATAAACAAAATACTAAGAATAGCCTCAGCAGAAGGAAGTGACCCGGAGGAAACACTGCAGGCATTCCTGAGGGAGTACCGCAGCACGCCGCACAGCACCACCTTGCAATCGCCATGGGCACTGATGCTGACCGGCCTCAGAAGAGATCTGCTACCCATGGCTGACGGTTGGACTCCCACACCATACTCCCCAGCAAACACCCAAGAAAGGAGAAGAAGGACAAACGAGAAAGCAAGTCGCAAGAGAAGAGCCCAAGAAAAGACCCTGAGCCCAGGAGAGACAGTGCTCATCCGGACAAGAAGGCCCGGGGGGAAGTTCAAGACCCCTTTCGAACCAGAGCCCTGGGTCATTAAGGAAACCCACGGAACAGCTGTCACTGTCAGGCGAGATGGAGAAGAAGTGACTCGCAACGTATCGTGGTTCAAGCCGATACCTGCCCCGAAAGGACCAAGCCCAAGTGGTGTTACACCTGTAACAAGGGAAGAAAGAGAGAATGCAGCCACAGATGACAACTCGTGCCTGGTCCCGGACACCGCAGAACGTCCATCCCTGCCATCATCAGGACCTCCTCAGGACCAGATCCCTCCGAGAGGCAAGTGGCAGTATAATCTCAGATCCAATCCACGACCCAATCACAGGCTGGCAGATTTTGCATGTTGAACTGACTGTTATAATTTATTTTGAAAATCTAAGTTGGGAAGGGATGTAGCGCTCTAGTGCTCCGAGGGTCTCAGGTTGAGCCCCCGGAAGCACTCCGCACAATGTATCACTTTCTGGCCAGGCGTGGCCAGAAAGCTTTAAATAAAGGGACCGAAGTGGCTCGGCACTTCCGGTCCACACCAGTGCAGTACAGTGTGTGTGTCCCCTCATTGCGCTCCACTAGCGTTGCAGCGCCGCGGGCCTAGCCCAGCTCACAGGCCCTCACAGTAGGCAGGAGCCAGAGACCCGGAGAGGGCTGGATGATGGAGGGAGGCTTTCAGCAGTGGGTACCCATCGGCAAACAAGGGTGGAGTGCGACCGGCAGATAGAAATGGAGCCTCGAGGGAGCCAGATGCTCTGAGGCTTGGAGAGGAGGACTGCGTAGCCTCAAGACAAACCACCACATTGACCCACCAGGAGCAGGACACGCAGACCCTTGAGGAAGAGACCGGGGTGGTCTGCCGGGGCAGCGAGGGCAGACAATGGGTGCAGCCGGAAGGTCTGCGGCGAGGGAGAAAGAAGTGGTCCATCCTTACAGAGCCCAGCCTCTGAGGACCCCCTGGGGATATCAGAAAAGAGTGAGGACGCAGCGGGATCCGTCCCAGAAGGCAGAAAGACGCGGGCTGGCACAGGACCAGCGAGACACGCAGCCAGATCGCAGGGCCGTCCGAGAGGACAAGTGCATCTAGGCCCTCCAACTGGATATCTGCGGCGGCCTCGCACGTGGGCCATTGAAGAGGGAAAACGGAGCAAACTTCGAGAGAGACGATCTGCTAGATACCTCTGAAACCCCATAGGGATAAGCATACAACGGGAGAACCCGACAGTGGGCCCTACGCCCCATGGAGCTAGAGTAGAGGGTGACCGGAGCGCAGACACCCAGGTAGGAAGACATCAACCAGTGACAGGTCACATACCCTTCTAAGACACGGCGGATCGGCTCAGAGAGGGGATGGGAGGTGTAGCTCATGATCTCAGTAAGGAGCAAGAATGACCGAACGCTAAAGGAGATGCTGACCAAGCTTCTGCCATCCGGCAGTGGAGAAGGGAGACTCTCCCCAAAAACACATGCAGGGCAGGACGCAGACCCCCCTACGAGGCCCCGGTCACCTGCGCCTTTTTGGAGACGCTCTTCAGTACATTGAGAGACGACTTTCAGACCCATAAAGGGGAAATTGCGAGGGGGATGAAGGAGGTGCGACGGGACATCAACGCCTTGGGTGAATAGGTGGCCTCCATTGAAGAGCATGAACAAGCCAGAGAGGAGGATGTACTACAACTACGGCAAGAGATTCTCCGGCTCAAGGGTCAGCAGATCGACCTCCAGGCCCCCACAGAGGACCTGGAGAATCGCTGTCGCCAAAATAACATTCACGTTAAAGAAGTGTCACCTCAAGAAGAAGGTCCGTACATTACGCAATACTTACAAGGCCTCTTCAGGAGTGTACTGGATTACCCACCAGAATTTGACATTAAAATAGACAGGGCACACAGAGTGGGTCTCCCGCGTCGAGCACCGACACCCACGCCGGATATCTTGGCTTACATCCTTGACTTTCAACGTAAGGAGCGCATACTATCAGCAGCCAGGAATAAGAAACCCATACGATAGCAAGATCACCCCATCGCCCTACACCAACATCTGGCCCTAATAACAGAAAGAGTTTCAGGTGGTAACTACGCACCTCCGGAACCAACGAGTACCGTACTCCCATTTCAGCTAATCTTTAAGTGGCAGGGCAAACTGCACCAACTTCGGTCAATGCAGGAAACTTGCCGGGTGCTGGGCAGCAAGAACCTACACCAAGAGGAGAAGGAGAACCGACAGATCAAGACTCCCAGAGATCGATGGCACAAGGTCACCAGAAGCAGAAGCACAGAGCGAGCGATGAGACACGATCCCAAGACTATGGTGCAAAAAAGACAATTGGTGCTGGATACGCTGTCTAGGGGGGCATCCCCCCAGGAAGACACCCTGAACGATTAAGGGACATATAAATGGCATATGCAGGGATGGGTGGCGGGCGGAGTCACCTAATGGGAGTGGGGAGGCTTGGGGAACTTGCCACATAATGCTCTCAACCTTTCTGAACACCAAGGGTACGCAAACAGGTTTGACGGGCCCTGGACATTCTGAGGTTCAATGGGGTTTACAGTTGGGGTTAGGGTTGGGAGTGTGGGACACTGGTATGCAGGTTGTTGACGCCACCGAAGAGACAGACCGCAAGCACCGGAGATTGGACACGGGAGGGGCAACAAAGGGGAGGGGTGAACACACGGAATTAGAGACAAGCCAGTAAGGGTACACTCCCCACACCGAGACATGTCCCGGCCCACAATGTAAATTCTCACTCTCAACGTGATAGGCCTTAATAATTCCATTAAATGAAGATCCATCCTTTCCTATCTGGAAAACTAGTAGGCGGGAGTGTGCCTCCTCCAAGAAACGCACCTCCTCTCCAAATATTGGCATAGATTGCGCACCCGAGTCTTCCCGCAACAGTTCTTCTCATCTACCCTGCATAAAAAGGTGGGGGTAGCTATCTGAGGTGTTAAACGGTTCAAGGGGACAGTGGGGAAAAGGTGGCTCAGATCAAAGGAAGGCTCTTGACCCATGTATTCAAGATCGGGGGACACGGGGGAGGAGCCAAGATGGCGATCGGTATGGCAGTGTAGGCTCCCGGCTCCGTAAGCTTCTGAGCCCCGCAAGACAATCCTGCCCAAGATCCTGGCGTTGCATGGCAGCGGGGCGACGGTGAAAGCGCGCAGATATCGCTTGCGCGATCCCGGCGCCTCTACCGGCCTCACGGACGGAGATATTCATGAAATCGACTGATGGCCTCAAACGACCCTGAGCCGAGACCTTGACTGGTAAACATGGCCGGGCGCTGACTCATCGGCGGCGGCCAGCTGGACCTGGGCGGAGTCGGCCCACCGGGACGCAGCAACTCCAAAGAGGTATTTTCTGAGGGTGCCCTGGTTGTCACACGGTGCGGCTGGAGTGCATCCTCGACATGGAGGCTCGATGGAACTACTACTGATTGCGGAGTGCGGAAGGTGAGCCTGTCGGCTTTGTCTTTGATCCTGCCCGGTTTTTGCGGGCCGCTCCCGAATTTGAGACTGTTGCTGAGTCGGAGAGGGGATGGCCACTGCCGTGGATTGCTTTTCAGGCTTATACTCTGGAAGCTCCCGGAATTCCAGCTGTGGCCTGCCTAAGCCGGACTTGTCCCTGCCCAGCCTTTGTTCTCCCGACCAGTTGGAAATGCCTGATGGGTGCCTGAATAAGAGGGAGTACAATACCCTGCCTACTGAAGTGCTTTGTGAGGGTGAGTGCGAGTCACCGAGTAGTTCAGTGATGGGGAAAATACAGCCTGTGCTGTCCCGCAGTGATATTCTTGCGGCTCTGAGTGACTTCCACACCACTTGGAGGGATGGCTCCCGAGCGCTTGGTGGGAAGCTAGACGATATTGCGCTCACACTGGGGCGGCTGCGCCCGGATGGCCCCCAGGTACGCAAGGAATTGCCCCCACCTACGTTTGAGGAGGGTACTGCGGTTATACTTGGATGCGGAGGGGAATGGATGATCCCGGACAGTGTGGGTGCCTGTGACAGAATGCCCACACGTCTCTATTGTGCTGAAGGATACCTTTTTCAGCATTTGATAATGGCCCCGTCCATTGTAGCGCCGCTAAAGACTCGGACACTGGCTCAGCTATTGTTGCCTCCCGTGACTGCTTCCTCTTTCCTCGCCCCTGTACTTCTGCTGGGGAATGCGTCCCCTGAATTGGAACTGGGAGTGCTGGTCTTTAGTGAAGGAGACTCTGTCGGTGGTCGGCGGCGTCCATTTTGTACTTGCAAGTTGCGCCTCTGCTGTGCGTGGACATTTTGTCTTCATATGTCTGCTGAGACGGGATCTCCTCTGCAGGCATGCCGCGGGGGACTTACAAGAACGGGCCAGGGCTAAGTGGTTCCCTCTAATATTTGATGTCTGTGTGGCTGGTGGGGAAGCGGGTTGGAGAGTTCTTAAGATACACCTAATAGCGCAATACGTGATGTTTCACCCCCATTTTTATTGCACTAAGTGATTGCTGCTTTGACTGTTGCTTCTGGGGTGGAGACTACATTCATGGAAGGGGAGACCGGGAGCCTGTTGGGATGGCCCTCCTCCGGTATTATATAACTTTTTTCTTTTTCCTTTCTCTTTTCTGTACCTAAATTTCGGGCTCCTGTTTTTCGGGCGACAGGCACACTGCTAGGGGGAGGGGGGGGTAGGCCGTAGCCTCTGCATGTGTGCAGGGTGGGGGGGGCGTTTTTTTTTTGTTTTGTCTTGTTTTCTATGGGCCTTATTTCTTCTCTTCTCTTTTCCTGGTTCCTTTCTCTTTTTCTTTCTTCTTTTGGGTCAGTATGGTGATTAGGTGTAGCGTTGCTTATCGTTTCTGTTGTTAGTGTTACCGCTAACATTAGTTAGGATGTTCTACGTTCATGGGGTGGGTAATGACCAGTATGTACTGTGAATACATGTTTTTATCCTGATAAGCGTATTTTTCAGCTGATCTTCCGATTGTGACTCTGAGCATCGTTGATAACCTGCTGTGTTCATTGCCCGCTATGTGCTTGCGGCGGATTGCATGGCGTCTGATCCTTCTTCTTTTATAATTTAAAAATTAACCTAATTTATCCTGTACTCGGCGGTCGCTTTTCCCATATGTGATATTTCGAATACTTGCTGCTTTTCATCTCTAGAGACTGCTGAGCTGTTCTATGGTTGTTTTTTGTGCTAAAAACTGATTTCGAGGCCGGCCAGAATGGTTGTAGGCCCGTACCTGTATGCTGTTGTTTCACAATAAAGGTTTCCAAAAAAAAAAAAAAAGATTGGGGGACACAACTTACTGATAGATTCCACCTACGCACCTAACACAGGTCAGGAGAAGTTTCTGAGATCAGCTCTCACAGAGGTCATGCACATGCAGGAATGTAAGACGATCATAGGGGGGATGTGAACATAGTTATGAATGAGACAAAAGACAGGACGGGAAATCGATACTCACAGACGGGGGAGATATCACAGGAAAGGAGAGAAGAGAGACAGTGGCTCCAATCCATGGGCTTGGTGGACATGTGGAGGGAAGCACATCCTCACACATCGCAATTTTCATATTATTCTCATGCACATAAGACATATGCACGTCTGGATCACATACTGGGTACAGTAGAGATCAACAAGATGGTGGGAGAGGTTGACATTTTCCCGGCGGCACAGTCTGATCATGATGCAGTGACGGTCTCTCTTCAGTTGCCGCCGCAGCGGAAAACGCAGGGGGGGCTGGAGACTGAGAGACACTATGTTCCACAAAGAAGCAGTGACAAAACAGCTCACTAAGTGCATCAAAGGGTACCTTGAAATAAACAACTCCTCAGATATATCAATAGTCTCTTTATGGGGAACCCTGTAAGCGGTAGTAAGAGGGGAATTAATTGCGATTTCAGCGGCGGAGACTAAAGAGGGTTAGGGAAAGAAAGCAGATCTCTCAGCACAGGTACTGGAGCTAGAACTGGTGCATAGCAGAACAGGGGTGCCCAGGACCGGCGGCAACTGAAAGTGACACAGGTCCAATTGGCGGGGCTGGACCTCGAGAGAGCCGAGTATGCGGCACTGAGACTAAAACGCTGCTACTAGAGCGGCGGGGATTGGACAGGACACATGCTAGCAGGTAATTTAGCGCACAGAATCAACAGATGAGGTTGCAGACGATAGAAAGTGACAAGGGGGAGGGGCTCACGGAAGACAAAGACATAGCGCAAGTATTTAGGGACTTCTATACAGACCTGTACGCCAGGGAGAATAAATCGAATCGACTGATGACATCCTACTTGCAAGGGGTACTTACGTCCGCGCTAGTTAAAGACCAGTCAGAGTTGCTGGATGCACCGATTCGGATTGAGGTGGTGATAGGGGCGATATCATGTTTCAAACTTCTTAATTCGCCGGGCCAGATGGCTTCTCGGCAGGTTTTTACAAGTCCTTTTGCCATCTGCTAGCACTGATCCTGACACGTTTGATTTATTTGAGGGGCCGGTCTCGATACCCACCGATATGTTGGCAGGGTCTATAGTGGTCCTCCCTAAGCCAGGGAAGGACAAGAAGAAATGTAGCTCTTCCCGCCTGGTGTCCCTACTGAATGTGGATCTCAAATTGCTCACTGGCATCCTGGCGGCAAGGCTGGGTCCGATGATACCTGGAATAATAGACCCGGACCAAGCAGGATTTATCCAAAATCGTCAAGGGGAGACAATACGAAATGGATCCTCCACTTAGTAGGCAAGGCCAACCGCACAAATATGAACGCCCTGCTGTTGACAGTTGACACGCAGAAAGCGTTATATCTGGTCGACTTGGGTTTTCTAGAGCACACGTTGGCCCACTTCGGACTAGGGGAACACTTTAGAGCGTGGATAGCAAGCTGCTACAGCTCTCCCACCGCCTCCATTAGGGTCAACGGGATCTCATCTTGTCCCTTCCCCATTCAACGGGGTACCAGGCAGTGATGCCCACTGTCACCCCTCCTGTTTGCTTTTACATCTATCTGCTGGCCCAGAGTGTACAGGATAATCCAGACATCAATGGCATACCATTTGGTGGGAAAAGACATGCCATAACCTGTGTGCGGACAACATATTTGCCTCACTAGAGACTCCTGAGAGGTCAATTCTAGCGTTTTTGAGGGAGTTGGAGGTCTTTGGCTGTGTGTCCAGGTTTAAGTCAACGTTGGGAAGCTGCAGAACCTAAATCTAGCTGGGGCACGGCTAGGCTCACTGCTGGAGGGAGATCGGTTCTCAGGGATCCAAGTAACAAACTCAATCCCTTACTCAGGGATTGAGCTGGCTCCGTCGGTCCAACAAAGGATCACCATGAACTATGACACACTCACCAGACAGATCATGAAAGGTTTACAGGCATGGAAGTGCCAGCAGCTGTCACTAATGGGTCGTGTGGCCGCAATAAAGATGTCGGCCCTACCGAAAGCACTGTATCTGTTTCAGACGCTACCGGCCAAGCCACCGAAAGGGACACTCAAGGCACTACAGAATTAAATGCTTCAATTCATACGGGCAGGGGCGAGACCACGCATGCGTCGGGAGCTGGGTTACCTGAGGGCAGGAATGGGAGGGTTGGGGATACCGAATCTAGAGGAGTATTATAGAGTAGCTCAACTGAGATACTTGGTTGAATGCAGCCGAGAGGAACCTGAAAAGCGGTGGCTGTTCCAAGATAGAGAACTGGCTCAGATTTCTCTGTGGAAGGTTCTTTTTTGACAAAGGCTGATAGCCGCAAGGTCTACTAGGGTCCCTCTACACTAGGACTGTGATGGATGCGTGGGAGGATGTGGCTAAGAGGAAAAAGCTTACGACATTTCCCTCCCCAATGACGCCCTTGCTTGAGAATAGGTAATTCTCCCCAGGAATGGATGTCACTGCCTTTTGAGCTTGGCAAGCCATGCCTTGTAATGCAGCAGGCCACATGTTTGATATAGACGGGATTATACCCTTCTCGTATTTGAGGCAAGACTACGCACGCGTGGCTTCTACACCCCGACATACGTCTCAAAGTACATAGAAAGCTGATGAAATACGAAAAATGGCTGATCACAAAGACATCGGACAAAAAGTTGATCTCTGCACTATATACGGCATGCTGCGCATGCCGGCCCCCACAGAGCCTACCCCCCGTCAGAAGCGCTGGATGAGGAAGCTAGATAGGGAACTCTTGATGAAGGAATGGGAGGACGTCTATTATAGGGGCAAACATACAGCGAGGAACACCACCAGTAAGGAAACAGCTTTCAAGATAGTTACATACTGGTACCTGACACCTGTGTGTCTAAACCAGAGGAATCCAGACCGTAGCCCTACCTGCTGGCGGGGGTGTGGGGAGGAAGGGACTTTGCTACACTTGTTGTGCGACTGCCCGGTTCTGTCTAATTATTGGCCTTAGATCTTAGATGAAATTGATGGGCGGTTCAAGACACAAATTCCAAGATTTCCAGTCTATGTGGTATTAGGATTGCCCAACCCCCTAGCATTTCCACTGAAGTCCCGCAAAGAAAAACAGATGGGCTTAGCACTGGGAGCAGCACTTCAAAACATTTTAACGCACTGGGGCACGCAAACGGTACCCACTCATACAGGTTGGCTCCATAAACTATGATACATTTTGGGGATGACAAGCATTCAGGCCTCTCTCACAGGCTTAGGGTCCGGCTTTAGGGAGGTGGGGAGACCTCTTCTGATCCTGCTGTCCACTGAATTCAATGAAATCACGTGTCCAAAATACCATCGCCTCCTTCGTCTAACAGCAACGGAAGACGCTTCTGAGATAAAGTAAACACACAGGGGCATATTATCAAGGGGGTTTATCTCCGCTTTTTTGGCTTTAAAAGCCAAGAAAGCGGAGATAAAATTATCTCCCTATTACCAAGCTGTCGCTAACACCAGTTAGTGACAGCTAAAAGGAGATAACGACCATCTTGGGCCCCGCTTTGCATGTCAGTGATATTTATCACTAATGACATGCAAAGTGGGCGTGCCAAGATGTTAGCGACTGGAAACAGTCCCTAACATCGCTATCTCCTATTACCAACTTTTGGAGATATTCGCGCTAAGCGCGAATATCTCCAAAAGCTAACACCTACCCTGAGCAGTTCTCAGCCATGTTATCCAATGGGAGGTGGATAACATGGCTAAGAGCATTTGCTCGATAATGCATGAATATCACTGACTTTTCAGCGATATTCATGCATTGCGGCCGTTTTTTATCGCATTTGCGATAAACCTTGCTAATAGCAAGGTTTATCTGCGATAAAAATCGCCGATGTGCGGCGATAATTTTTTTCTCTAAACAAGTTAGAGACAAAAATTATCGCTAGTTGTTGGTAATATGCCCCACAGTGCCCAATCTCTTCACAATGGCGTCAATGGGAATGAGGAAATATGCATACCAGTGGGGGGGAGAGAAGGGGAGGGATGGGGTTGCAATGTTTCGTGTTATGGGGGTAAGTTCTCACCCTCCTCAAGTTATGCCTACTCATGTTTTAGCACATGGACTGACTCGCATGCATTGGGTGAAGTATATAGAAAACGCGGGTCGTGACAGAGCTGAATGTACTAGAGACATATTGATGCTGAATTGTTTCCTGTGCATTAGACGGCAGAGCTACAACTGCATGTACAACGAAAATGCTAATAAAAAACCTAAAAATACCTGGCTGGTAGGTATATCCTATTTTATTCTTATCTGCAGTCGGTATGGTTAAAAAGGATAGGGGGAGAATTAGGAAAAAAGACAGTTATGATACTGATCAGTATCATAACTTGCTTTTTATACCTACAAGCCAGGTATTTTTAAACTACACCACTACCCCACTTCCCCCTCATAAAAGCTATCTTTTATTATTGTATAAGAAATTAGTGCTCCCACGTAATCCGTAGGTCGCAGCCCGCCCGATCCGTTCCTTGGTGGATCGGGATGGACCTGATGATTATGCATGCCACCAAGTGGTAACCCTTGTGGATGAGGGTTTTACAAGAAAAACTTAGTTTTTTCTTTTCTAAGGGAGAGGTATTATCTTTGTTCATGACAGAACTGGGTTCCATTTTTTAAAAATAAGTTACTTGTATAGGATGTTGAACACTGTTTATTCTCTTCCTCCCTCTTCTTTTTGAATCACGTTTTACTATAATATACAACATTGATGTCCTCAGCCCCCTACACTGATGTTGAGTTTTAATGTCTTATTTCTCAGAAAATGTTTGTATCCATTTTAATCTACACAGCAGCAGCTGCGTCTGATTATATTCCCTACTCTCTGCACAGTGCACTTCCTTGCCAATTCTGTTCAGCAATCTGACACACTGAGAGGGGTCTGGTCTATAATATTTAACACATGACTTTTAAGTAGTTGTACAATATGATCCTTTTAGTTACTACCAAATCAAAATGAACAATCCAGATATGGGACTATGCAGTTGGATGTACAAGGTTTTATGTCAATACTCTCGACCAGAAGGCATGGTTTTCATAAACAAATGGAGGAAAACCCTCAGCCACCAACCTAGGAGGCCTGCCTCATCATTGGGTTTGCTCCACATTTGTCCAACATATTTAGAAGGACAGATAGGCTCCAAAATGTTGGGGAGTTTTTTTTTAATGGAGATGTGAGTATCTCCTTTTGCTGGTATTGGAATCTAACACAAATGGTTGTGTTTCCTATAGATGGCCCAAAATTAATTTTATTGCTGGACACTATGGGGTTAATAAAAGTAATGGCTATAGGAGTGTTAGGGATATTTATTAATCCTACATCTCACTGGTCAACATGTTTCAGCTTACCCGTTACTTGAGGGGAAGCGGAGAAGTAGGCTCTATCCGTTCTGTTGCACCCTCGCATTCCGGGATATTTTCTTAGGGTATTCAAGGAGTCTGTCCCACTCCTTATCTGTGAGGGGATGACATAAATCAGCTTTCCAATGGATTTTAGGTTTAGACAAAATGGGAATGCGTAACACCTTTAGGGATCTTTAGAGTCATGTGACCAGCCTGCTCCCTTAGACCATTTTGAAGAGGGTCTTCATATAACTGCGCAGTTGTGGTACAGGTCTAGCGATGTACCAGAGAGCAAGTATTCACGCTTTTTCCACCCTACGTATTAGGAAGAACCCCGGGGGAGTTCTGTCATGTTAACTAATCAGTCAATGGGGTATCAGTGCTCCATTTATATATAAATCTCCTAGAGTTGTTAGCCCCCCCCCCTTTCCAATCGTTTCACTGTCCTACTGCCATCCCCGTTAGCTGGGTACACATTTTTGCCAGTGGTATGTTGGAGGTATAAGAGGTGCAGTGTTTGGGAAAGGTGAGTGATCTCCAATGGCAATATTGCACAACCTTCAAAAGGCAGGTGTGTCGAGATCGCTTTGGTTGTAGGATCCAATGAGCTAGTTGCGTCATCTGTGATCACAAGGTATCATGTGGTAACTCATTTCAATTCTGATTCGCTAGCCAGCGGGAGAGCTGCGTAGTTTGGGCCGCCAGGTAATATGACTCAAAATCAGAAACTTCTCTCCTGTCTTGCTCCGTGCTCTGCCTAAGAGCCCCTAGGACACCATTCCTGATCAGGTCAACTAACAGTCCATCAAACTCCTCAAAGTGTTTTCTGGGCAGAATACATAGGACGTTAGTGTAGTAACAGCTGCAACGTTATCATTTTAACAATGCTATCTGCTGGAAGTTGTGAGTGGGGAAGAGTGCCAGAAAGTCACCAGTGGGCAGAAGGATCTCACCATCTGGCCAGATTACAGTCTATTACACCCACGTCTGAGTAGTAGATTTGGATTCCCAGATACTTGAAGGTGGTGGTTTCCCATCTTAGAAGAATGGATGTGGTGGTAGTGAGGAGATGTTGTCCTTCACTTCTTGTATGAAAAAAGGACGCCCAAGTGCGCTCACGTCCAGTGGTGTCTACTGGCGAGTAGGATGTCTCTTAAGAAGTTATCAATGGTTGAGTCAGGCCCTCCATTTCCACTGGTATAAAGCTGCTTATAGTGATCTATGAATGCTGTGTTGATGTTGTCTTCTACCTGACATAGTGCCCCACACCTCTTTTTGAAGATCAGAAGTCTGGGGTTGGAATTCATATATGACTGACTCTGAGGTATGCACTCTGTCAGATTTTTTCTGCAAGTCGTCCATTAAGAGGCCAAAGTCTACAGCCAGTCCTTCAATTTTATCATTAAGCATATTCTTGGTATATAACACCTCCTCCAGGATACTGTCCATTGTAGTTTGTGTGGGATTGGTGACCCCAGATGTGCTCCAGGAGCGAGAGGCAGTGGAGTGGGTCCCCTTTGATCAGCAGGGGAGCAGTGTTGGAGCCGTTGGGTGTCATCGTTTTAGCTGGGGCTCTGGATCTGCCCATCGTGAGACAGCTTAATGGATACCAGCCCACCTCGCCCAGCCTGTCACATGGTGGTAATAGTGAAGTGGATGCACCACCCATGCAATGCTGGGGGCACAAACAGTGAGTATATGTAACCCAAAACCTGTTAGAGTGTGTTGTCTTCAGCCGCCAATCAGCAGGAGAAAAGAGAGGAACCAGTGGAGGCTTGTCAGGGGGCCTGGTAGAGTGCTGAATGTGGGGCCAACTAAACCCCACCATAAGTATCAACTTGCACCATTCTCACACCATCACATGGGATCTGGAGGCAAATGGGGGCCAACCAAGCACCATTCCAACATTGAGGGGGGGGTCCCCTTCTCCTCTGGGCGAGTCTTCTAGAGTGCACCGCTGGGGGCATCAAGTCTGGGCACCTGGTGGTGTAGAAAATATCACCAGAGCCCTGGTACCCCGACATTAGCTGATCACATGAGCGATTATTCTCCCTCTCCGTGTAAGCGGACTTCTCACACTCTTGCCACATGTTGGGTTAAGGCCGCAGGACCATCTGGCCTCTACCCTGTGGCCCAATCAGGTCTCCTCAATGCTTCTGCAACATACCTCGTGGCTGGGGGGGAGCCCAGAATCAGTTGCCCTGTATCTGTGGTCACTGTTGGACTTGGCAGGGGTTGTTGGCCCTGGTGTCAGTCCTTCTCTCTGGTCGTCCCCTCCTCATCTCTCTACTCAGATGCGTTCGGAATGAAGACAAGGATTGTGTGGCCTCCCGGGCAGTCCTGGAAGTTCAAAAGGCACTGTAGGCCTCCCTCCCATCATCAGCCACTCGCCCGTCTATCTTAGGGAAAAGGTGGGTGAGGAATCATGTGCGCACCATGCATATCCATCCTCCAAGGCCTGCGTAATGTTGAGAAGTGCAGGGGGACTGCAGTTATGTTATGTTGTTTTGTTACTGGGTATTGGTAAAGCATGCAGCTACTCCTGAGAGTGTCCCGGCGCTGACTTAACCCTATTGACAGAACAGTTGGAAGCGGCTACGGGTGCCTCGACTATTGTTAAAACAGCCAGGTTTTTAGCTTTCTCCTAAAGCTAAGGAGAACCTGTTCCTGTCTCAGGGGAGGCGGCAGGCTATTCCAAAGCCTAGCAGCGGTCACCTGGAACGAACGCCCGCCCATTCGCGATCTGGCGAACTTTGGCACGATCGACAGCCTCTGAGTTGAGGATCGCAGGGTTGGATTGGAGCATAGGGCTGAATTCTGCTCCTAATATAGAGAGCTCCGACATTGTGATAGGCTTTCAAGACCAGTACCAGAGCCTTGAAATTCACCCTTTTTCGCACCGGAAGCCAGTACAAGGACATCAAAAGAGGCGTCATATGAGTCCTAAGGTCAACCAACAGGATGGCCTTGCTGCCGCGTTTTGTACCACCTGCAAGCAGCCTAGTAGGTAGTCAGGGAGGCCTAGATACAGAACGTTAGCTTAGTCAAGCCTAGATGTTATCAAGGCTTGGACCACGGTTTTCCTATGTGGGACTGAGAGAAGAGGGAGAAAATTCCTCATTATTCTCAGTAGTCCGAAACAAGTGGCGGCCATAGATTGAACTAGCGACTTCATGGATATGTTTGCATCCATTTTTAGCTCAAGATTTTTTACGGTGGTAACTTTACAAGCAGGGGGGACATGTCCTGGGCCACCATTTATGCTATTCCACGCTGGGACTATAGCCGAAAAAGATGATTTCGGACTTATCGGAGTTGCATTACAATTGGTTTTGCCTGAACCAGAGAACACCTCGGACAGGCAGTTGCTAATTTAATCTCCTCTCAACACAGTATTTTTATCGCAGGTAAACAGAAGCGCTGGGTCATTGGTGTAGTATATAACTTTTGCCCCATAATGCTCTGCTAGGGGTGCCCATGGAGCCATGTATAATTTGAACAAAATTGGGCTCAGAACTGAGCCTTGTGGCACTCCAAGCCTCATGGGAGGGATCGGGCGGTGAAAGGGGGACTATATGGTTTGCTGGTGGCTTTCCAAAAAGGAGGAGAACCACTTAAGGACTGCGCCCTCGATGCCACAGTCCTGGACTCTGTGCAGAAGTAAATCGCGGGGCATGGTATCAAAAGCCGCCACGAGGTCCAGCAGTATCAGTACGTCTTTTCCACCGCTGTCAAGAGTGGTTTTAATGGTGTCTGAGACTTCCAATAACACCGTCTCTGTACTAAAATTAGCTCTGAACCCAGATTGACTGGGGTGCTGTGCATAATTTGTCTCTATAAAATCAGTGAACACAATATTCACATACTTCTCCAAAGCCTTGGAGAAGTATGGCAGCAACGTTATTGGCCTGTAGTTGCTGGCTATAGTGGGGGCCAATGTCAAGGCAGAGTGGCGGGCAGGGAAAGAATTGATGGACCACGACAAAAAAAAACTTTCCTTCAGCCAGCTGCATCACACTCCTCTGCTCCTCAGCAGAGAGACTCCCAGCAACCCCTGCAGCCAATCCTGATGCTTCTTTCATGCAGCATGAGAGCAGCATCAGGATTGGTCTGAGCTACCTCGATTTGTGCTCCCAGTAAAACTGTGAGCCTAGTCTGTGCCTGCTGTCTCCAACCCTGCAAAGCAGCTCGGGTTGGAGACAGCTTCAGTGCGCTTGTCGGTTTGACCGTCCGGAGACAGCCGGCCAAACCCACCACTCTCCTCAGTGCCTGTCACCCCATGGCCCCGCCCCAAGGCTCGGCACACTTAGAAGAAAAATAAAACGAAAATAAAACGGGTTTAGAACCTGTTCTATTATCGTTTTATTTGGTAGTTTTTGAGGGTTCTGCCAGGGTGGGGTTGGCGATGGTCCTCTGCCAAAGCGGAGGAGCTGCTGCTGGGAGGCTGTAGGTCCCAGCATCAGTCGCTGTCCTCCACTAGCGCCCGTGGGCTCCTCAGTTGTGGGTGAGCGTGGACTCAGATTGGGAGAGCGCCAGTCAAGTGCGGTCCCTGGGGTCCTGGATATCGTCAACACCATTCGGGCAGGCCGGCCGGTGCAGGAGCTCCACAAGATGCATCCGCCATGTTCAGTGGCCAATCCACACCCCCGGATATGGAGCAAACCAGATGATGAAGCATGCCACTTAGGTTGGTGAGTGAGGATTTGCCTCTGTTATCTTTATTTTATTAAGCCTGCACCTTTTTATGGAGAGTATTCATATTCCACCTTGTACATACATCTGGGTACTAATGCACATGGATTGTCTATTTTGCTTAGGTCGTGTCGTGATGTGAGGACACAATCCTTGGATGGCCCACTTGGATGCCAGTTGCCCCAGCCCCTCCACATTCCCCATGGCACTCCCAAGACAGGAATCCTGTGAGAGGCCTTGGAGCCAGAACGCAATGACTCCAACTCTGTCATGGTCCAACCTGTTCCAGCTTCTCCATCCCCTTTGGCCACATTGGGGAGAGGGTTCTGTCCTGTCCTTGGGAAGCCCTAGAGAGGGACAGGGGGGTCTAGAGAGCTGGGTATACCAGAGCCGCTCCTTGCAAAAACAGGAGCGATGAAGGCGCATCAACGTGTAGCTCCGAAGGGGATCTGGGGGGTCCGTCCTACTGAGAAGTAAGCCCCTTCTATGTGTATATTCATGAGTACGTTATCAAGGTGCGTACCTTAAGGGCGGATGCTGTGTGTCTTCTGAATGCTGAGTGCACCCCCTCCTTCAGTGTGCAAGCTGTGGCTTTGATCGTGTTGCAGTTAATTGCGCAAACTCCTTGCTCGTTGGCCAGAACTCAAAATAGGCCAACGATGGCTACCTGATGCTCTCCTCCCAGAGCCAGGAGGTCGCCAGCTGCCCTCTCTCCACAGCTGCTGCATGGGGACGAGGTTGAGCTGGCACTGCCTCCTCTCCCTGCTAAGATTTCACAGTACTTTGGGGACATTTTATGTTCAGTGAACCGGAAATAGGTGGTTCTCCTGTCTCAGTTTGGTGCATAGCTCGATATTGAAATAGCTTTCTGTACTTCTCCTTTTAAGACCTTCTGATCATTGCAGAAATGCAGCAACTCTGCTCTCAATTAAAAAGTCATGCTTATGCCCACTTCTGCAGCTTTACAGACAGTAAATTAATAAGCATTTGCAATGCAATAGGTCTCGCATTAGTGAAACTTTGAGCTATTGGCATTGTAAATTATTATATTATTTTTTACTAGCAGAGTTTAGAGGACTAAGAATGAGAAATTACTACTGGGAAGAGAGCCAGCTTCAGCACTATGTGGAGGACTTAGAATGGAGGAATTACTTACAGGACCAAAGAAGCAGCTGCAGCACTGTGTAGATGACTTAGAATGAGAAATTACCACTGGGACCAAAGAAGCAGCTAACAGCACTGGCTAGAGTACTTAGAATGAGGAATTACCACTGGGACCACAGAAGCAGCTAACAGCACTGGCTAGAGTACTTAGAATGAGGAATTACCACTGGGACCAGAGAAGCAGCTAACGGCACTGGCTAGAGGACTTGGAATTATCACTGGGAATAGAGATGCCGCAGCAGCACTGCCTAAAGGACTCAGAATGAAGAATTACCACTTGGAACAGAGGAATAGCTGCATTACTGTGTAGAGGATTTAGGATGAGGAATTACAGATATGACCAAAGAAGCAGCTTGCAGCACTGTCTAGAGAAATAAGAATGAGGAATTACCGACAGGACCAGAGAAGCAGTTTGCAGCACTGCCTAGAGGACTAAGAATGAGAAATTACCACTGGGACCAGATACGCAGCTGCATCACTGTGTTATGAAGGTGCCTTCCTATATTTAGTCAATAGTAAAAGGTTATCGTGTTCATTGAGCAACCTGATACTCAAACATACAAACACATTTAAAGACTCAAGCAGCAGAACAACTATACAGCTGAAATGATGGCTTTTTATGGACAATTGTGCAAGAGTACCTCAGTGGCACCTGTGCGATGAACCTGGGGCATATTTAGGTGCTAGCGCACGATCTGGGACCACCAGGCTCTGGCAGACATCAAAAAGTACATGTTCCAGGAAGAATGCTCCAGCAGGCCCTCAAAAGCTTCTGTAGCTCTTCAAATTGTTGCGGAAGTCCTAAGGATGACTGATACACGTGCAGGATTACTAGATATATATGATTTCTAGCTTGAAAGGACATATAATTATCCCGGGTTGCAGAGACACAGCATAGCCAAACCAAGACAATTTCCAAATCACCCCTCAAACCCGAATCTCGCATTCCTCATTCTACAGGCACGGTGAACTATATCTCATACACCCACACAATCTCAGTCTAACATGGCAAAATGTTACTGGCTTCATGCCACAGTGATATGATCCCTGCCAACATTCTGAAGAAGTCATCACATCTTTTAGCCCTTATTAGACAAGGTTAATCAAAACACCAGTGTCTATGGGGCTGGATCCTTAGTTTCTCAAAAGAGAAAATGTCGCTCCACGTCTGATACAAAAACAAATATGTACTGATCCAGAAGATATGGGCAATTACTGGTTTCAACCTTTTCAATGACATTTAATCGTCAATCTGGATTGTGATAAGGATGCAGGATGGAAACAGCTATCGTTCAAATATCAATCAAAAATCTGATGATGTCCTTAGCATCCTGGACAATGGAGACTTCTCATGCTCCTGGACTAATCAGTGGTGTCTGATATGATGACCCTCAGGTGTGAGTAGCTCCCATAGGAGCACAGGTTCCTGTCGTCTAGATCTTTCTGCTTTCAGGAAACAAACAACTCTAGCTCAATCATTCTTGGGGAGTGATCTACAGACAAGGTAGTCACCACACCTACTTTCAGCCCAAACTATATCATTATATTTAAAATAGAATTGAACACACATGCTTTTAACTACATTTTATAGGATGAATTGACACACTGATACTGATAGTCTACATGAATTATCACAGACAATTCCCTCTCCGACTTTAATGGTTACGAATAAAGTAAATGTTAGCCAAGAAGGACAATTGTAAGACTTAGCATGGGGTGGTGAGCAACGAGGAAGGAATAAAAACAAGATGTTCTTTTTGAGCTAATTAAGGAGAAATGATACAAGAAAACATACTCACAGCAAAGGACTCACCCTGAACTTGGTCAATTAAGTTCTCACCCGCTGGACAAGCTACCTCCTTGATCCTCGAACAGCAGCACCGTTTCTTTTCAGCAGTAGGGTTAATGACTACTGCTGAAACCTAGGAAGCTGCCTTTGTATGCTTCCCATGTACTGGTGTGCAGAGCTCTTTCCTAGAGTGAGCACAAAATATTCTGTGAGGACCACCTTATATCCAGTCTCCCCCCAGCAAGCAGTCCATGTGTTGCCTTCTGGCCCGACCATACCTTATCCTGCTGGAGATGGCTCAGTGTCAGTCCCTGTGAAGAGGATTGAAAACCTGGAACTGCACCTAGTTTCAAGATGGATTCCAGTGGGTGGGGCAATCTAAGCAGCAGCCCTGGTGGACAGGGAGGACAGCTCACTGTGGCTGCCATTAACCGCATGGAACACCCTACAACGTTTAGTGATACATTAATAGAGAAGGTGACGCCAACATAAGTATATCACATTATGTATAACTCAGGCACATGCAAGTACACCCCACATACATACAAGGGGGTCCAGTCATGACATTCCACATTGTATTGAATTGTATTGTATTGTAATTGCATTTATATAGCTCTTACTACCCCTTACTACCCCTGATGAGGCGTAAAATTGCTTTTTCGGCGAGTAGCACGCTACTCCGGAACCCATAAAGGATTAGTGGTGAATTACTATAGTGAAAATATGAAAGTAATTTGAGTGGTGGACATGTTAGTCAGTTATTTGGATTGAGAAGGATAGCGAATGGCTAGAAGAGGGAAAAAGGTTTGCATTTATATATCGCTTGCTACCCTTGGTGTGGTGTTGAAGTGCTTTTTCGGCGAGTAGCACGCTACTGCAAGGAGCAAGGGCAAATCAGTGGTTACACAGCCCTCAATCGACAGGATACATCTGGTAAGAGATGTGCAGTCCATTTGAGAGATCTCTCAATGTGTGTACTCAATGGTTGAGCATCGACTGATCGACCCACAGCATACACCAGGGTCACACAAAAAACACTCTCCACCATTGATTACACTTTTACGGATCACAATCTTCTTCCGTATATTGCAAATTTCCAAATAAAAGACAGGGTGGAAAGTGACCACCAGCCACAAATCGTTTACTTTAATAAAAACCTTTGCAACTTCAGAGAAAGCAAAGGCACTATCATCTTTAACACAATGTTACAACCTAAAACACCTCCGCTGGAACAAGGATAACATTGAGGATATCACAAGTACATATAATAGTCTTTTGGAAAGATCCAACTCTGAAACACTGACCATAAAATCTTGGGAGTCTTTTATTTATGAACCTAACAAGAAATTTTCCAAGCACGCTCACGCCTATAAAGCAGGAAGTCGAAAAGGGGCACCCTGGTTTACCAAGAGCCTGAGGAAACAAAAACAACAACTAAATAAGTACCTCAGACAACTACCATCTCAAGGACCAGAATGCCTCCAGGAACTCCTGCTTCAAATTTCAAATACAAGAAAAAAGTTTAAAAAGGGCATAAAACTGGCCAAAAAAGAGCACCAAGAACACATTTGGGCAAAACTTCTTCAGGCTTGTAAACTAAGGGACTCCAAGCTCTTTTGGGAACAAATCAACCGACTAACCAATGGCTGGAATCGACATCATAATTCGGATATATTGGAGGCCACTTGGAGAGCCCATATTGAACTTTTATATAACGAAACACCACCCCCATTGACCCCAAACAGTGGATCATCAACAGGGAAGGGGGCCGGCGGTGGAGGTAAAGTCAACGACATTGTGACCCATGAATCCCCTGAGGATTTTGTGTTTTTTTCCGAAAATCAAGTTAAAAAATCATAAAAAATCTAAAATCTGAGGGAGCCCCATGTACGAACGGATTACCAAATGTCCTGTTCCGGCATGACCCCCCATTTTGGTCTCATCTCCTGACTCCTTTCTTTTCTAAAGCTATAGCCTGCAGTCTGATCCCTGAGTCTTGAAGAGGAAGCATTCTCAATCCAATCTACAAGTCGGGTTCCCGCTCGGATCCCTCCAATTACAGGTTGATCACACAGATAGATGTGGAGGCAAAAATGTACGCATCAAATCTTCTGGTAGAGTTAGAGGCTTGGGTTAGCCAAACAAACCTAATACCATACACGCAAACTGGATTCCGGGCTGGGATGGGCACCCTTACGGAGATCTCTGCGGTCACCCTTCATGTCAACCAAGCCTTCGCAAAATCAAGGCCTCTGTACGCCTGCTTTGTAGATCTTAAAGCGGCTTTTGACAAAGTCTCAAGAGTTACTCTATGGGCAGCAAAAATGCAAGCCTGGGGGGTCCCGCCCAGGCTCCTGGGCGCTATCATTAATCTTTACTCTAATACATGGGTCCAAATCAAGAAAGGAGATGGGTCCAGTGGTAACTGGTATGATTCCAACATCAAATGGACTAAAACAAGGTTGCGTCTTAGCGCCTTGTCTGTTTAATATTTATACCATCCGATCTCGACAAGTGCCTCCAGTTAATTACAGCTGACCCCCCAAAATTGGGCAAACTACCGTCACCAATGTTCCCCCTAATTTCTTTCCTCTGTGTGCGGCAGTGTAAGGTCTATGTGCGCTGCAACCAAGGCTATGTGCGCCAGTAACCGGACTCGTGTGTGGGTACAGCGCCAAATATCACTCCAAACTTTTGATAAAAAAAGTGAAAAGACTGTGCATTTCCACACATACAGATCCACATGAATGGTGTTAAGGGCAAGGCAGGTTTGAAACCACCCCACATAGCAATTTGAAACCTTAGCAGGTATGTTGCTGCATTTCTTTTCTTAGTTGAGCTAGGCTGCGGGTGATTGTGTGCATTAGTTCAAGTGTTCATGGTAATTTCAGCTCATGACGAGCACTGCGATTAACATGAAAACTTTAACAAATGCTCTCTTTGAGCAGGAAAAATAAAGTTATAATAACATTGGTATTATAATTTTAGTTTTCGCAGTTTCAGGGCTGGGTTAGGGTAGGGCCGCATTAGTCTTTCCACTAACGCATTTTAATGCTAGTGTCTGCATCACCGCATTAAAATTCATTAGTCACGTATTCTAGCGCCCCTCTGACAATACTGCAATTGAGGTACACTGCCAATGAGGCAGCACCATTCAGCAAGCTAAAATTGTCTAATATATATGAGCATGCAACTGCGCCATCACATTTAAAATGCTATGCATCAGAGATAGAATATTCATGTACAGCGCTGAGCTAGCAGGCCAGAATTTAACAGATCAATTAGCCATGCTCCAACCAGCCTTTCTGTGAGTCTACTCTGGGGGTACCAGCCATCATGTGAGGGATCCATGGAGCGGGTCTTGCCTGCTGTTTTCCCACAATCACACCACCCTTTTGGTGACCAGACGTACACACATGCTTCGAAGATTGGACACACCGGTGGGCGGTAGCTACAACAATGACAATCTATGGCTCGGAGACAAATGGTTGGTGCTTCCTCTTTTAAGCTCATGTCGTTGTGGCTGGTGTTTTTAAAAAGTGGTGAGGCAGAAAACGTTAAGGTGAATTTAAAGTGCGAGAAAGCGCGAGAGAATCAACCATGGAGACGGGGTTGCTATGAGACTAATTATTAGTTTGGTACTAAATCACAAGAAAAAAAATGGTGCAAATGGTGTATTTCCACCATATAGTTCACAAAAACTTGCAGGAATGCATTGAACATAGGCAAATGACCTCACAAAGACTCGCCACTCTCCCTATACTCATGCAGCCACATCGCTCTTCTCACCCTGTGTTCGCAGATGCACACCGCTTTGCTCAGCCTACACTCACATAAGCATGCCCTTCTCCATGCTCTCACTAGTGCACACCACTCGCTGAGTGCATTCACACCTCTCATCCAGTAAACTCATTGTCACACAACTCACTGTACGCTCACACAGACACATCGCTCCCCATGCACCCCAATCACTCACCCCATCGCTTACAGTAGCACACTAATGAACCTTCACACACTCACTCACTCAGGCACATCCTTCGCCTTGCGCTCATATAGTGGACTTGCATAATTCACTTTGCAGGCACAAAAGCACACCACTCACCCTGCACTCGTACAGTCACATATCTTACTTTGCTGTCACACAGGCACTTCACTCACCCTGCATGCATACAGTCACATTATTCTGTATTCACCCTGCACGCACATAGAGGCCCCAAAGTTGCAGCTCTACTTCAGTCAAGTACAATGCCTGTGGTGTGTTGGGAAGGGTTGTTGTTGTGTAGGCCCTCAGAGGAATAGTCGGGCGGCCGGAATTTAGAGTACACGCTGATGGCTACCCCTCAGAAGTGCAAGTTAAGGTTAGAGAATGCATATCTTCTGCTCGCTGGATGCCTCCCTTCCCTTCTGACATGGAAGGATTCTGAGCCTTTAGAGGTAAGGGGAGGAAGTAAAAACAAGCATTTGCAATGCAATTGGTCTCACCTTTAGGACTTTATAAGTATTTAGCCATACAGCACATTCCTACTTTAGCCCATGAAACGTAATGTAACATAAATCATATAACAACTTAACAAAACATAATACATAAATCTGTAAAGCTTCTGAGACCCTGTGGGATATTTTGTTCCTGTTACTTTTTACTGCTAACTCTACTCAATGGTTTACTGTTAAGTTACTCAATACTCATAATTGTATCGACCTTGGAAGGATGAGAGGCTGAATGGACCCGACAAGATGTGCACCTGAGATGAGGACAAACCATATATATATCTACATGTACACATAGCTATAATATTAATGTGCACAAACATACAGACAACCACAAAAATATTGACACATATATGTGGCAAACAATGGTAAGAAAAACGACCCATGTTTCAACATTCTAAAACAACCCACCTTTACAAACCCAGAGGCCTGCTCTGCGATCCGGCGCCCTCCCTTGCAGCTTGTTTTAGAAGTGCACGCAATCTAAATGGTTTCTTATGGATATATCTCTCAGCCCTGGGTGCCTCATACGCTGCCAAAATCAGTGACATCAAAGTATTAAGCTTGAAGGGGGCCTCTCACACTGTCCAACTCCAGTACCATATCACTTACTGCCAGAATGAGTGTGTACAGCGCTCCGCTACAAAGTAGCTAGGCTCGCTTTGTAGAAATACCGCACATACACATGACTGGAGAGCGTGGAAGGGAACACACAGACACATGCATGATCCAAACTTATGTGGGTACAATTTGCTATAACTGGAGAAATGCACGTTTTAAATACATGCAAATAAACTAAATCAGGTGAAAGGGTGGTGCTAGATGGAAAATAGGGCTACACTTGTGGGACACCCCCGCGCCGCACGGCCACCAGCTGCTGCGTGTGCCCCCAGTGCCTGCCTCTGCATCAGCGCCGTCCTCGCTGCTGCCCTGAGCGCTCCCCTTTGGTTTTGGCCGTTTTGTCTGTAATTTGTGCTTGCTTTCCTTGTGTGCCCGAGATCGTGTTTCCACTGTTTTTGCCCCGTTTTGTCCTGTATTAGTGCCTGCTTTCTCTGTGACGTTTCTCTTCGTTTTTTGGCCGTTTTGTCTGTAAATTGTGCTTGTTTTTCCTTGTGTGCCCGAGATCGTGTTTCCACTGTTTTGGCCCCGTTTTGTCCTGTATTAGTGCCTGCTTTCTCTGTGACGTTTTCTCCTCGTTTTTACCTGCCTCCTTCCTCCTTGCCCGCCTACCTCGCCGCTCTCCCTCCCCGCTCCCGCTTCCCGCCACCGCCATTAGCCCCGCCCCTTTTTCTTCTGTACCCTCCCCGCTCTCGCCTCCCAGCTGCTCCGCCCACCCGCGCACTTGGCCTTAAATGGCGACCGTGCGACGCAGGTGAGTGTGACCCACTTGTGGGACACCCCCGCGCCGCACGGCCACCAGCTGCTGCGTGTGCCCCCAGTGCCTGCCTCTGCATCAGCGCCGTCCTCGCTGCTGCCCTGAGCGCTCCCCTTTGGTTTTGGCCGTTTTGTCTGTAATTTGTGCTTGCTTTCCTTGTGTGCCCGAGATCGTGTTTCCACTGTTTTTGCCCCGTTTTGTCCTGTATTAGTGCCTGCTTTCTCTGTGACGTTTCTCTTCGTTTTTTGGCCGTTTTGTCTGTAAATTGTGCTTGTTTTTCCTTGTGTGCCCGAGATCGTGTTTCCACTGTTTTGGCCCCGTTTTGTCCTGTATTAGTGCCTGCTTTCTCTGTGACGTTTTCTCCTCGTTTTTGCCTGCCTCCTTCCTCCTTGCCCGCCTACCTCGCCGCTCTCCCTCCCCGCTCCCGCTTCCCGCCACCGCCATTAGCCCCGCCCCTTTTTCTTCTGTACCCTCCCCGCTCCCGCCTCCCAGCTGCTCCGCCCACCCGCGCACTTCGCCTTAAATGGCGACCGTGCGAACGCGCAGCGGTCACGCGCAGCGGGCGCGCCGTTTGTGCGCCGAAGGCGCGCCAAAGGTAAGCCCGTCTGCGCCCGTCCGCGACCGGATCGCGACCAGCGCCAGGACCCCTGGCCCACGAAGACCCCGACCGACCCGCCTGACGTACTCCACCGCCACCCTCATCGCTCTCAACTCCGGCCGACTCCCTGAATGCCATCAAGCCACACCACGACACACCCACGGACCTTTCAGCTGCCACGCCTGCAAGTTCTCCTGCATCCGGACCAGCCCCGCACCAGCACCCGCCAAGTCGAACTCCAGCAGCACCCACCTCAAGTGCATCCTGCTCAACACCCGCTCCGTCCACAGACACGCCATCGAACTCTGGAACCTCCTGGACGCCACAGCCCCTGACGTTGCCTTCCTCACGGAGACCTGGATGAACGCCTCTTCGGCTCCCGACATCGCCATCGCCATCCCAGAGGGCTACAAGATCGTCCGGAGGGACCGCAACGCCAACCAGATGGGAGGAGGCATCGCCATCATCCACAGGGACACCATCCGTCTCACGACCAGCACCGACAACACCCTGACCAGCGCCGAATACCTGCATTTCCAGATCCACACCAACCCGAACACCACCCTCAGAGGCACCCTGATCTACCGACCCCCTGGACCACGCACGCAATTCAGCGAGGACATCGCCGACTTCGTCAGCCCGCATGCCCTCCCCTCCGCTGACTACATCCTCCTGGGGGACCTGAACTTCCACCTGGAGAACAACAACGACCACAACACCAGCACCCTGCTCGACAACCTCGCCAACCTGGGACTCAAGCAACTGGTGTCCACCCCCACCCACCTCGCCGGACACACACTCGACGCCGTCTTCTCATCCAGCACAGACATCAACTTCAGCCACGCCACAGAGCTTCAATGGACGGACCACAGCTGCATCCACTTCACCTTCAAGAGAACGACGACCCACCAACACCAGCAACAGGCCGCCCGCAGAAGCTGGAACAAGATCACAGCAGACCAGCTAGCCACCTCCCTGAGCCAACACCCTCCTGCCAGCTCAGCGAACCCCAGCCAGGCCGCCGACAACATCACGAAGTGGATCAGCAACTGCGCGGACGAACTCGCCCCGCTGAGGACCCCGCCCAGCAGACCCGGCAGCAAGAAGGCCCCATGGTTCACCGACGAACTCAAGAGCTCCAAGAAGAACTGCCGAGCCCTCGAGAAAGTCTGGAAAAGGGACCCGACACCGGACAACAGGACCTCCTACAAACTGGCCACCCGGAAACACCACCAGCTGATCCGCGCCGCCAAGAGAACAGCATTCAAGGACCGGCTGGACAACAACGCACACAACAGCAAGGAACTCTTCAACATCGTGAAAGAGCTTTCCAACCCCAGCGCAGGAAACAACGACATCACCCCATCGCAAGACCTCTGCAACTCCCTCGCCTCATACTTCCACAACAAGATCACGGACATACACAGCAGCTTCAACAACCAACCAACGCACACCACGACCGACCTGCCACCCCCCCCCACCACCACCCTCCACGCCTGGACCCCGATCAGCACAGAAGACACCATCCGCACGATGAACTCCATCCACTCCGGATCACCAACCGACCCCTGCCCTCACCACGTCTTCAACAAGGCCGACGCTGTCATCGCACCCCACCTGCGAGACATCATCAACACATCCTTCGACACCGCCATCTTCCCCGAAAGCTGGAAACACGCCGAACTCAGCGCTCTACTCAAGAAACCAACAGCGGACCCCACCGACCTCAAGAACTACCGCCCCATCTCGCTTCTCCCGTTTCCAGCCAAAGTCATCGAGAAGACCGTCAACAAGCAGATGGCCGCCTTCCTCGAGACGAACGGATCCCTCGACCCCTCACAGTCCGGCTTCCGAGCCAAACACAGCACCGAGACCGCCCTCATCGCCGCCACCGATGACATCCGAGCCCTGATGGACAATGGAGAAACAGCGGCCCTCATCCTCCTAGACCTCTCCGCGGCATTCGACACGGTCTGCCACCGCACCCTAATACGGCGCCTCAGCAACATCGGAATCCGGGACAAGGCGCTGGAATGGATCATCTCCTTCCTCGACGGAAGAACACAGCGAGTCCGCCTACCACCGTACAAGTCAGAGGCCTCCGAAGTCATCTGCGGCGTCCCCCAAGGATCATCACTGAGCCCCACCCTCTTCAACGTCTACATGAGCCCCCTCGCGGCCATCGTACGCAAACACCACCTCAGCATCATCTCCTACGCCGACGACACCCAGCTGATCCTCTCCCTGACCAACAACCCCGCCGCCGCCAGAGCCAACCTGCACGAAGGGATGAAAGAGGTAGCCGAGTGGATGACGACCAGCCGCCTGAAACTGAACTCGGACAAGACGGAGGTCCTCATCCTGGGCTCTTCACCCTCCGCCTGGGACGACTCCTGGTGGCCTCCCGCCCTGGGCACCGCACCCAAACCGACAGACCATGCACGAAACCTGGGCTTCATCCTGGACTCCTCCCTCTCCATGACCAGACAAGTCAACAGCGTCTCCTCGGCTTGCTTCAACATCCTACGCATGCTACGGAAGATCTTCTGGTGGATCCCCTCAGAGACCAGGAAGACCGTCACCCAGGCCCTCGTCACCAGCCGACTGGACTACGGCAACGCCCTCTACGCCGGGACCACCGCCAAGCTCCAGAAGAGACTCCAGCGGATCCAAAACGCCTCAGCCAGACTCATCCTCGACATCCCACGGTCCAGCCACATCTCCGGACATCTGAGAGACCTTCACTGGCTCCCCATCAACAAGAGAATCACCTTCCGCCTCCTCACCCACGCACACAAAGCCCTACACGACCAAGGCCCGAGCTACCTCAACAGCCGAGTCAACTTCTACGCTCCCAAACGCCACCTCCGATCAGCCAACCACGCCCTCGCCGCCGTCCCCCGCATCCGAAGAGCGACTACAGGAGGAAGGTCCTTCTCCTACCTGGCCGCCAAGACCTGGAACTCCCTCCCGTCCGACCTGCGCCTAACCCAAGACCACCTCTCCTTCAGGAAGAAGCTGAAGACCTGGCTGTTCGAGCAGTAGCGGCACCCCCCCTCCCCAGCGCCTTGAGACCCTACGGGTATGTAGCGCGCTTTATAAGTGTCACTGATTGATTGATTGATGAAAAAAGTCTGAGGGCAGCTAACTACTGAAAAAGTAAAACGATAGTTCGCTGTTGTTAAACCCAGAACGTGTGATCTCACTTGTGCAGTCAGAATGCCCCTCCCCTACACATGCCGCCTCACCTTCAATTTGTCCTTAAAAATGTGGAAATAATATTCCAAGAGTACAGTTTGAAATCCTAAATTTCCGTAGTCAAGACTGAATCCGTTTTTTTGTCATAAGAGTATATCTTGTTTTATAGGCTACAGCTAATTTTAAGTATCTCCCAATAAACTAAAGAAGCTTTAGTCCTCGGTAAGTTGCTAATGTCCTTATTATGATGGCATGCAACATCCTGCCCTTGGGTTGCCCCGTTTTCAGCCAAAACAACGCGTTTGTATGCTGGCTGTATTTCTTCCCTTAATAGAGCGCAGCTGCAGGGTGGTTGTGTGTTGTTTTAGTGTTAATGGCAGCGCCCATCATGACCTGCAATTAACCTGAAAACTTTACCAAAAAGGCACACAATCACCCCGCAGCCCAGCACTAGTAAGAGAAGAAATGCAGCCACTCAACAGACACAGCGTGTGCTTTTTGGTGATTCTAAAAGCACACGTTGTGTTTGGTGCTGCATTTCTTTTGTTTTCTCTAGTGTGGCTGCAGGGCCGATTGTGTGCCTTTTTTTTTAAAGCATTCATGTTAATTGCAGCTCCTTATGGGCTCTGCAATTAACACGAATACTGAAACATAAGCACACAATGACCCCCAGATCCGCACTCTAAAAAACAGAAGACATTTAATAATAATAATAATAATACTGGATTTTATACAGCGCGAACAGCTACCTCGCTAGGAGGTGTCCCGGCGCTAGTAGAACACAGAAGACCTGGGGCAAAAGATAGGAAAGTTAGCGTGGCTGATTGAAAAGCCAAGTTTTTAGCAGTTTCTTGAAGCAGGGTTCAGAAGGGGCCTGTTGGATTTCTTGTGGCAGGGAGTTCCATAGAGTGGAGACGTTTGCCGAAAAAGTCCGACCGCCTCCCTCCCTGGAGCACTTGCTAAATGCCTTTTCATATGCAAGATCGAAATGCCCGTTTTTCACACTGCAGTGGTGGCTCGAATGCTCTCAGGGGTGTGTGGGCGCCAATACAAAGCACTGCGCGCTCGGGGGCACTGAGGTGCGCGCGTGCACAGGCGCGCACGCTCGAGGGAACACTGACCGTCACCATGCCTCCAATATGCAGATGACATTGTGTTACTAGCACAAACTCCTGTTCACTTGCAGAAATTGATTAATGGACTAGGAACCTATACCACCTTTAACCAACTCTGGATTAATCATCAAAAGACAAAAGTTATATGTTTTTCTAAACATAATAAGATATTGAAAAGGCATACTTTGGCTTGGAAATTGGGAGAGCAACCACTGGCCTGTGTAGCTTCTTATAAATATCTAGGTTTCCAGCTAGATTGCAAGCTGAACTTTAAGCAACAAGTGGAGCAAGGATGCACGAAAGCTAAACAACTACTATTTGCCTTCAAAATCTTGAGGAAAAAACTCATAGGTTATTCTACCGGTCATCTGCTACAAGTGATCTGCGCAAAATTTCTACCCTCCATCTCATATGGCTCGGAAATCCTGAACATTAAAGACGCTCTAATATTAAACACAGCACAATCTAAATTTTTTAAAAAGACTGTTCCTAATACCGTTACATACCTCACAGGAACAGATTTGTTTAGAATTCGGACTCAAGAATCAGATCGTAGCCAGACAAGGTGCCTTAGTAAAGTATTATTGGAGCATGAGGGAGTCAGAAGACAATACCATAGCCCACCACTGTTGGGTTGAGATAGAAAACCAAGCAAGACTAGCTAATTCAACTACGACAATCCTGAAGCAATCTTTGTCGGCATTACAACTCGAGGAGGCCTGGTTCACCCCGCAACGTATTCCGGATTCAGAAGCGTGGTGAATAATGCAATTAAGCGGATCTCTCTACTAACAGATAAAATGATCTTCGCAAAAAAACACCACGCCTGGGCTGTTATACAGGGCTACCAGAGGCTGAAGCCGCAACGTTTCCCACCATAAAAAGCATCACCTGATGATGCTACGAATGGGATCATTCCCCTCAAAGGACTTGACCCCAAAATGGAAATGCACATGGCCATCTAAGGAATGCCGCCTCTGCGGTAAAGGGGAGGAGTCATTACTACACCTACTATGTACTTGCCTTTTTCCACTGAACACTCGAAAATCCATTCTTCGGGAGATTCTCAAGAAGGAACAGAAAAGAACATGCAGAGCCGCAGTCATCAGGTGTCTTGGCGGGCTTGCATTCCCCCTGTCCTGTTGCGCCATAATATTCTGGAAAATAGCAGCAAAGGAATTGGACAAAATTGATTCAAGCCAAACAGCTATTAAATAATCTGCAGGCCCATATTAATATTTTTTTTTGTTTTCTTTTTTTGTTCTTTTTTAAATGTATTGTTATACCTGCTAGCCTTCTAATTGCGGTCACGATTTTAAGACCTTTTTTGTCTCTCTTATGTTTTTAAAGTGTTTATTGAAAGCATAGTGTTTTATGATGGTTTGCCATCCTTTTATGACTTTTTTAAATGAATCAATAAAAGTATATTTGACTGACTACTGCGGAACCCAGAAAGGATTAGCACATAGAAGTGCCAGGTGATTATTTCCACAGGAGTTGAGGTAAAAAAACAAGGCCTGTACCATCACTACTAAAATCCCCTGCGCTCTGCCTTTAGTAGTGTCATGACCATGTTGCGGTGACAGTAGACACCTACAATGAAGAAGTATCACTTTGGGTGCCGCCCTCCACCTCCACTGCTGCAGAATCCAGGAATCTCGTGGTGAACAAGCCAAAACGTGGAGCGCACTGGTCAGGGGACTCACAAGAGTCTCCTGCTGAAAACATAGAACCAGAATGATAAAATGAGGAGCAGAGTGTCACATCGGCACAGTGCCAAGAGACTTTCGACCCAACAGCCCTCCTCTTCTCCCTGGCTTTACACACAATGTAGCCCATGTCTGTTTGAACCCCTGAGAAGAAGCCCCTCTTCTGGGAGGGTTTCACTGCTGCCTGCCCCCCTCAGTGTCAGCTGGGCACTCAGTCGTCCCTTGATGGTTTATCTCTGAGCATTACTTAAAAGTACGCCGGTGGATCATCTTCCTCCTGGGAGTGGCGGAAACCTGAGCGTGAGCTCCACACCTGATCCAAGGGGGACAGGATTAGCTCCTTCCACGGGTGTCAGAGTGAAGACAGAGTTACAAATCCAGGCGTCTGATTGGCTGACTGGAAGGCTCAGTGGAAACAGTTAGAGGCGACTTTAACAGAGAACAAAGTCAGACAGCAGATGTTTGCATCAAATTTGCAGCATGTAGACATTGCCTTCTGCCACAGTGAGAGGCAGCCAGCACAGACATCAGCTGAGCAAACACCAGACATAGAAAAGGCACCGAGCAGCACCAGCAAAGCACACTTCACATTCATGACAAGCAGGGAAAAGCATACAACACAAAACACGTCCGCATACATTCCAAGTCCCTCCCTTTGCCCTTCCAGTGCTGGAAACAACAGGCCAAGCTCCCAGTCACTCATGGGGCAGGTACGGCAGGGAAGGGGAGGGGAGGGTAGGGGTGTATAGCCGCATAATTCACCGAGAAAGACAGCGCTCCATGGTGCCTCTCATTCAACCATCCAACCTCTCCTCATTAGAGACATGTACCTGTCTGTTTACAGGTGAAGAGAGAGCTGGAGGACACCGGTGACAGGTGCAAGCGTCAGTGCCAGCATATGACGTCACTCCACACCCTGGCTGATGTGTTCACTGGTAACCAGTGGCAACTGGTGAGAGATGGTGGTGGGATGGGAAGACTACATTATAGGGAGATGCTGATGGGAAAGGAACAGAATCTGGCGAGGGAAAGAGATGGAAAAGCATGAGAGAGTGTGAGGGGTAGATAACTCCCTTGGTTGAATCAGAAAGGACACCACAACACACACCAGCGGCATTGTGTATAGTCACCTCCAAGTCACAGCTTCCAAGTGCTCAGTGTCATGTGTGACACATTTAACTAGTCACAGCTTTCAATTAACAACATATTTCAGTCTGGCAATTGGAGTTTCACTTTTATCGCTAGCAGCACTGGTCCAAAACCCCTACAATACAAAGTCACCCTTCAGAAGAGTTACATTCTCAAGAGTTGCCTTCAAGGTGTTTAAACATAGTTCTTATTTTGGAGACTGAATGAAACTGGGAGAACTGGTGTTGAATGAACAGCCCTGAATTTGAGGCTTTCTAAGATTCTGAGCTCCACAGAGCACCACGCTGCATGACACTATGATAATGGTGCATCACAACACGCTCCCGGCGGCCATCTTGAGTCAGGCAGTGAAAGAAATCTCAGCACTCTAAAAATGCAACCATGAAATGCACGGGGTGCACCTCACCTACCAACACAGCAGTTTAGTTGGACATTTCTTGCAGTTTGACACCTTCTTGTAGCCTCTGGTGGTGCTCTAAGGTGGACGCTTAGTCTACTTAATGCGGCTCTAAAATAATATCATTGATTCTATAGATTCTTTTTATGACAATGGTTCACAGCCCAAATAGCCAAACACATACGTCCTATCACCTTTTGAAGATACACTGGGGTGTTATGATCGAAAGAAAGGAGGCGGCGGCAATGAGGAAGGACACAACTGACCTGCAAGTTCCTCCCGCTGATCAGGTCTCTCATGTGTGGTCCATTGAGTAGAAGTGTTTGCAGGTGACCCGCCACTGGCAGGTGCACCTGAGCACTAAGGTGTCTCTGTCTCTACTTGTGTTGTCACTGGCACATGCAGCGCTCACAATCATCATCTAACAGCTGGCGAATGAAAGCGGGATACCACAAACAGTCCATTCACACTGCGTCTACTCACCGGACCAAGAGCACAAGAGCACCTGCTCACCAGTAGCACGCGCAGGATCCGGTCCAACTCGCCGTGGGATGGATGAGTTAATGCCTCAGCCCATTGCACAAATCATAGGGCTCAAACACCAGTGGACCAGCAAAGATACCAAAATGTCAAAACACAGACGCAAATTAGGGTCAACGTTTGGTTACCCCAACTTGATGTCAAGTAGAAGAAAATGTCAAGAAGCTGATCCAGGTAAACCACCTCCGCCAATAATCACACAAGTGATACCACCAATTCCTTAGGCACGAGCCGAGTGTGGAAGCCTCCTCTAAGGATAACAAATGTTGGTCATTATCGAAGACCGTTTAAGATAACCAGAGGTGGAGGCAGTTGATCCACTGCAGAAGAAGATGTACTCCCAATTTTTGAAAATGTACATGGACTCATAAAGGAAATCCACCCTGACAACATTCTGCTTTTAATAGGCTGAGAAATGACATAGGGTTTATTTAGAGTTTGACGGACTGGAAATTCAAAACATGGCGGCTATCCCTTTTATTGAATTAGAAGTGCCATGGATTTATGATCTTGTAATACAGTAAATGGGATAGATGCTAACAGGCACATGCATCAATGTTGGCTTTTGCGATTCTTTAATTGTGATTTTTAAGGAATCGCAAACGCCTATGCATGTAAAAATCCGTTAAAAAAATAGCGATTTCTAAACATTCCTTAATTGCGAACTGCAATTAAGGAATACCTCCCCATTCATTCCTATGGGCCTAGAGGCCCATAGGAATGAATGGGAAGACATTCTCAATTTGCGATTCTCAATTAGAGAATCGCAAATTGAGAATGTAATTTCAAGGGTGCCAGGGTGTCAAAAGGACACCCTGTTGCACCCCTGAAATTGATCTGTGCACATATGTTGCGCACACAAATGCCCTAAGGGCATGTGTGTGCGCGCCATGAAACTTTGAAAAATGCACAAAAGTGCATTTTTCAAATTTTCTGCGAATTACCATGAAGTTCAACTTAATGGTAATTTGCTCCCCCTATTTGCGAAATCGCAGATTTTTTAACTTAAAGCATTGCATTTAAGGAATCGCAATCGCAATTTGAGAACGCGCAATTAATTGCGAATTCTCAAATTGCGAGGGCCTTGACCCTTGATGCATCGCAAAAGCTAATTTTACGATCGCAAACGGCCAATTTTTGCGATTCGCACCGTTTGCGATCGCAAAAGTCTTTGATGCATGTGCCTGTAAGTTCTTGCCCCAAGCAAAAGGGTTGTTGAAAGAGGAATTCACAGGCTAAATAAGGTAACACAAATGATCCAAGGTCAAGGTAAATATATTGATAGAACGTTTGATTCTTGTGAGAGTATTGGCATACACCTCAAGCACATGCTCACAGGTTGTAGAGTGTATGGGAGAAAGTGTAGACAGTTCCTTTCCCTCCACTCTTTATGGAGTTCACCATCACCTGGACCACAGACTATCCTTGCCAGAATATATCAATTTAATAAGAGGGTGAGCTGTCGGAGGTGCTCCAAGATGGTGAATGGCCATGGAGTAAGTTCAGACTCTGATCCTGCAATGGAATACACGTGGTCATCACACAATGAGGTACAGAACAAGTGCCCAAAAATATCTCCGTCTTCAAGAAGATACTTCCACCATCTGAGAAGGAGGCATGAAAGGAGGACGCCTGAGCACCACCATCGGACGCACACCAGATGACCTTGAAGCCCTTTACCCAGGGAACCCAAAGGAAGAAACATCCACTCCACATAAACCTGGATTTAAGGCTGCTTAACATGCATACACGAGTCACAAGCAAAGGCGTTGCCATGTCTCAATCCCAGAAGAGTACTTCCAAATTCAAATATGATGGGCTTAATTTGTAAAAACAAAATATGTGCCAGGGCCCTAGTCAGGAGCTCTCTGCAACTAGCACTACTCATTGCCTCTGCCATCTCTGCCAGTGACAGTACCAACACAACTACTAATCATCACTTTCATACAAGTGAGACAATTCAGACTATTCCATGTCCCTAAAGCTATAAGAGTGGCTTGGGTGGCAGGTATTAGCCACTTTTAATGTATATTGCATTAATAAACAACTGTTGTTGTGCTCATCTGTAAATTAGCCAGACAGCCCGCCATGTAACTGTCATAAGCGCTGGTGTTGACAATTAAGCACTGGTGCTGAGCACCCGAAACCACCAGCTCAAATTAAGTACTGCCTGTAACCCTGGGATCTATCTACTCAAGGACCTTCAAGGCTGTTGGGGTCATTTAAACCCTGTCAGGGGGGCCACCAGCCAGTTGGTGTGTTGGAGGCCCAGCCATGTGGCAGACTGTCATAAGCGCTGGTGTTGACAATTAAGCACCGGTGCTGAGTGTTGACAATTAAGCACCGGTGCTGAGCACCCAAAACCACCAGCTCAAATTAAGCACTGCCTGTAACCCTGGGATCTATCTACTCATGGACCTTTAAGGTATTTGGGATCATTTAGACCAGCCAGTTGGTGTGTTGGAGGCCCTGCCTCTGCCTCCCTACGAAGTTGCCATGCGTCATAAATAAAGATCCTGAGGGTCTGGGCAGTTTTAGAAATGGTGCTCACACTGCACCTGTGTGTCAAGAGCACTTTACTCAAACTGCAGTGCTGGGTGCACCATTGTGTTTTGATGGCCTGCTCAGCTTTCTTTTCTTTTCCATACAAAATCCCTCACAGCTGGGAGTTATTTCCGCAAAAGAAAAAAAATGGCCTCAATAAACAGGGAATTATCTTTCTGTGTATGGGTGTTACTACACTTAATTAAGTCTTGCATGAGACAGCGTGCATTCGCTGTTAATTGGGAGACACTTTGTTTACTAAAATAGGCTCGGAGCCCACCCATTGCTTACTATTTGTTGACTTCATTGTCACTCATATTTGCTGCTTCATAATTGGCCAACAAGTGCAAATGTCACTTTCTCATTCTCTTGATAACATATTTCGGTGAAAAGTATTTTGTTACATGTTAGAGCTTTGACATTCTTAGTATAGATGCCTGTTAATATATAGGTTTATGAAAACGATTTTTGTCAAATGCTTTAAAAATATTTTTTTCATGTTACTACTTTGAGAATGCAGTAGAGGGCTATAATCACAGTTGATTATTTATGTGTATAAATCACTGGCAAACTGGCAAACATTATAGAATGCTTATATATGAAATATTTGAGTGATTTTATAATGCTTTTTAACATAAACTAGAGGCTGTACTCTAAATGAAGTATGGGTTGAAAAGATGTTTGAATTAACTTTCGCTTTAGGCTGTGTCTTTTCCATGGCCTCATGCAATTAACCTTGAGGTTTTCAAATGTTTCTTATTTGTTCTGATCATGCCACATTCCTTAAAGGACAAACTGGACACTTTTCCTTATTTCCCTTTTATGTGGATTCCATGAGAACTCAACCTTTTGACCGTGTCCGTGGTCAAAACAACAATGTTAAAGCTTTTTGTCGTCAAACCTGTGAGGATTCAATATACTGTTCTTCTCATGATTCATATGTGAAAATATCCTAGAATATTAATTTGTACCTGCTAAACAGAAGAGTCTTCAACACCTATTCATGAGGTACCTCCCAACCCGCCCCTTGAGGTCTGCCTCGCAAGGGCTGGCTATGGTCTCTAAGATCAAAAGACAACGCTGGGGTGGGAAGGGCTTCTCCCATTTGGGCTCGAGGCTCTGGAACTCCTTACCTCAGCAGCTAAGACAAATTTCCAACCACAGAAGGTTCAGGAAGGAAGTCAAGACTTGGCTTTTTACCCGATAGGACAATGGTCAGCGCATATTCTCAGTTACCCTGCACAGTGCCAAGACGCCTCGGCATTAGTGCGCTTTAGAAATACCATCACTCACTGACTCACTCACTCACTCACTCACTCAAGAGTCATCACATGGAATTAATCCACAGACGACTGACAACAACAAAATGATGACAAATATGCACTATAAGGACCATTGGATTTAGGAGGAGTGGGCTCCCCTGCTTCTTCTTTGGTTTTGGATACCTGAGGACTATTTGGCGATGCTCTTGAGGACTATGGTTGTTGCCTTTGTTCCATCACTTCCCTAGCTCTATTCTGCCAGCTGAACGATCTTGTTTTTGCTATTGCCTTATGCTATTGAATTTAACTGCTGGACTATTTGGAGCTGTCTGGTGAGAATCCAGACTTGAACTTTCTGATCTGATTAAATGCTAATTCCCTTTTGATTATACTAATAGACTTTCTCCTAGTGGACTTTAACATGAATCCTGTGTTCCTTTAAGAGATTTCTAACGGAACCCTTCTTTACTTTGGAAACCATCGTTTGCATTCTTTGATTTGGTTGACTAAATGCTTACATTTTTGCAGCATGCATAGGTATGCATGACAAAATTGCTAAAGATGTTACTTGTATTAATTTGGACTCTCTAATACAATAATTCATTTATTTTAAAGATCTGTTGTGAGTCATTTATTTGAGATTTAATGTTCTTTCTTTGAAACTGTGTTTGGGACCAAATTAATGGTCCTCATTGGGTAAACGAGCAATGGGTTCTCCTAGATCCACCCCTTACTACGATGAAGAAAAGTCCATCAGAGGACCAATGACTCTGTGGTAAAATATAGCAAGAAAACGACTGTTTCATTTAAAAAGTCCTTCAACTGCCACAAAACTCCATGCCACTTTACTCACTCTATGGTTCTCAACTCTGCACCGCTCTACAACACTTTCTCCACTCTTTGCCCCTCAACTCTACACCCCTCCACTCTGAGACTCTACTCCACTCCACTCTACAACACTCTACGCCACTCTACAACACTTTACGCCACTCCTCTCTATGCCACTCTACTCCACTCTATTGCACTTTACTACACTCCATTCTACGACACTACACCACTCTATGCCATTACACCCCACTCCACTCTATGCCACTTCAATCTTGGCCACTCTACGCCACTCCACTCTACACCACTCCACTATATGACGCTACTCAACTCTATTTTTTTTGGGGGGGGAAGGAGCAGTAGTGAAATACAATGAACTAAAAGCCAACACCTAGGGGGTTCAACTAGATATCTATTTACTGTAACATGTAAACGTTATTAACAAAGACCAAACATGATTTATATATCAGAACACTGTTTTTGATGTATTTATATTTTTCTATTCATTTTTTTATGTTTCCAGATTAAAATTACATATAGCCATTACTATGAAAAAATCAATGAAAAACATACAATTTATAACACACAAATAACAAAAAAAAGGGGGGGGAGAAAACCCAAATGACTTAGTTGTAGTTGTGGGCTGATGGAGTTAGCAAAGCGGTGGATGGAAACTCTACGCGTGTTTCGGCTATTGCCTTCTTCAGGAGTCCGTCATTTGCAACAGGACAAAATAAATAACAATAATGGTTGGCCGTCAAAATCTTTTTATTTAAGAGGATATTCCGAAGCTTCTTCGTCTAAGAGCAGTACAATGGAGATTATAGTCGGTTTACTAACAGTCGCTGTGTATGGCTAGGGAGATGATTCCAACCTCGAGGGCAAACCGCTAACGTTATCGCCGAGGCAGGATGATATAGGCTAGTCCTCTGTAGTAACTTGATTAGTATGGTTATGATGTAGCCAATTTATATTCTTTAGTGAGATCCTTTTAAAGTTCGATTGCTTCCAGTCTGTCGGTAAAACCCGCTACGTCAGGGAATTCTATGACTCTTCTCTATTTCTTTAAAAGTGTGACAGGGTACGTCCTTGATAATCCACGTCTTGGAAAACTGATAACGGCCGTATCAGGGGGTATCACTCTCTTAGATCTATTTGCCGAGTCCATAGCTGGGGGTCTGATGGACGAAAACCACTGTCCGCAACCGGGTAGAACTATATGATACTACAGAGGACTATATATATATATATATATATATATATATATATATATATATATATATATATATACATTTATATATATATATATATACATTTATATATATATACATACATATATATATTGGTTGTGAGCAAGGCGGCTGTGACCGTCGAAACGCGTCAATCCTTTGTGCATTGAGAAAATAAACACTTGTTCCTGATTTTGACCCCACGGAGTCAGCGCCTGATGATTATTGTTTGGTCGGGATTGGATACAATATATATATATATATATATATATATATATATATATATATATATCACACAAAGAATTACCACTTTAGGATTGAGCCAAAACACACAGGTAGGTGAAGTTCTTCGTGTTTTATTCAGGAAGCTGCAACATGGAGAGTGAACATTCTGCAATGGATCAAAGGCCGACGCTGAAGAGGCCACACGGCCGAAATGCATACGCCCGCTGCCATGTTAAGTGGAATAAAGAATCTCCGCCTTGCTTCCCCACTGTGGCCTCTGCCTTTCTTTGTTGGAGGGGTTTTCGACATTTTTACAACGCCAGCCAGCGGCGTTCCACAGAGGTCCCTGCACACAAGATGGTTGGGTCTATACTGGCGATGGTGTTTCGGCAGCAGTACTTTATTTTTCAAGTTATTGAAAAGACCCAGCGCCACCACTCGACTTCAGGTGGAAAAATAAGCGGTGTCGGAATCACTGTATTCCGCGCTGGGTGAGATGCACTGACATACTTATCCCCGCTGAAAAGATTCCTGGAAGAGATGGTTGTGCAGTCAGGGGACTCGAGGAGATCACATATTCCTGAAGGCAGCGCAGGACATCAGTAGAAGGTTTTACAGTACCCTCAAGTTTGCGCAACCACTTGGCCGCCTGATCCTGACTTACAGCTGCATTCTGGGACTTGCAGTAAATTCGACACTTCAGGACCCTATACAGGTGATATCAATCACTATTGGAGGCGGAGCGAACTTTGCACTATTTCTGTTGGGACAAGACACACCTTGCAAATATACCTCCCTTTCCTGTTTCACTCTGGGCGCTGAAGAGGCCACACGGCCGAAATGCATACGCCCGCTGCCATGTTAAGTGGAATAAAGAATCTCCGCCTTGCTTCCCCACTGTGGCCTCTGCCTTTCTTTGTTGGAGGGGTTTTCGACATTTTTACAACGCCAGCCAGCGGCGTTCCACAGAGGTCCCTGCACACAAGATGGTTGGGTCTATACTGGCGATGGTGTTTCGGCAGCAGTACTTTATTTTTCAAGTTATTGAAAAGACCCAGCGCCACCACTCGACTTCAGGTGGAAAAATAAGCGGTGTCGGAATCACTGTATTCCGCGCTGGGTGAGATGCACTGACATACTTATCCCCGCTGAAAAGATTCCTGGAAGAGATGGTTGTGCAGTCAGGGGACTCGAGGAGATCACATATTCCTGAAGGCAGCGCAGGACATCAGTAGAAGGTTTTACAGTACCCTCAAGTTTGCGCAACCACTTGGCCGCCTGATCCTGACTTACAGCTGCATTCTGGGACTTGCAGTAAATTCGACACTTCAGGACCCTATACAGGTGATATCAATCACTATTGGAGGCGGAGCGAACTTTGCACTATTTCTGTTGGGACAAGACACACCTTGCAAATATACCTCCCTTTCCTGTTTCACTCTGGGCGCTGAAGAGGCCACACGGCCGAAATGCATACGCCCGCTGCCATGTTAAGTGGAATAAAGAATCTCCGCCTTGCTTCCCCACTGTGGCCTCTGCCTTTCTTTGTTGGAGGGGTTTTCGACATTTTTACAACGCCAGCCAGCGGCGTTCCACAGAGGTCCCTGCACACAAGATGGTTGGGTCTATACTGGCGATGGTGTTTCGGCAGCAGTACTTTATTTTTCAAGTTATTGAAAAGACCCAGCGCCACCACTCGACTTCAGGTGGAAAAAGAAGCGGTGTCGGAATCACTGTATTCCGCGCTGGGTGAGATGCACTGACATACTTATCCCCGCTGAAAAGATTCCTGGAAGAGATGGTTGTGCAGTCAGGGGACTCGAGGAGATCACATATTCCTGAAGGCAGCGCAGGACATCAGTAGAAGGTTTTACAGTACCCTCAAGTTTGCGCAACCACTTGGCCGCCTGATCCTGACTTACAGCTGCATTCTGGGACTTGCAGTAAATTCGACACTTCAGGACCCTATACAGGTGATATCAATCACTATTGGAGGCGGAGCGAACTTTGCACTATTTCTGTTGGGACAAGACACACCTTGCAAATATACCTCCCTTTCCTGTTTCACTCTGGGCGCTGAAGAGGCCACACGGCCGAAATGCATACGCCCGCTGCCATGTTAAGTGGAATAAAGAATCTCCGCCTTGCTTCCCCACTGTGGCCTCTGCCTTTCTTTGTTGGAGGGGTTTTCGACATATATATATATATATCACACAAAGAATTACCACTTTAGGATTGAGCCAAAACACACAGGTAGGTGAAGTTCTTCGTGTTTTATTCAGGAAGCTGCAACATGGAGAGTGAACATTCTGCAATGGATCAAAGGCCGACGCGTTTCGTGAACAGAATCACTTCTTCACAGGCATGAAGATTAGAACAAACACAGAGCATGCCGGACACTTTCTTTTATGTTCTAGGTTCTGTGTTTTGGCCCAATCCTAAAGTGGTAACTCTTTGTGTGATATATATATATATATATATATATATATATATATATATATATATATATATATATATATATATATATATATATATATATATATATATATATATATATATATATGTGTGTGTGTGTGTGCGCGTGCCTATCTATCTATCTATCTATCTATCTATCTATCTATCTATCTATCTATCTATCTATCTATCTATCTATCTATCTATCTATAAATAAACACATATGAGTTTCACTTACCTGATATATAATTACATTTTTATTGAAAAAGGCATGTGTGGTAAAGGCATATGCGTGGTAAAGGTTTCTGTGGTAAAGGCAAATGCGTGGCAAAGGCATTGTGTGGTAAAGGAGGCATGGTTAAGGCATGCGTGGTAAAGGCATGCTTTGTAAAGTCACCCATCAGCTAAAGCACATTTGCAAAGCCAATAGCAGACCTAATAGCATTGCCAATGCTTGGTTTGCATTAGGCTGGTGGCTTCCACCTCTCCTTCCTCTCCCCACTTCCACTCCCCTCTCTCTAACCTCACCTCCACAGTCTCCCTGCACTCACACCCCTCTCCCTTGCCTCTGCCCCTGATGTGATTAGAATGTAATCTGACCCGCCAGAGATGCACTTGACAGCTCTGTGACCCAGCACAGGATACCTGTAGGTAAACTAAGAGTTCTGTTTGTTTGCCCGTAACTAAGGGCCAGACCTTGCTCACCAGCCCTGACCTGCAACAACCTTCTGTCCTGTCACTGGTCTCACACACAGCTCTATGAGTGTACCTCCACCCCGAAAGGCAGGGCTGCTTCTAACCAAGCACTGATTCCACAAACAGCTTGAACAGTGCACCTCCATCATCACTTGAAGGACACCCTGCTATTCTAGAATGGCAACTCCCACACGCATCTACTAATGTACCTCAATCTTGACCTGCAGCACTCCTACTAGCTCAGCACTGGGGCCAAGGCATCACTCTACCGATGCACCTCAACCCACCGGCTGTGCCAGAACAAGGAACCAAAGGCCGGTCTACCAAAGCATCTCAGCCTTGACTTGAAGAACCCCCTACTATACCACAACGAGGAACCCTGCACAGCTCTACCGATGCACCTCAACCCACCGGCTGCTTTAGAGCCAGGAACCAAAGTCAGGTCTACCAAAGCATCTCAGCCTTGACTTGAAGAACCCCCTACTATACCACAACGAGGAACCCTGCACAGCTCTACCGATGCACCTCAACTCACCGGCTGTGTCAGAACAAGGAACCGAAGGCAGGTCTACCAAAGCATCTCAGCCTTGACTTGAGGAACCCCCTACTATCCCACAATGAGGAATCACACACAGCTCTATCAATGCACCTCAACCCAATGGCTGTCTCAGAAACAGGAACCGAAGGCAGGTCTACCAAAGCATCTCAGCCTTGACTTGAAGAACCCCCTACTATACCACAACGAGGAACCCTGCACAGCTCTACCGATGCACCTCAACCCACCGGCTGCTTTAGAGCCAGGAACCAAAGTCAGGTCTACCAAAGCATCTCAGCCTTGACTTGAAGAACCCCCTACTATACCACAACGAGGAACCCTGCACAGCTCTACCGATGCACCTCAACTCACCGGCTGTGTCAGAACAAGGAACCGAAGGCAGGTCTACCAAAGCATCTCAGCCTTGACTTGAGGAACCCCCTACTATCCCACAATGAGTGTTAGACGGACCGGGAGGGTCGGCCGAGGTTACGGGGAGAGGTCTCCAGGGAGAGCCTTCTCCAACGACTGTACAGATAAGTAACTTCCCCCCCCACAGACGGACACCACACAAGGTTGAAGGTTAACGAGACTTTATATGCAATTCTTAGGTTACGATGATGGATACAAGGAGGTCTGGACTCAGGGGTCCCCTCGGTTCTAGTCTCTGGTTTAGGAAAGGGGTAGCGGGACAGTCTTAGTTACCAATGAGTACAAAATAGCTCTCAATCCTCGAGCTCGGCGTTCTAGATGATCGGGCCGTGGAGGAGCCAAGCAGGTCCCGAGATGGATGAAGGAAGGACGACGGTCCGCGGCGGAGCCTGCAGGTCCCGGTGGAAGATGACGGTTACAACGGTCCGCGGCCACGCCAGCAGATCCCGACGACGATGAAGGATGAAGGTTATGACGACTGTGGCAGCGCCAACAGGCAGGATGATGGTGCACAGGACAGAGCTATGGCAGCGCCAGTAGTCCGTCCAGGATGAGTTCCTCTTTACGTCTCTCGACTCCAAGATACAACTGCCTTCCTGCTCTGGAGCTGCCCCAGTTATAGGGCTGGTGTGCTTTGATGTCCGGACCCTCGCACTTGGAGGTCGGGAGGTCCGGGATGGGGGCGTCCAGACACCCAGCAGGGGGGTGGAGCCAGCGCCCGGGGAGGTGATGGGCGAGCGGCACTTGGTGGGGGAGAGCCATCGGCACCTCTTTCTCCCATTGACTTGCCAAGTAGTCCGCTCACCTCCTGGGTGGAGGGTGGTGCCGGAATGTCTGCGGCCGGGCCAGGCCCAGGGTTGAGGTCGATCGGGGGCCAGGCGGCCTCGTGGTGGAGTGTCCAAGATGGCGCCCCAGGCTGGGCGCGTGGGCCGGCAGTGGATCGGACCCACGAGGTCGGCAGGCTCGAGGGCAGGGGTCCCTGAGGGGACGGAGGACGTGCAATGGTGGTGTGTGGTACTTGCGGGACTGGGTTCAGGCCTGGTTGGGCCGGGGGAGAGCGGCCCTTCATGTGGCCTGTCCAACATGCGTCCCCCCCAGCTGAAGGCGGGGAGAGTTACCCATCCTCTTGGGGACTCTCCTCGTCGAGGCGGAAAAACCGGGACAGGCCATCCGCGTTGGCGTGATCTGGCCCAGGCCGGTGTTCGACTGTGAAGTCCATACCTTGCAAGGAGATGGACCAGCGTAGCAACTTTGGGTTCTCCCCCCGCATATGCATCAGCCATTGCAGGGGTCGGTGGTCGGTCTGCACCCGAAAGTGGGTGCCGAAAAGGTAGGGCCGGAGTTTCTTGAGGGCCCATACCACAGCGAAGGCCTCCCTCTCTATGGTGCTCCAGCGTTGCTCCCGTGGTAGGAGTCTCCGGCTGATGAAGGCCACCGGTTGATCAAGGCCTTCGGTGTTCACTTGAGACAGGACTGCCCCAATGCCCTGGTCGGAGGCGTCCGTCTGGACGACGAACTCCCGGCTGTAGTCTGGGGCCTGGAGCACAGGGGCGGAACACATGGCGGCTTTTAATTGTTCAAATGCATTTTGACACTCTGGGGTCCAGGTGACTTTCTTGGGTTGGTTTTTTGACGTGAGTTCTGTGAGGGGCCCCACTATGGTACCATAGTCTTTCACGAACCTTCGGTAGTAGCCCGTGAGGCCCAGGAAGGCTCGTACCTCGGTTTGGGTGATGGGGGGCTGCCAGGCCTGGATGGCGGCAATTTTCAGCTGTAGCGGGGCCACTAGGCCGCTTCCCACCTGGTGTCCGAGGTAGGTTACAGACCCTTGCCCAATTTGACACTTGCTGGCCTTGATCGTGAGGCCAGCTCGCTGAAGGGCTTGCAGCACTGCTCGGAGGTGGTGGAGGTGCTCGGTCCAATGGTGGCTGTATACAGCGATGTCGTCTAGGTAGGCGGCGCTGAATCCTTCGAGCCCCGCTAGGACCTGATTGACGAGCCGTTGGAATGTTGCTGGGGCATTCTTCATGCCGAAGGGCATGACCGTGAAATGGTAATGGCCATCGGGGGTGGAGAAGGCAGAACGTTCTTGCGCCCGGGGTGTGAGGCCGATCTGCCAATAGCCTGCTGTCAGGTCGAAGATGCTGAGGTAGCGGGCAGCTCCCATTCGGTCGACTAGTTCATCTGCCCGGGGGATGGGGTGCGCGTCGGTTCTGGTGACCGCATTCAAGCCCCGGTAGTCGACGCAGAACCGGAGTTCTGGTGTGGTGCCGGGGGCAGCTGCTTTGGGGACCAGTACGACAGGGCTGGCCCAGGGACTGTCTGAAGGCTCGATGACCCCGATCGTGAGCATCTTGGCTATTTCTTCCTGGATGCAGGCCCGTACCCGGTCTGGCACGCGGTAGGCTCGGTGGCGGATAGGGGGGCTGTCCCCGGTATCCACATCGTGCACACACCAGGAAGTGACACCCGGGGTGAGGGAGAACAGGCTGGCGAACTGTGATAGGAGGGCTTGACACTCCTGGCGTTGTTCTCTGGTGAGGGCCTCTGAGAGCCGGACCCCATCCACGGAGCCGTCTTGCTCTTGAGTCCGGAGGAGGTCAGGGAGAGGCTCGGAGTCTTCTTCAACCCCAGTGTCTGTGGCCATCAGGAGGCTGAGCTCTGTTTGCACAAAGTGGGGCTTTAGTCTGTTAGCGTGGAGGACCCGGAGAGGGTTCCGGGAGGATTCCATGTCGATGAGATAAGTGGCAGGACCCTTGCGCTCTATTACTTTGAAGGGCCCCGTCCATTTGTCTTGCAGGGCGCATTGCTCAGTGGGGGACATCACCCATACCTGTTGGCCAGGTTCGAATTCAATGGATGAGGCGTTCTGGTCATACCATTTTTTCATGTCCTCTTGACTGGCCTCTAGGTTGGCCTTCGCTAGTTCTCTGAACCGCCGGGTCTGGTTGCGGAGGGTGAGGAGGTACCGGAAGACATCTGGAGGGTTCTTTAGCGGAGGCATCTCCCAGCCTTCTTTGACGAGACTGAGCGGCCCTCGCACTGGGTGTCCATATAGCAGTTCAAATGGGCTGAAGCCCAGGGATTTCTGGGGGACTTCTCGATACGCGAAGAGGAGGCACGGCAGCAGCACATCCCACTGGCGACGGAGGGGCTCTTCCAACCCCCCGATCATTCCCTTTAGCGTGCGGTTGAACCGCTCAACGAGTCCGTTCCCTTGAGGGTGATAGGGGGTTGTGAATCTGTAGGTGACCCCGCACTGTTGCCAGAGGGACTTCATGTATTTGGAAATAAAGTTCGTGCCTCTGTCGCTGACGACTTCTCGGGGGAAGCCCACACGGGAGAAGATCCCCATCAGGGCCCGGCCGACCACCGGGGCTGTCACAGTTCGCAGAGGAACAGCCTCAGGGTAGCGGGTGGCGTGGTCCACTAGCACCAGGATGAATCGATGGCCTTGTTTTGTGCGTGGGTCCAAGGGCCCCACAATGTCTATTCCGACTCTCTCAAACGGGGTAGTGACCACGGGAAAAGGTTGCAGGGGAGCCTTTAGTTTGCGGCCGCTCTTCCCACTGGCTTGGCACGTGGGGCAAGATCGGCAATGCTGGTGCACATCGTTTCTCATTTTGGGCCAGAAGAAGTGGGTCACTAGGCGACTGTAGGTTTTATCTTGTCCCAGATGTCCTGCCAGGGGAACATCGTGGGCCAGGTTTAACAGGAAGTCTCTGAAACGGAGGGGTACCACTAGTACTCGGTTGCTCCCCAGCTCGGCGATTCTTTGCTCGCTGTACAGCAGATCATTGTCCCAGTAGACCCAATGAGTTCCGGGGGTATCCCCTGCGCTTTGGGCGAGCGCTTGCTGGCGGAGTCCCTCGAGGGAGGGACAGGTCTTCTGTTCTTTGCGAAATTGTTCTTGCGTGGGCCCCCCTTCTTGAGGCCACTGGTCGAGGTTAGCGAGGTCGGTAGATTGAGCTGGTTCGGCGGGAATGTTACGGTCGGTGTTTTCGGTCGGGGCGACCGGAGGCGGTGGCGCCGGCCATTCGGGTTCTTCTGGCTGGTGGTTGGCACGGGCGGCCATGGAACGGGTGGTGACGCACGCCCAGTCTGGGACGCCCAACATCCCCAGGTGTTCCTTTCGCTCCACGGCGGCCCACGGAGAGCTTTCCAGGTCATTGCCCAGGAGGCAGTCTACGGGGGCATCGTCTCGGACCGTCACTTTCAACATGCCGGAGACCCCCCCCCACTCGAAGGGGACGCAGGCCATCCGACACAGGCTCTCCGAGTTATCGGCTGATCGTACAGGGCAGAGAATGTTCGGTAGATACTGTTCTGGGGCCACCAGGTGACAGCGGACGGCTGTCACACTGGCCCCGGTGTCACGAAGGGCTTCGGCCTGGTGTCCATTGATGCTCACCCATTGGCTGTACTTCTGGGTGTTAGCGGGTAGGGGGACCCGCGGGACCATGTCTTTCCCCCCTAAGCAGGCTAGAGTCATGGCGGCTGGTTCCCACTCTTGATGCTCTTGTTCGTACTCTTCCTGTTCCTCGGAGATCTGTTCTTCCCCTAGGGCTGCAGCGGCCACTTGGCGGGGTTTTGGGCTCTGGTACTGCGGGCAGTTTGGGTCGTTCGCATAGTGGCCGACTCGTTGACATCGGTGACACGTGACATTGGCTCTGTACCCCGGTCGCGCTGGGGTGCTGCCCCGGTTGGCCAGGGGGGTGGTGTTGGTAGCGGGGGCGACCGGGGCGTTGTCTCTTCCTCGCCCTTGGCCCCCTCCTCCTCCTCTGGGTCGGTGCTGACCATTGTTGTTCCGGTTCTGTTCGTAGGACCCATTCCGGCCCACTCTGGTGATCTCCCACCGGTCAGCTTCGGCTGCGAGCTGCCGGGGATCCGTTAACTTGCTGTCGAGGAGGTGTTGGCGGAGTTCAATGAAGCAATTGTTCGACAGATGCTCCCATACCATCAGGTTAAATAGTTGCTCGTAGGTCGTGACGTTGCTTCCTCGGATCCAGCCCTCGAAGGCTCGGCTAAAGTATGTTACATAGTCCACCCAAGTTGTACCCGGGATGCGGGTGCAGTCTCGGAACCTCTGACGGTACATCTCGGGTGTGAGACCATAGCGGGTGAGGAGGGCCGCTTTCATATGGTCGTAGGAGGTCATCTGGTGGTCCGGGAGCTGTAGTAGGGTGTCGCGGCCCTCATTGAGGAATCTTCCCCAGAGACCGGCTCCCCAGTCGCTTCTATCGATCCGGTGTGCAGTCATAGCGATTTCATAGGCTTTAAACCATTGCTGGATGTCGTCCTCTCTGAAGTATTCTCGGACAACATCCTTGGGGATGTGTACCTTTTTGTCTGTGGCCCCTGGGGTGGGGGGTCGCTCGGGCACCCCTGCTTCTTTATTCTGCTTGCGTAGGTTGATCTCGGCTAGGTTTCGTTCGTGTTCGTACGCTAGTTTTTTTTCCTCGAGCTCCCTTTGTCTCTGTTTCTCCTCTCTTTCTTCTCGGAGACGCAGGTGCTCTAAGTTGATTTTTTGTTCGGCCAACTTAAGTTCAACGTCCATTTTAAGTCGGGCCATTTCGAGTTCGTGTAGTCGGGTCCTTTCTCTTTCCTGGATCTCGTCTTGCGAGAGACCCGTTCTTTGCTCTTCCGGGGCCGTGGTCGTTTTTTCTACGGTGCTTTGATCAGGGGTTCCGGCAGCCCCGGTTTCTGCCCAAGATTCTAGGGCATGCTTAAAATCGTCCTTGGTACTCAGTCCGGTGGTAGCGATACCCAGTTCGATGCAGAATTGTTTAAGTTCACGATGGTTGTACTCCCCCAATTTCTCCATTTGGAATTTCTCGGTTGATCCGCTCTCTTTCGTGGTCATTGTGACTCCGTCGTGGGGTGAGCTACTCTCTGTACGTTTATGCGGTGATTCGGATCGCGCCGCTGGCCACCAATGTTAGACGGACCGGGAGGGTCGGCCGAGGTTACGGGGAGAGGTCTCCAGGGAGAGCCTTCTCCAACGACTGTACAGATAAGTAACTTCCCCCCCCACAGACGGACACCACACAAGGTTGAAGGTTAACGAGACTTTATATGCAATTCTTAGGTTACGATGATGGATACAAGGAGGTCTGGACTCAGGGGTCCCCTCGGTTCTAGTCTCTGGTTTAGGAAAGGGGTAGCGGGACAGTCTTAGTTACCAATGAGTACAAAATAGCTCTCAATCCTCGAGCTCGGCGTTCTAGATGATCGGGCCGTGGAGGAGCCAAGCAGGTCCCGAGATGGATGAAGGAAGGACGACGGTCCGCGGCGGAGCCTGCAGGTCCCGGTGGAAGATGACGGTTACAACGGTCCGCGGCCACGCCAGCAGATCCCGACGACGATGAAGGATGAAGGTTACGACGACTGTGGCAGCGCCAACAGGCAGGACGATGGTGCACAGGACAGAGCTATGGCAGCGCCAGTAGTCCGTCCAGGATGAGTTCCTCTTTACGTCTCTCGACTCCAAGATACAACTGCCTTCCTGCTCTGGAGCTGCCCCAGTTATAGGGCTGGTGTGCTTTGATGTCCGGACCCTCGCACTTGGAGGTCGGGAGGTCCGGGATGGGGGCGTCCAGACACCCAGCAGGGGGGTGGAGCCAGCGCCCGGGGAGGTGATGGGCGAGCGGCACTTGGTGGGGGAGAGCCATCGGCACCTCTTTCTCCCATTGACTTGCCAAGTAGTCCGCTCACCTCCTGGGTGGAGGGTGGTGCCGGAATGTCTGCGGCCGGGCCAGGCCCAGGGTTGAGGTCGATCGGGGGCCAGGCGGCCTCGTGGTGGAGTGTCCAAGATGGCGCCCCAGGCTGGGCGCGTGGGCCGGCAGTGGATCGGACCCACGAGGTCGGCAGGCTCGAGGGCAGGGGTCCCTGAGGGGACGGAGGACGTGCAATGGTGGTGTGTGGTACTTGCGGGACTGGGTTCAGGCCTGGTTGGGCCGGGGGAGAGCGGCCCTTCATGTGGCCTGTCCAACAATGAGGAATCACACACAGCTCTACCGATGCACCTCAACTCACCGGCTGTGTCAGAACAAGGAACCGAAGGCAGGTCTACCAAAGCATCTCAGCCTTGACTTGAGGAACCCCCTACTATCCCACAATGAGGAATCACACACAGCTCTATCAATGCACCTCAACCCACCGGCTGTGTCAGAACAAGGAACCAAGGGCAGGTCTACCAAAGCATCTCAGCTTTCACCGGAAGAGGCCTTTACTGTCCCAGAACGAGGAACCTCACAGAGCTTTTCTAAGGCATCTCAACCCTGATTGCAGCACCCTTTGGGTGCAGGCATAGCTCTACCATGCACCCTGAGCTACCCATTTATGCCAGTATTGCACCCAAGCACACAATTCTATCAATGTACCTCATCTCTGACCTGCAGCACCCCACCTATCCCAGCACCGTGGCCCTCTCAGAGTTCTACCTATCACCTCACCCGAGACCTGTATCAGACCCTGATGTCCCATCACAGGGACCCGCACATAGCTGTCCCCATGCTCCTCATCTCTAATCCGCTTCACCCCCTGCTGGTCCAGTATAACATTGCACCTCAGGTTCGAACTGCTGCACCTCAGCATTAGGTGCCTGTCAATGCCCTAACAACGCTCTGGAACCCTGGCATTTACCACCACCTCCTTATACTGTACTGGGGCCAAACAAACCTCCAATAATGCACCTCATGCCTCACTCACCTTTAGCACCCTGGTTATTCCAGAGCTGGACAGACACACATCCTGTCCTCACCTACACTCCCCTGCTAACATTTTATTGGACTCACACACAGCTCTACTAATGCGCCTCAATTCTGACTTTCAAGACCCCTGTGATCTTACACTGGTGCTCAGTCACAGACCTACCATGCCTGCAGCATGCCCTGCTGAGTCAGCAGTGGATCCATAACACTGCTCTACTAATGCACCTCAATCCTGACCTGAAGCACCCCTTGCTTTCCCAGTCCTGATACCAAGGCACTGCTCACACCACTGCACCTTGATCCTTCTCAATCCTACTGCTATTCTAGCACTGAGACCTACACTCATCTCTGCCAGTGCACCTGGTGCATGGCAGGCGGCACACTGGTTTACAAGCACCAAGTCCTAAACACCCAGCTCTACGAATGCACCCCAAACATGACCTGTAGAATGGCCTGTTTCAAGGCTTGGCACCTCCATACACCTCTACTAATGCACATCAATCCTGACTAGCATAACCCCTGCTATTCCAACACTTAGATCCACAGAGATTTCATCTAAAGCATCTCAACTCTTGCATTTGCTGTGCTTTCAAAGACAGAGGTCAAATGTCAGGCTCTGTCTTCCAAGGGAGCCTGGTGTTTACTTTTCTTTCTCTGACTTCAAAGTGATAGGATTTATGTGGCAATTTTGCGGGTACTGGGAGAGAAAATGTTTTTTTCAAGCACACAACAAAATGTAAATGTCTGTAAATGAACTGTGCAAATATTTCAGAATATATTAGAATTAGGAAAGCACAAATGAAGAACATGTTTTTGCAATTCTGAAGTGGGGTGAAAACAAATATCTTAACACAATCAAAACAAATCAGTGCACTAGGTGATGTCATTTCCACAAATTATCATTTATGTGGAGAAGTGTGGCTCACTGGTTACAGGAGGCAGACCTGGAAGCATAGGTCAGCCCGGGACCAGGGTTCAATTCCCGGCTCGGCGGGGTCTTGAGTCCTAAAATGTCCATGGACTCGACAATTCTCGCTCCGGTGCTTACTCGATTCACGGGTTCACACTCTGCGACTCTGGGCAATAGCTTGCTTAATCTCCACAACGGCCCTTCACGGCGGGATGCCTGGCTTTCACCTTGTGGATACCCTGCCGGGGTTATCTCACAGGGGAATACCAGGACGGGTTCCCTGAGCAAGCGCTTAGAAACCGGTTGGTGATTTGCGCTATATAAATTCCTTTACATTTACATGTGCTGTATAGTTTTACTGGCAAAACTGTATCACAAATGAATTGGTCATTTCAATGGAAAGTATGTTGTCTGTAATGGCAATGCGCTACCACACCATGCATACACACACTACGCCAGTCCACTCTACACCACTCCACTCTACAACACTCTATTCCACTCTATGGCACTCCACTATATGACATGACACTCCACTTAATGACACAGCACTCTACTCCACAACACTCCACTATACCACACTACACTACACTCCACACACTCTATGCCACTTCACTTAGGCCACTCTACTCCATGACACTGCACGACACTCTAAGCCACTCTGAGACACTCCATGAGTGTGTGTTCCTTAGGATCGAGATACCCCTAGCTTGGCATGATACAAGATGAAAGATGCGGACAGGTGAAGTGTAGAGGGTAGAGACCAGGCTACATTTAGAAATTCCTTAACCACCTTGTAGGCAAGGTGCTACTGATTAGTTCTTCCTGAACACTGCTGTAAGAAAAGGATTATTATTTGGGGCTGACAGCCGCCCAATTCAAGGATTAATAACTTGTAAGGGTGGCCCTTTAAGTCACTAAATTAACTTGAGCACAACCCCTTAGTAGCCTAGGCACAGAGCACACAGGCTTAACTTTGGACAATATGTAAAGTATTGATGCAGTACCAAAACAGTAATAAAGTCAAAATACCAAACTATTAAAATCTCACACCAAATTAGAAAAATAGGGAACATTTTCATAAATAAAAGTGACACCAAAAGGACAAAAACTCATTAAGAGGAACTGGAGATTTGAGTTTTTAAAGTGTTACATTAAAATAGCACCAAAAAGCACCACGCGCCAATAACAGTCTATGGAAGCGGAGGACTGGGACTTAGGTGCAATTTCAGGCCAGTGGCAGGTTTGTCTTGATTAAAGAGTTCACCTTCAGACTTCGTGTTTTTTAAGGAGCTCAAAATTCTCCAGCGGGCCAAGCCTTAAGCTACATCAGAAGAAATCAGACATCCTTTGCATGAAGTCCCCTTGATAGCTCTGATGGCTTTCTTAGTTCCAACTGTTTTGAGATTTTTTGGAGCAGTTTCATTTGGCCACTACTAAGGCTCTCAGGACCTCGGGAACAGCACTTAAGGGCCAGGAGCACCAGCAAGATGCAGTCCAGATCCAGTTAGTACTGATCAACTAGTCACTTAAGGAAAAAGGCCTCTTGCGATGTGCTATGTCCAAATAGCCACACCAGAGGTCAGTGGACTGAGCCATGGACTTCACTTCTTTGTCATGGGTACAAGAGGGAGTAGGTCCAGTCCTTTAAGGCTGCTCTCATGGCACAGAAACGATTTACAAAAAGGGGGTGGTGATGAACAGAGTGTCTGAGTTAAACAGACCACTCTTACCCAGTCCAAAGATCAGGGCTTGATCCATCACCGTTATTTATCTCACTGCCCCATCCCAGCTCAGAACCTGGCTATATGCAAATCAGTCTGTCCCTGGCCCAGTGCATCATGGGAACAGGGCAGACTAAACTACCAAGCCAATTCTTCACCAGAAAGGAGACAAGCTACCGGGGACCGGTTTCTGGCATTTCAGCCTTCTTCGGCCCGGCTTGCTTGAATCCTGATGGAGCAGTGAGAAAGGGACTCATGTCTGAGTATACCCTGCCACACCTATAGTGGCTAAAAACGATTTACAAAAAGGGGGTGGTGATGAACAGAGTGTCTGAGTTAAACAGACCACTCTTACCCAGTCCAAAGATCAGGGCTTGATCCATCACCGTTATTTATCTCACTGCCCCATCCCAGCTCAGAACCTGGCTATATGCAAATCAGTCTGTCCCTGGCCCAGTGCATCATGGGAACAGGGCAGACTAAACTACCAAGCCAATTCTTCACCAGAAAGGAGACAAGCTACCGGGGACCGGTTTCTGGCATTTCAGCCTTCTTCGGCCCGGCTTGCTTGAATCCTGATGGAGCAGTGAGAAAGGGACTCATGTCTGAGTATACCCTGCCACACCTATAGTGGCCAAAAACGATTTACAAAAAGGGGGTGGTGATGAACAGAGTGTCTGAGTTAAACAGACCACTCTTACCCAGTCCAAAGATCAGGGCTTGATCCATCACCGTTATTTATCTCACTGCCCCATCCCAGCTCAGAACCTGGCTATATGCAAATCAGTCTGTCCCTGGCCCAGTGCATCATGGGAACAGGGCAGACTAAACTACCAAGCCAATTCTTCACCAGAAAGGAGACAAGCTACCGGGGACCGGTTTCTGGCATTTCAGCCTTCTTCGGCCCGGCTTGCTTGAATCCTGATGGAGCAGTGAGAAAGGGACTCATGTCTGAGTATACCCTGTGTTAGACCTGACATCATTGGCTTGAGTCTCTCCTCCATTTTTTCTGTTTGCCTCTACTGTGTTACGATGTTTTGCTGGTATATGCTTTGGGCGCCGTGTCACTGCTGATCAGTGCCATAGCGCAAGTGCTCCCTCTGTTAAAATGATGTATCTATTGTATCCATGTTTGGCTTATTTGGTTTACTGTCAGTCCCTAGTCTAGTGCACCAGGAGTGCCAGGGCTTGTAAATACAAATGCCGCTCGTGGGCTTGCAGCACGTGTTGTGCCACCCACAGGAGCGGCCTTGTAAACGAATGTCTACGGGTCGGTCATTGCGAGACCCACGTGCAGTCCTGCACTGTCACGTCGGCTGCGCAGGTATACCTACCTGCCAGCCCCTCCAACCTTCCCTTAGCTTCATGTTAGTCACCCCTATGGTAGGCCCGTGGGCAGGGTGCATTGTAAGTGTAAGGTAGGACAAGCCTGACCAAGTTGGCATGTCCTGATAGTGAAGTGCCGCCATCTTAGGGCTTCACTATTGCGAGGTAGCCTGCTCTCCGTTGGATAGAATGGGCCGCCGGGGTTATTAACGCTATAATCCTAGCTGGCTCGGGGAGCATGGTGCAATGTCGAGTTTGGTATCCCTGAGCTCGGGGTTTAATTACGCATCCGTTGGTGTGGATGGTTTTTGGACTCTGGGTTCGAAAGTAGTACTTTTAGAAAGTGTCTATTTTCTTGTCTAACCATATCTGGTCTCTGCTGGTCTTGCGTGTGCGTGACAGGAGCTGGGTGGCTCCAAGAGGTCTGGATGAGTCAGTGTGGGATGAGTGGGACATTTACGTTGAGAGTAGGGGGAGAGTAGTTGTTGATAGCCTGCCTTGCCTGATACAATGCTGGCTCCACCTCCTGCCAAGCGACTGATGGCTCTGTGCCTGCCATGGACGATCCTAGCCCCACCTCCTGCCAGGAGGGCGATAGCTCTGCTCCTGCCAGTGTCAATGCTGGCTCCACCTCCTGCGGGGCGTCTGAGGACCCGGCCCGGCTCAATGAATAGGCCAGGTGCTACTGCCTAGCTCCACCCACCACAGACCCAGGATGTTGGGAAACCCCCGGCATAGACAAAGGGATCAAAGACGAAAAGGGGTATAAGAGGAGGACCCCTGAACTAGGAAATCAGATCACTTCTGACAAGGAACCCTGTAACCAAGGACAAGAAGCCTGCTGATCTAAAGGACTGCTTACCCCTTCTGCCAGTGTGCTGTTGTTGGGGGAATCCTGCAGCGCTTCTTTATTTTTGCCAAGGAACCAGGAGAGAGGAACTGTGTGTGTACTCTCACGCTTGCTAAGAAAATCTCCAAGGACTGGAAGAGTGCCAGTCTCCTGCCGAAGTCACAGGGCTAAAGGACTTCACCTGCTACAAAGTGCTATCTGCTGGAAGTGTGAATCCAGCATCTCTGAAAGAACCAGCAACCACGACGATCGGACGCTGGGCCCAACCGCCGCCAGCAGCGACGCCAGTGAGTAGGAGTACGGCTCTAACTCCAGGGGACCTCGTGTCTGCTCCGCTGCTGATCGCATCAACCGTGTGCCCTTCGACGCCGTGAGCGCTGCTCACTCTGTGCAACTGCATCATCGACAACGCCTGCTGAGGCCTGATCGACACCGGAGACGCGACGCCGGATTGCTCGACGCCGCTGATCATCGTGTGCTTCATTTTCCTAAGGTACTGTGTTGTTGGAGGTCCGTGTGGCTCCAGGCCCGACGCAGCGCTCCTCGCGGTCGACGCCGAACCTGTGGATTATCTTTGCCCAGCGTTGTGTAGCTCCCGTGTGAGTTACCCTGTTGCTAAAGAACTGTGTTTCCAAGAAGAAGATTTGCTTGATATAAAAGACTCTTGTGCTAAAGAAGAACTACCTTTGAACTATCCTTTTTCCTTCCCGAACGTATTTATTCCGATTGTGTACAGTTTTGCCGTTATTTTGGTCTTGTGCTAAGCCTTATATAAAAATACTTATTTTTATAATACTACGGTGTCGTGTCCATTTGTAGTGTATTCACTGTATTACTGTATGTGGTCATAATTGCTTAACACACAGCCTCTGAGATAAGCCTGTTCTGCTCTGCCAAGCTACCAAGGGGGTGAGCAGGGGTTATCGAAGGGTGTGATCCCCTTGCCCTGACTAGAAAAGGAGTGTCCCTATTTGTCAGAAGTGTATACCTCTGCCAACTGGAGACAGCCGGTTCTAACATTGGCAGCAGCGAGAGGATTTGGACCTTGCATTTATGACCCATGTACAGTGATTAGTGTGCGCTACATAGTGAAAGCAGACCATAACGCAGTCACAATCTGATTCGGAAGGATCCTATTTTTGTTCTCCGCTTTTCGGAAACTTGATTTTCTGAACACTGCCAGTTTAACCATGAGTGACAACGGAGTCACTGCCCCTGCTATCATTGTTGTGGAGGAGTTCGAAAGGAGTAAGCTAAAGAAATACAAGAAAGATGAGCTGAAACACTTTTGCAACCAGTTTGAAGTTCCTACCACCGGCCTCTCGAGAAAAGATGATTTTTATAAAGCATTACAGGCCTGGTGGGAATCCAGAAATCCCTCTGATGTGGTGGTGGTACCCACAGAGGAAGGGGATGAGGAGGTGCCAGTGAATGGACCTGTGCCCTCTCCCGGAAGCAGTGTTTCCTCTAAAGGTCTTTCCCCTGAAGAAAGAGAAGAAAGGGCGAAAGAGCGAGCTTACAACATGGAGATGGCAAGGCTAAAGATAAATGGGCAGTTGGAGTTAGAAAATGCAAGAGGTAGAAGGGAAGCTGATTTAGAGATCAAAAAGTTGGAGTTTGAACGAGAGAAGTTAGCTTTGGAGCGTGAAGCCAGGTTGAGGGAACTGGATATCCAAGCTAAAAAGTTAGAGTTGAATCCCTCTGGTGGCAGCATTCCATCCGAGCCTGCAGAAAGTAAGTTTTACTTCCCGAAAGATGTGATCAAAGATTACAATAAGAATGAAGATATTGGTCAATGGTTTAAAGCATATGAGTTAGCATTGTTGGCCCACCAGGTCCCTGAGAAGAATTGGGGAGCGGGGTTGTGGGGTCGCTTTGTGAATGAGGGAAGAGATACCCTGTTAGACATGCCTGTTGCGGATAGGATGTCGTATGCTCATATGAAAGATGCTTTAATGTTGCGATATGGTTTAACCCCCGAGCAGTACAGACAAGCTTTTAGAGAATGTAAGAAGTTGCCTGGTACGACGTGGGTTGAATATGTGTCTTATTTTTGCAGAGCCATGGATGGTTGGGTAAAGGGCAGCAAAGTGGAAAGTTATGAAGCTCTCTATGATTTGTTTGCGTGGGAGCACTTGTCTAATAACTGTTTTCCAGAGCTGCGCCAGCACCTGATTGATAGCAAGATATCTAACCCTAGAAGACTTGCTGAGGAGGCGGACCGCTGGGTCAGTACCAGGGTCCACAAGGGTCCAGTGGGAGACTCAGCCAAAGGTGGGCAGGGTCCCCAGCAGAAGAGTGGGGGGGACAAGGGTAAACAGAAGGAGTCTCAGAAAGGGCCCCAAAGTAATCCCCAAGGGAACCAAGGGAAGGGTTCCCAGCCTCCCCCTGAGAAGAAGTCAGGGGCCCCGACGGGTAAACCTGTTCATAGGGGCCCCCTAACCTGCTACGGTTGTGGGCAGGTGGGACACCGGTTTTATGACCCCCAGTGTCCCAAGAAGGATTCGAATGCACCACCGCGTGCACCCCCTCGTCAGTTGGCAAGTGTAGCCTTGGGAGGGGAGGAGATGGTTGTCCATGGTGGGAGGGGTCCCGCAGAAATGTCCCTGGTCTCGCTAGGAGACATGCAAATGGTCCCTCCACCCCCTCTGCCTAGTAACACTAGTAAATATAGGCAGTGGGTGACCATTAATGGCCATAGAGTGGAAGCTCTCAGAGACACCGGAGCGAGTGTGACAGCTGTCAAGTGTCACTTGGTGTCCAGAGAGCAGGTGGTTCCCCACGCATTCTACCCCGTGATAGCTGCGGCCTAGTAACACTAGTAAATATAGGCAGTGGGTGACCATTAATGGCCATAGAGTGGAAGCTCTCAGAGACACCGGAGCGAGTGTGACAGCTGTCAAGTGTCACTTGGTGTCCAGAGAGCAGGTGGTTCCCCACGCATTCTACCCCGTGATAGCTGCCGATAACTCCCAGAAAGAGTGTGAGGTGGCTCAGGTTTCCTTTGAATGGGGGGGAGTTTCAGGTACTCTTCAAGTTGCTGTGAGGCCCGCCATGCCTGTCGACTGTCTCCTGGGCAATGATTTGGAAGACTCCCCTTGGGCTAAGGTGGAGAGAGCGGCGCACTTGAAAATGTTGGGTGTGCCAGAGTGGGTGTGTGCAACCACTCGATCCATGACAGCGAGTAAGGGTGTTGATGGGGTCCCGGAGCCTGAAAGTACGGCCCAGGACCCAGCTGTGAAGAGAAGAGGCAGGAGGCGCGGGAAACCGGCCCCCGTTGTTCCCGTGGTCCAGAAGGAGGTAGACCCTGAGGGGGATGCCCTGGAGCCCACAGGGGAACAAATTGCCGAACTGGGAGATCTGCCCGAGCTGACCCACTGGCAGCAGGATGGTGGTCCCTCCAGGGAGGAATTCTGTGCGGAACAGAAAGAGTGCCCTTCTCTTGTGGGCATGAGGCAGCAGGCCTCAGCCCAATCCTCAGGTGATCAGGCAGGGTCACATTTTGTGTACTGGGAGAACGACCTCCTGTATAGCGAGCCTAAGGCTGCTGAGCCTGGGTCAGCCCGTGTGCTGGTGGTACCCCAGCGCTTCAGAGCCTTCCTACTGGGTTTGGCTCATGACGTACCGTTAGCTGGACATCTGGGGCAGGACAAGACCTATGACAGGCTTGTCACCCATTTTTATTGGCCTCAGATGCGTAGGGATGTAGACATCCATTGCAAGACTTGTCGCACTTGCCAGGCAAGTGGGAAAAGCGGAAGGAAGCAGAAGGCTCCCCTCCAACCTTTTCCGGTGGTCAGCACCCCCTTTGACCGGGTGGGTATTGACATTGTTGGGCCCCTGGACCCCAAGACAGCCCTGGGCAACAGGTTCATCCTGGTCTTGGTGGACCATGCCACAAGGTACCCGGAAGCCATCCCTCTCAGGACAGTGACGGCCCCCGTGGTGGGACGGGCACTGATGGGTGTTTTCTCCCGGATGGGGTTCCCCAGAGAGGTGGTGTCCGACCGAGGCACCAACTTCATTTCGAACTATATGAAGTCTCTGTGGAAGGAGTGTGGGGTAACCTACAAGTTCACCACTCCTTACCACCCGCAAGGAAACGGGCTGGTTGAGAGATTCAACCGGACCCTGAAAGGCATGATTATGGGTCTTGAAGAACCAATGAGGCGGAAATGGGACGTCCTCTTGCCATGCCTGTTGTTTGCTTACCGTGAGGTGCCGCAGAAGGCTCTAGGGTTCAGCCCCTTTGAGCTCTTATACGGTCACCCGGTAAGAGGACCTTTGAGTCTGGTCAAGGAAGGCTGGGAGCAATCTCCCAGGAAACCTCCCCAGGATGTATACAGCTACATGCTGGCCTTTCGGAACCAGACTCGGCGCTTCAGAGAACTTGCTCAGGCAAATCTGGAGGCCAGCCAGGAGGAGATGAAGCGATGGTACGACCGGAATGCCACTCTGGTAGAGCTTCAGCCTGGTCAGGAAGTGTGGGTCATGTCCCCTGTGGAACCTTGTGCGCTCAAGGACAGGTGGACGGGACCGTTTAAGGTTGTGGAGAAAAAGAGCGATGTCACCTACTTGGTGGACTTGAAATCTCCCAGGAACCCCTTGCGGGTCCTGCATGTCAACCGTTTGAAGCCCCACTTAGGAAGGTCCGAAGTGGGCATGCTCTTAGCGACAGATGATGGAACGGAGGAGGAGAGTGAGCCTCTTCCTGACCTCCTGTATGCTAAGGAGCAAGACGGGTCAGTGGATGGTGTGGTCCTCTCTGACACACTGACCCTTGAGCAGAAACAGGATTGTCGCCACCTGTTGGGACAATTCCCGGAGCTGTTTTCCTTGGTTCCGGGTGTCACGCATTGGTGTGTCCATGACGTTGACACCGGAGACAGCCCTCCTGTGAAGCACAAGGCTTACAGGGTGACTGACAAGGTCCGAGCGTACATTAAGGAGGAGGTCTCCAAAATGTTCGCATTGGGGGTGATTGAGTCCTCTAGCAGTCCTTGGGCCAGCCCAGTGGTCTTGGTCCCGAAGGCTGCAGCGCCTGGTGCTTCACCAGAACTCCGGTTCTGCGTGGACTACCGAGGGCTCAATTCAGTCACGAAGACTGACGCGCACCCCATCCCCAGAGCTGATGAGCTCATCGATCGGTTGGGGGCTGCCCGGTACCTTAGTACGTTTGACTTAACGTCTGGGTACTGGCAGATCGCCTTGACTGATGGGGCAAAAGAGAGGTCAGCATTCTCCACACCAGATGGGCTATACCAGTTCCGGGTGATGCCCTTTGGGATGAAGAATGCCCCCGCCACCTTCCAGAGGTTGGTCAACCAGGTCTTGGCTGGACTGGAGGAATTCAGCGCCGCCTACCTGGACGACATCGCAGTGTTCAGCGCCAGCTGGGAGGAACACTTGCGCCACCTCCAGGAAGTGTTGTTGGCCCTGCGCGGAGCAGGCCTCACAATCAAGGCCAGTAAGTGCCAGATTGGGCAGGGTTCTGTGGTGTACTTGGGGCACCAAGTAGGGAGCGGTAAGGTGGCCCCCCTGCAACCCAAGATTGATACCATCCTGGCTTGGGCGCCGCCCAAAACCCAAACACAGGTGAGAGCCTTCTTAGGACTCACGGGTTATTACAGGAGGTTTGTCAAGGATTACGGTAACATTGTGCACCCCTTGACTTCGCTGACTTCCAGGAAGCAGCCACGAAACGTGATCTGGACTGATGCCTGTCAAACGGCCTTTGACACCCTGAAAACTGCAATGTGCACAGCACCTATACTCCAAGCACCCGACTTTTCGAAAGAATTCATTGTTCAGACGGACGCTTCAGAGCATGGCGTGGGGGCTGTTCTAGCTCAGGTGAATGAAGAGGGCCGAGACTTGCCTGTAGCCTTCATCAGTAGGAGGTTACTTCCCAGGGAAACGAGGTGGAGTGCGATAGAGAGAGAAGCATTTGCTGTGGTCTGGGCGCTGAAGAAGCTAAGACCCTACCTGTTTGGGACTCACTTCCGGGTTCAGACGGACCACAGGCCCCTCAGATGGTTAATGCAAATGAGGGGTGAGAATCCAAAACTGTTGAGGTGGTCCATTGCTCTACAGGGGATGGACTTTACGGTGGAACACCGCCCTGGTACAGATCACGCCAATGCTGATGGTCTGTCCAGATTTTTCCGCCTTAGTGATGAGGACTCCCTAGGTTAAGGGTAGTTCTCCCCACATTTCAGCTGGAGGGGACACGTGTTAGACCTGACATCATTGGCTTGAGTCTCTCCTCCATTTTTTCTGTTTGCCTCTACTGTGTTACGATGTTTTGCTGGTATATGCTTTGGGCGCCGTGTCACTGCTGATCAGTGCCATAGCGCAAGTGCTCCCTCTGTTAAAATGATGTATCTATTGTATCCATGTTTGGCTTATTTGGTTTACTGTCAGTCCCTAGTCTAGTGCACCAGGAGTGCCAGGGCTTGTAAATACAAATGCCGCTCGTGGGCTTGCAGCACGTGTTGTGCCACCCACAGGAGCGGCCTTGTAAACGAATGTCTACGGGTCGGTCATTGCGAGACCCACGTGCAGTCCTGCACTGTCACGTCGGCTGCGCAGGTATACCTACCTGCCAGCCCCTCCAACCTTCCCTTAGCTTCATGTTAGTCACCCCTATGGTAGGCCCGTGGGCAGGGTGCATTGTAAGTGTAAGGTAGGACAAGCCTGACCAAGTTGGCATGTCCTGATAGTGAAGTGCCGCCATCTTAGGGCTTCACTATTGCGAGGTAGCCTGCTCTCCGTTGGATAGAATGGGCCGCCGGGGTTATTAACGCTATAATCCTAGCTGGCTCGGGGAGCATGGTGCAATGTCGAGTTTGGTATCCCTGAGCTCGGGGTTTAATTACGCATCCGTTGGTGTGGATGGTTTTTGGACTCTGGGTTCGAAAGTAGTACTTTTAGAAAGTGTCTATTTTCTTGTCTAACCATATCTGGTCTCTGCTGGTCTTGCGTGTGCGTGACAGGAGCTGGGTGGCTCCAACAGGTCTGGATGAGTCGGTGTGGGATGAGTGGGACATTTACGTTGAGAGTAGGGGGAGAGTAGTTGTTGATAGCCTGCCTTGCCTGATACAATGCTGGCTCCACCTCCTGCCAAGCGACTGATGGCTCTGTGCCTGCCATGGACGATCCTAGCCCCACCTCCTGCCAGGAGGGCGATAGCTCTGCTCCTGCCAGTGTCAATGCTGGCTCCACCTCCTGCGGGGCGTCTGAGGACCCGGCCCGGCTCAATGAATAGGCCAGGTGCTACTGCCTAGCTCCACCCACCACAGACCCAGGATGTTGGGAAACCCCCGGCATAGACAAAGGGATCAAAGACGAAAAGGGGTATAAGAGGAGGACCCCTGAACTAGGAAATCAGATCACTTCTGACAAGGAACCCTGTAACCAAGGACAAGAAGCCTGCTGATCTAAAGGACTGCTTACCCCTTCTGCCAGTGTGCTGTTGTTGGGGGAATCCTGCAGCGCTTCTTTATTTTTGCCAAGGAACCAGGAGAGAGGAACTGTGTGTGTACTCTCACGCTTGCTAAGAAAATCTCCAAGGACTGGAAGAGTGCCAGTCTCCTGCCGAAGTCACAGGGCTAAAGGACTTCACCTGCTACAAAGTGCTATCTGCTGGAAGTGTGAATCCAGCATCTCTGAAAGAACCAGCAACCACGACGATCGGACGCTGGGCCCAACCGCCGCCAGCAGCGACGCCAGTGAGTAGGAGTACGGCTCTAACTCCAGGGGACCTCGTGTCTGCTCCGCTGCTGATCGCATCAACCGTGTGCCCTTCGACGCCGTGAGCGCTGCTCACTCTGTGCAACTGCATCATCGACAACGCCTGCTGAGGCCTGATCGACACCGGAGACGCGACGCCGGATTGCTCGACGCCGCTGATCATCGTGTGCTTCATTTTCCTAAGGTACTGTGTTGTTGGAGGTCCGTGTGGCTCCAGGCCCGACGCAGCGCTCCTCGCGGTCGACGCCGAACCTGTGGATTATCTTTGCCCAGCGTTGTGTAGCTCCCGTGTGAGTTACCCTGTTGCTAAAGAACTGTGTTTCCAAGAAGAAGATTTGCTTGATATAAAAGACTCTTGTGCTAAAGAAGAACTACCTTTGAACTATCCTTTTTCCTTCCCGAACGTATTTATTCCGATTGTGTACAGTTTTGCCGTTATTTTGGTCTTGTGCTAAGCCTTATATAAAAATACTTATTTTTATAATACTACGGTGTCGTGTCCATTTGTAGTGTATTCACTGTATTACTGTATGTGGTCATAATTGCTTAACACACAGCCTCTGAGATAAGCCTGTTCTGCTCTGCCAAGCTACCAAGGGGGTGAGCAGGGGTTATCGAAGGGTGTGATCCCCTTGCCCTGACTAGAAAAGGAGTGTCCCTATTTGTCAGAAGTGTATACCTCTGCCAACTGGAGACAGCCGGTTCTAACACCCTGCCACACCTATAGTGGCCAAAAACGATATACAAAAAGGGGGTGGTGATGAACAGAGTGTCTGAGTTAAACAGACCACTCTTACCCAGTCCAAAGATCAGGGCTTGATCCATCACCGTTATTTATCTCACTGCCCCATCCCAGCTCAGAACCTGGCTATATGCAAATCAGTCTGTCCCTGGCCCAGTGCATCATGGGAACAGGGCAGACTAAACTACCAAGCCAATTCTTCACCAGAAAGGAGACAAGCTACCGGGGACCGGTTTCTGGCATTTCAGCCTTCTTCGGCCCGGCTTGCTTGAATCCTGATGGAGCAGTGAGAAAGGGACTCATGTCTGAGTATACCCTGCCACACCTATAGTGGCCAAAAACGATTTACAAAAAGGGGGTGGTGATGAACAGAGTGTCTGAGTTAAACAGACCACTCTTACCCAGTCCAAAGATCAGGGCTTGATCCATCACCGTTATTTATCTCACTGCCCCATCCCAGCTCAGAACCTGGCTATATGCAAATCAGTCTGTCCCTGGCCCAGTGCATCATGGGAACAGGGCAGACTAAACTACCAAGCCAATTCTTCACCAGAAAGGAGACAAGCTACCGGGGACCGGTTTCTGGCATTTCAGCCTTCTTCGGCCCGGCTTGCTTGAATCCTGATGGAGCAGTGAGAAAGGGACTCATGTCTGAGTATACCCTGCCACACCTATAGTGGCCAAAAACGATTTACAAAAAGGGGGTGGTGATGAACAGAGTGTCTGAGTTAAACAGACCACTCTTACCCAGTCCAAAGATCAGGGCTTGATCCATCACCGTTATTTATCTCACTGCCCCATCCCAGCTCAGAACCTGGCTATATGCAAATCAGTCTGTCCCTGGCCCAGTGCATCATGGGAACAGGGCAGACTAAACTACCAAGCCAATTCTTCACCAGAAAGGAGACAATCTACCGGGGACCGGTTTCTGGCATTTCAGCCTTCTTCGGCCCGGCTTGCTTGAATCCTGATGGAGCAGTGAGAAAGGGACTCATGTCTGAGTATACCCTGCCACACCTATAGTGGCCAAAAACGATTTACAAAAAGGGGGTGGTGATGAACAGAGTGTCTGAGTTAAACAGACCACTCTTACCCAGTCCAAAGATCAGGGCTTGATCCATCACCGTTATTTATCTCACTGCCCCATCCCAGCTCAGAACCTGGCTATATGCAAATCAGTCTGTCCCTGGCCCAGTGCATCATGGGAACAGGGCAGACTAAACTACCAAGCCAATTCTTCACCAGAAAGGAGACAAGCTACCGGGGAAGGAACAGACTAATTTGCATACAGCCAGGTTCTGAAACTGGGATGGTGCAGTGAGCTAAAAAACGGTGTTGGATCTAGCCCTGATCTCTTGACTGGGTGAGAGTATTCTGTTTAATTCAGAGACTCTGTCCCTCACCACCCCTTGTTGTAAATATTTTTGTCCACCCTAAGCGTGGAAGGGTATACTCAGATGTGAGTCCCTTGCTCATTGCACCATCAGGATTCAAGCAAGCCGGGCCGAAGACGGCTGAAATGCCAGAAACCGGTCCCCGGTAGCTTGTTTCCTTCCCAGTGTAAGAATTGGCTTTTGTAGTTTGGTTTGCCCTGTTCCCATCATGCACTGGGACAGGAACAGACTAATTTGCATACAGCCAGGTTCTGAAACTGGGATGGTGCAGTGAGCTAAAAAACGGTGTTGGATCTAGCCCTGATCTCTTGACTGGGTGAGAGTATTCTGGTCCAGTTCTCTTCTGATCTTTCGCAAGTCTAGAAAGTGTTTAAGGAGGGTTCCTTGGGGTGCCACATTTGGGTACCAGTAGCCAGTGGATGGGGTGACTCCTGGACACTTTCTAAGCAATGAGGAAAAGGTTCCTGGGGGAAACCCTAGCCACTTTTTCAGCACTTGCTGTTTGCCCTGCTGCAGACAATCCCACAGTGTCCTTCACTCCTAAAATCCAAGATAAATAAACCCTTTCTTTCTTGTGCAGAGCTTGTGTGCCCATCTTGGGGTGTGTAGAGAAGTGGGGTTCGTGAAGAGCACTCCTGTTTTTTTAAAGATCAATTATATTCTGTTTATCCAATGGTGCTACGAACATTCAGGGTAGTCACTCCTGTGGGATACTGATAGGTTATGATGGGTTTTTAGACCCACCTGGTCGTGCACTGTTCACTTTGTGCTCCGCACCTTTAAATGCTAGTGACACTTATATTTTAAACTATTATTGCTTTTATTTTGCAATTATCATTTCTTTCATGTCATACTCTTGTGTATTTGTTATTTACATTGTACACAACAACATTCATTGATTTCATTTACATTTGTAAGAACATTATTTGTTATTCACATTTATATCATTTTCAATACTTTGGCAATTCAATTCAATAATCATTGATTCACAAAAGAGCCCTATGCATTTCGGCACCTCTGTGCCTTCATCAGGGGCGACTCTGTGGGGAAAAAAACATAAAATATATGTAAGAATCTAATTTAAAGTAGTACATGGGGGTGTGTTGTTCTATTATTTAACGTCATACCTGTTGTCAAAGAGGTTGATATTGTATGTGTCGCGTCTCACTCTCTCGTGCCCTGTGGGGATCTCTATGAGGACAATAATGACAAAAGTGTCCTGTGTTAATACCCTGCCAATCCTAACTATAACTAATCCTAACTATAGCTCTCTAGTAGAATACCTAAGACTCCAAGGACCTACCTGTGATATATGATCAAAAATCTCTGAAAAGAGAAAAATAAATGACATCTGTTAAGACTGCTCTACAAACCTAAAAAAACGAATGCTGACTGTTTTTCCGAGGTCAATGAACCTTTACCTTGTCTTCACCGCTATTTTGACTCTGTTTGGTGAAAACGAAAAAATAAATGCGTATAAGTTCTTTGCTACTCTGTGATTTCGGCTCTTAAAAAGACCGATTAACGATACTGATGATATGGGATAATTGCGTAATAACGTACCTGAACTGCCTGATCTATTCTCCTGGTCCGGTAACAGTTGCCCTTCGCTCACTGTGTCGGCTGCAACTAAACGCGACCGCCATAAAAACTCCACGGGTTCAGCTGAGCTGAAGCGTGTTAAAAATAGAAAACGGACCGAAGTCCTATTGTCTGCTGTCTGTAACTGAGCTTGGGCGCCATGTTGAAATGGTGACTGTTCGTGAATATCTTCCAAACCTATACCGAACTTATTCTGTGCTGGATGTAGAAAAATTCATATGTTATTTTATGCTGACCTCAAGGGGTGCCAAGAATAGTGTAGTCCTTCTCAGTTACTTAATATTACAATCGACATGCAATTACCGTTAGGGCAGTTTTTATGTTTTATGCGAAGTTCTAAATGCGTCAACTACATTTTAATCTTTGTAAACCCGGCTAGGTATCTTTCTCTGTTATTTACTCGCTCGGAAGTTTGTTAGTGTGCGATACTTTAGTGGTATTTAGATCGGTACTAACACAATTGATTTTTAATCCTCGTGAGTACTGTTGGATTATTCCCGTGCTATTCACTGACTATAGTCACTAGTTATGCTAAATGACTTACTGGATGAAACTAAATCGATGTCTGTTGGCTGCTGGTAGGCTGGTTATTCGGGGTTAACATGTGTTTAATGGTATGTCAAAAAGTGCAAGAAACTTCTTAAGTGCACATATACATAATCATAACTCGTTATGTTGACAGTCATAAAACTTCTGTGCATATTTTTGTGAGGCTATAAATGATGATGCAATACACTAATATCACATTATCCATAATATCAACTAAGCATTCATATTCAAAAAAACAAAGAATTGTTGTTCAAATCGTAATCATGAACATATATTTACTGGCTGATCTTCTAAGTTAGTAGTTCCCCTGTTTCTATGTAAAATATATTTTTAAATGTTATAGGGCTTTATTTCTGGACTTATTTTAATGCCTCAAAGTGGGTATTCGGAATTTCTCACAGGTAACAAGAGAGATCATATTTGTCATTAAGCCCTGTTGGAGCTAAAGTTTTTAGGTATTTGATCCAGAAGAGTTCTCGTTGCATCAATCTTTGATGATTGTCTATCCCTTCTTTAATTTGTACTTTTTCCATTATGAAGAATCTCAATTGTGATATAGTGTGTTTTTCATCCCTCCAATGGAGCACCAACGGAGAAGTCAAGTTCTGGTTGCGGATTCTGCTTTTGTGCTCCGTTATACGTACTTTGACTTTACGTTCTGTTTTGCCTATGTAACCATTTGTCCATAAACTTAGAGTTCAAATTGAAACAAAATAACATTGGTTTTATTGATAGACGTAGGCCTCTTGGTATGCGTTTTGCTCGGTGATATTGAATGAGTGTTGACGCGTGCATCCGTTGGTTTAATTGACGGCGTGTCAAATACTCCAGTTGTTTCAGTTGTTGGCTTATAGATCCCCCATGTACATCCATGTTTTTGACTTCCTTGATTAAAGAATACATTTGGTCTGCCTGTTCGTTGGTATATGCCAGTGTATTGGCTCTGTTGTCTGTCATTCCAGTGATGTTATCGAACTGCATCCTGTATAATTGGGTGCCTCCTCACTAATTGACTGGGTAATTAATGTAGAGAAGTGGGGTTTGTGAAGAGCACTCCTGTTTTTTTAAAGATCAATTATATTCTGTTTATCCAATGGTGCTACGAACATTCAGGGTAGTCACTCCTGTGGGATACTGATAGGTTATGATGGGTTTTTAGACCCACCTGGTCGTGCACTGTTCACTTGGTGCACCAAGTGAACAGTGCACGACCAGGTGGGTCTAAAAACCCATCTTGGGGTGTGGCCATGGAAATTGCCATTCCTCACCTCTGGTCACTCAAAACTGGATTTGGGGATAGCTCCCCTCCTAGTGAGTTTGGTGCCAGCCTGGCTGAAGGGAAAAGGGCTGCATTCTCCAGGTCTCACCTTACATTTACTTGTGAAAGGGCAGGTCTCTTTAAATGTTAATGAAGCTCCTGGGTCTATCGCAACTGGTCTTCCTGCAGGCAAAAGAAAAATACCTCCCCACACATAGGCTATTGTGTCACCAGGCCTAAGCCATTGTTGTGCTCTGGGAGGCATTTTTACACCTAATCAAATTAAAGTACCTGCAGGGCAGAAGAGGAAGGCAGCTAATGCAGATGAGCCTCCAGGAGTTATAGGCAGTGAAAAGGTAGATTTCTAAAAGTTACTTTTCCTAAATATTTATTACAAATCCCACTTCACCACTGAATTGGACGTTTAATAAATATGAAAAACCGTCCTTGAATACCTATTAAGCCATTTGTTGTCAGATGTTACATATTAATGTTTATAATCTGTACTCTCATATTTCCTAGGAGCCTGTCACAGCCCTGCCAGTGAAAATAGCTTTTTGAGGGCTAGTCACTGGAGGATCATGCCAACTTTCATTTTGCCCGTGTTCCACTTTTAAATATCAGGTACCCTACCTTGTGAGCTACAAGTTGTACTTAGGATGACTTATTAATATTTAAATGCAGGGTTTCTCTCATGATAGGGTTATCTTGACAGGTTTGACAGCTGGTTTTAGGATGTTGCTACAAAGAGTATGCATGAAGCCATGTCTTCTCTTCCACTGTGGTTGATAGCAAATGTAGTGCTGAAGTCCAAAAGCCATATTTAACTTTATATGCTATTGGGAGTATTTCTGCACCATAAACATAAAAATGAAGACAAAAAAGGTGTAAAATCTAGTGTATTCGTGCAGCAAGGGCAGATTTGCTAAAACTGTCATTTGAAGGATGACATTGGCGAGAAGTGGGACTAAGGTTTCTATTGTGCAAGGTAAGGATGTTTTTAGGTCAGGTGTGCCCTTTTGTCTGTTACTGCTTCAAAGGGGATGATGACAATCAGGCGCAGAAACCTTATATTTTATTGTGCCCATGTTGCTGGCACTCCACTTTGGAGTTAGACCCAGGGCTACTTGCTGCTGAGAGGCATCACTTTACACAAATGTTTTGTCTAGAGAGCAGCCTGAGAAGGACATTTGAAATAAACCAACCTAAACGGTTCCAAAGTGTACGGCAGTGGAACCACATTCCCTGTCGTCTAGAAAATGTGTATAAAATTGGAACCCTTATCACCCCACTTTGTTCCAGTTCCAAGTTGTTCATGACTAAGAAAATGAGTAATTTGCTAAGTAGTAGAAGGACTGCTTTGTGGCCTGGCCTGGTGTGTGCCTACTGGTCTATGTACCAGAGATAAGGGACATCACCCGAAGACTTCACTTTCTGCTGGAAGAGCTGAGAATCTACATGTTGCCTACAAGCCTGCCTCCTGCAGAGAGCACAAAGGAGCCTGCCTGGCCCTACAGGAGGAGAGACTGTCTAGAAATTGAAGCCCAGCATAGTCGAGGTGGAGATTGCCTGAGAGAGTAAGCCTAGAGTGACCTATGCTACAGTGGGTCTCCCGCTCTCTACACATGGTCACACGCTGGCAAGCCAGCACTGGCCTTGACGGTCTGCAACTGCAGTGCTGCGTGAATCTGCCACCGACCTGTGTCAGCACTTGCCTATGTTGGGCTGCAATTGTCTAACAATTGAAGCCTGTACCAGCTCTTGTCGGGCTGCAACAGCCGAGGTGTAGTAATACTGCACTGGCCTATGCCGGGTCTGGTGGCTCAGTGGATAAATGCATCCACTGCAGAGGCCTGTGTTCGACCTCATGGTCACAGGTTAAAATCCTGGTGGGTTCACACAGCCTTTCATCCATTTGAGGTCGATAAAATGAGTACCATTGAATTGGGTAACAATAAACATCTGTTATTTCAGCGCCAAGATGCCCCGTTGCTGGGGTGAACATGCGCTTTACAAATACACATGTTATGTTATGTTATGTTATGTTGGACTACCACTATCATGCAGGGCCACCCCCTACTAAATGGCGTGCTCCCAGCACTGGCCCATGGAAGGTTGCATGTATCATGCTGTGTGTTTGTCAGCGTCAGCCCAGAATCGGCTTGCGAGTGTCGAGGACCCTGATGGTGCTGCGTGCCCGCTATCTTGTTGTGGCGCGGTGGAGAAGCAGACCAGGACAAATGGGAGTGGTTCTGTACTTGGTAAGGTTTATTTAAAGTTCAACACAAAGGATTCTGGGAGACGTAGTTTGTCACTGTTTCTTCTCCCTTCTTCTGGTGATAGTTCCAGACTCAAAGGGCCCTCATGATTGGTTCTTTCGGCCTGCAGGTCCTTGCAGACGGGGCCGGAACATGTGTCAGAAAACAAAAACAAAGAAGGGGTCGTAAGGGAAATGGTCTGGGTTTATAATAATAATAATGAGTGTCGCGCCTCACTCCCGAGCTGTAGCACCCCCTGCTGTCCCACCACTGATCTACCACTGCGCCCCACTCCCCAGCTGTAGCACCTCCTTCTGTCCCACCACTGATCTACCACTACGCCGCATTCCCGAGCTCTAGCACCCCTGCTGTCCCACCACTGATCTACCACTGCACCTCACTCCCGAGCTGTAGCACCCCCTGCTGTCCCACCACTGATCTGCCACTGCGCCTCAGTCTCGAGCTGTAGCACCCCCTGCTGTTCCGCCACTGATCTGCCTCTGCGCCTCGTTCCCGAACTGTTGCACCTCCTGATGTCCCACCACTGATCTACCACTGCTCCTCATTCCCGAGCTGTAGCACCCCCTGTTGTCCCACCACTGATCTGCCACTGCGCCACAGTCTCGAGCTGTAGCACCCCCTGCTGTCCCACCACTGATCTGCCACTGCGCCTCGTTCCCGAGCTGTAGCACCCCCTGCTGTTCCACCACTGATCTGCCACTGCGCCTCAGTCTCGAGCTGTAGCATCCCCTGCTGTTCCGCCACTGATCTGCCACTGCGCCTCAGTCCCAAGCTGTAGCACCCCCTGCTGTCCCACCACTGATCTGCCACTGCGCCTCGTTCCCGAGCTGTAGCACCCCCTGCTGTTCCACCACTGATCTGCCACTGCGCCTCGTTCCCGAGCTGTTGCACCTCCTGATGTCCCACCACTGATCTGCCACTGCGCCTCATTCCCGAGCTGTAGCACCCCCTGTTGTCCCACCACTGATTTGCCACTGCGCCACAGTCTCGAGCTGTACCATACCCTGCTGTTCCGCCACTGATCTGCCACTGCGCCTCAGTCCCAAGCTGTAGCACCCCCTGCTGTCCCACCACTGATCTGCCACTGCGCCTCGTTCCCGAGCTGTAGCACCCCCTGCTGTTCCACCACTGATCTGCCACTGCGCCTCGTTCCTGAGCTGTTGCACCTCCTGATGTCCCACCACTGATCTGCCACTGCGCCTCGGTCTCGAGCTGTAGCACCCCCTGCTGTTCCACCACTGATCTGCCACTGCGCCTCAGTCCCAAGCTGTAGCACCCCCTGCTGTCCCACCACTGATCTGCCACTGCGCCTCGTTCCCGAGCTGTAGCACCCCCTGCTGTTCCACCACTGATCTGCCACTGCGCCTCGTTCCCGAGCTGTTGCACCTCCTGATGTCCCACCACTGATCTGCCACTGCGCCTCAGTCTCGAGCTGTAGCACCCCCTGCTGTTCCACCACTGATCTGCCACTGCGCCTCAGTCCCAAGCTGTAGCACCCCCTGCTGTCCCACCACTGATCTGCCACTGCGCCTCGTTCCCGAGCTGTTGCACCTCCTGATGTCCCACCACTGATCTGCCACTGCGCCTCAGTCTCGAGCTGTAGCACCCCCTGCTGTCCCACCACTGATCTGCCACTGCGCCTCAGTCTCGAGCTGTAGCATCCCCTGCTGTTCCGCCACTGATCTACCACTGCGCCTCAGTCTCGAGCTGTAGCACCCCCTGCTGTCCCACCACTGATCTGCCACTGCGCCTCAGTCTCGAGCTGTAGCATCCCCTGCTGTTCCACCACTGATCTGCCTCTGCGCCTCGTTCCCGAACTGTTGCACCTCCTGATGTCCCACCACTGATCTACCACTGCTCCTCATTCCCGAGCTGTTGCACCTCCTGATGTCCCACCACTGATCTGCCACTGCGCCTCAGTCCCAAGCTGTAGCACCCCCTGCTGTCCCACCACTGATCTACCACTGCGCCTCAGTCCCAAGCTGTAGCACCCCCTGCTGTCCCACCACTGATCTACCACTGCTCCTCATTCCCGAGCTGTTGCACCTCCTGATGTCCCACCACTGATCTGCCACTGCACCTCAGTCCCAAGCTGTAGCACCCCCTGCTGTCCCACCACTGATCTACCACTGCGCCTCAGTCCCAAGCTGTAGCACCCCCTGCTGTCCCACCACTGATCTACCACTGCGCCTCAGTCCCAAGCTGTAGCACCCCTTGCTGTCCCACCACTGATCTACCACTGCGCCTCAGTCCCAAGCTGTAGCACCCCCTGCTGTCCCACCACTGATCTACCACTGCGCCTCAGTCCCAAGCTGTAGCACCCCCTGCTGTCCCACCACTGATCTACCACTGCGCCTCAGTCCCAAGCTGTAGCACCCCCTGCTGTCCCACCACTGATCTACCACTGCGCCTCAGTCCCAAGCTGTAGCACCCCCTGCTGTCCCACCACTGATCTACCACTGCGCCTCAGTCCCAAGCTGTAGCACCCCCTGCTGTCCCACCACTGATCTACCACTGCGCCTCAGTCCCAAGCTGTAGCACCCCCTGCTGTCCCACCACTGATCTACCACTGCGCCTGATTCCTGACCTACAGAATCCTCTTCTGCTCACCGTGGGGATCACACAAAGCTCTGCCAACATCCTACAACCCTGAAAGAGGGAGGGAGGGAGGGAGGGAAGGAGGCAGGCAGGCAGACAGACAGACAGACAGACAGACAAATAGATAGATAGATAGATAGATAGATAGATAGATAGATAGATAGATAGATAGATAGATAGATAGATAGATAGATAGATAGATAGATAGATAGATAGATAGATAGCGTTAGTGCAGGGGCCGATGTGGCACACAGGCCGGGGTCCGAACCTCAGTTATATCTGCATTCTTCTTCAGCCATTGGCTCTCTTCACAGTGAAAGATGGCCTTGTGTTCTTTCACGTGTGCACATCCAACTAGAAAATAGCCCTTCCTAGTGACAGGGCTTGTAGGTCATTCTCTATATTCATTTCTAATACCATTTAATTTTTTTGTAGATGCCATGTTTTACTTATTTATTTATTCAATGCAAACATATGGACACCACCTTTAGGCAACACCGTTTTCACTTGTATTACCTTTGCACTTGTAATGTCTACTGCTAGGTCTATTTTAATGTATATTTTATATATGTATCCCCCAAAATTTTTTAAAAAAGAAACGCTGCCCTGCCAACGTCAGACATATTGCTAGTGGATGGATGATGGATTGATTGTTGGGGCAGGTGGATGGATGGATGGATGGATGGATGGATGGATGAATGGATGATGGATGGATGGGTGGATGGATTGATTGTTGGGGCTGGTGGATGGATCGGTGGATGGATGGATGGATGAATGGATTGATTGTTGGGGCTGGTGGATGGATGGATGGATGGATGGATGGATGATGGATTGATTGTTGGGGCAGGTGGATGGATGGGTGATGGATGGATGGATGGATGGATGGATGGGTGGATGGATGTATTGATTGTTGAGACTGGTGGATGGATGGATGGATGGATGGATGGATGGATGGATGGATGGATGGATGGATGGATGGATGATGGATTGATTGTTGGGGCAGGTGGATGGATGGATGGATGGATGGATGGATGGATGATGGATAGATGGGTGGATCGATTGATTGTTGGGGCTGGTGGATGGATGGGTGGATGGATGAATGAATGGATGGTTGGGTGGGTGGGTGGATGGATGGATGGATGGGTGGATGGGTGGGTTGATTGTTGGGGTTGGTGCGTAGATGAGTTGGGTGTAACTTTGTGTTGATTAATACAAACAACGTCTTTTTGATTTTGCTAACCGGATAGATTAACTGACATGCAACAATCAGTAGCTTGACCCGCTGCATGACTGACATTTTTTTTCACAACATAATTTTATTGTTGACATCCGGTATAAAACCAGGGTCTCAGAGAGCACCCTGCGGATATTTACACAGTGGCAAGCGTATGGAGCAACATTTTTAGCAAGAGCAGCGGATTTAATACACAAGAGAGAAACTGCTAGAAAGAATAATATCCACAGAAAGGAAAGACACGAGAAGAGAGAGCAAAGAAGAAAGAGGAAAGAAAGTGAGAAATAACAAAAGGACACCTGTGCCACATTGTCCATGACTGACATGTTTTGGTCAAAGATTTGAACCCTAGCTCCAGTGAAAGACGTCGCTGGGTACAGGTGGTGAAATAGAGGGGATGGTGAATAGATCGAAATTTATGATAATTACTTAATCTATAAATCGACCAATTAACACCGAAGCCCGTTGTTGAGCGTTAGATCGAAAGCGCTGAGCCGAGGGCCTTCGTGGCGCTGTGACGGGGCGCCGACACCAGCGCCCGGGGCCGGCGCCCGCCAAGCTGTGCTCGCCAGACGCGGCTCCGTTTAAGCCCTTCCGCTAATCCGGGCTGCGGTTTGTGTTATTTTCATAATAAGAAGAGAGAGTCGCAGCGAGGGGGCGACGGCCCAGGGCAGGAGGCTGACAGGAGGGAAGCGAAAGGGACAGGAGCAGGGGCAGAGGGAGCGGCGCGAGGGCAGGAGAGAGAAGGTGGCGCGAGAGAGGGCAAGGGAGACACAGGACAGGAGAGAAGGGAGAGGGCGCGAAAAAGAGGCAGACAGAGTGAAGGGTAGGGAGATAGTCTCATAGAAGGAAGGGGAAGAGACGGCGTGAGGAAGAACAACAGAGAGAGGAGCGAAAGAGACAGATGGAGGAATTGACTGACTGGAGGCTGACTTCGAGGGACAGGGGTTGAAAAGACTGCCATTGTAGATAAGAGTCACATGCGTGGGGTTGAGACAGGAGCGACAGGGAGTGCAGGAGACGGTCCCATAAGTAACAGCTCGACAGGGGGTGCGAAAGAGCGGAACAGACAGAGGGATGGACAGGCAGGAAAGAGACCGACAGAAGAACGAGAAAGAGTTAGTAAGAGAGTGAGAAAGGAGAAGAGGCCACAAGAGAAACAAGTGGTAGAGACAGTGAGATAAAGACAGGGAAATAGGGACAGGGGGCGTCAGAGGAGGTGGAGGGGAAAGAACACAGGACAAGGGGTAGAGATGGTGTGTGTGAGAGAGAAAGGAGGCAGAGAGATGTAGAGACATGGCTCAGTGATCGTCAGGCACCGAGAAGAAATAGAGGCATGTCTTAAAAAAAAGAGAGTGATGAAAGAGGAACGGGCCAGAGAGGGAGAGAGCGAAAACAATCTACAGAGAGGAGGAGGAATGGAAAGTGAGAGGAGCCAGGCGTGAGGGAAGGGCACGGAGAAGTGTGGGAGACGGAAAAAGACTGCGCAGCGAGGGATAAGTTGGAGAAGAGGAGGGGAACCGAGGGAGGAAGAAAGAGGAGAAAAGCTGACACCGTAGAGAAATACAGGCGGAGCAGGGAGAGAGAAGGGGAGGGGTATGTAGCGAGAGAGAAGGGGGTGTGACAGGGTGAATGAGATCAAAGACTAAGAAGAAGATGCGAAAGATACTGGGCTATTAGAGGGCCGGGGAAAGGCGGAGAGAACACGGAGAAAGCGAGAAAGGAGAAAGTTGTGGAGCACGACGCGCGGTACAGAGAGAGAGTAACAGATCGTGAGGGAATTTATGGCTGAGACACACGGAGCGAACTAAGCACGCAGGAGCGCGCGAAGCCAACGAGAGAGCTACAAATACACAGGGAGTAAAGTATGGGCGCGTGGAGGGAGCCTGCGAGGAAGAAGAGGAGGTGAAGGGCAAACGAGGGGTGACGAGATGCACAGAGACAGGCGCCGAGAGAAACAGTGAGGTAGAAGCCGAAGTGAGCTGGAGTGACCTAAAAGGAACAGAAGGCTGGAGGCCAATGAAAGAGAGACAGACCACGAGACAGGTGAGACTACAAATAAGATGAGAGGATACAGCAGCAGTGGAGACATCCAGAACACGCCTTGAGGAGACCGCAGAGAGCCCCGGCGTGGTGGAGAAGAGAGTCAGCAGGAACTAGAGTGGAGTTAATACCTGACAGGAGGTGTTGGGTGTCTCATGTTTCGCGACACTGGATATGCTGCCATGTGCGCTTCGGCCAACAGGTGTGCCTGGGATGGGCCAAGGCACGCGCGAAGGGAGGAGCCCGCTTAGTGCACACAGCAGAATAAAGACCATTGCCTGAGGTGGGACAGGTGCTGGGGAGAGGCAGGTGTGGCTGCTCCCGGAGAAAAATACAATCGATTGGACCGGTTCATCGTTCAAACTGGAATAACAAGTCCAAGAAGTGGTCACGCAAGGACAGCAAAGCATTGGATCTGGGACCACCCCTAGACAAGCCCAATGGGTGATCATTGAAGGATAGCAAACTGTTTAATCTTGGACGATAAGTCGACACGTCCAAGACGTGGTCACCCAAAGGACTACAAATCGTTTGACCTTGGACGAGGCTTCGACAAGTCCAAGACGTGGTTGACCAAGGTCAGTAAATTGGTTGATCTGGGACAACCCCTTGACTGCTCTAAAAGGTGTATTGATTTTTCAGAACAAGTAATTGATCTTTATGGAATGACGTCCTGACAGGTCCTAGAAGTGGTCGCTCAGCAACAGCAAACCATTTGAACTCAGACCAACCCTGGACAAATCCAAGAACTGATCATTCAAGGAAAGCTCATCACTTCATCTGGATCAGTGCCCCAATAATTCCAAGCAGTGGCTCCCCAAAAACAACAAATCATTTGACCTTTGACGGCGCTTTGAATACTCGAGGCTGATAAATCATTTGATCTGTGACGCCTATGCATGTTCAGTAATTTATTGCTCAAGGACATTGGAAAGGTTGATCTGGGATCGACACTTTGAGACGATACCTCGACGAGTTTAAGAAGTTATCGGTCTATGACAAACATTTGATTGATCTGGGATGATGTCTCAAGATGTCTAAGAAAGCACACTGATTGATCAAGAACAAGTAATCAATCATCAGTTGACCTTGGTTAGATCCTTGACAAGTCCAAGAAGACGTATTGGTTTTCCTTGGATACGCCTTTGGACGGCCTGGGATGGTCCCCTGAAAAGAAGTGGTTGTTGAAGGACAACATAGTGTTTCATCTGGGAGTATGCTGAACCAGTCCCAGGAAACATATTGGTCACTCCAGGATTCTTCATTCTTTGATATGTATTGTCTCTAGACCACACCAGGAAGATGTGTTAGTCGGGTAAGGAAAAGGCATTGTTTGATCTGGGTCGATGCATTGACCACTCCAGGAAGACATTTTGGTAATTACAGGGTAACACATCAGTTTATGGGGACAGAGTTTTGATCAGCTGAGGGTATATCTTTTTGACCTCTCCTGGGCAACACATTTGGACGCTCTCAAACAACGCAATGGACTTTAGCATACAACGCATTGGTCATTTTTATATATCTAGTTTGGCACACTAACATAAGACATCAAACGCTTTCACACAGCGTGTCAAAGAAGAGACAGGAGCAGTGGGAGGAAGCACATGGAATCCAACCAAGTCAAAGACATTGCAATATTATAAACAGAAGGGGTTTGCAAAACTCAGCTCCAAAGAAGAGGTCAGAAGAAGACATATCCAGTGCCATATTGGGGACCAAGAGAACCTTTCCACCCTATCTGTTCACTCTTCACCGGTGCTTGGACTCTCCTCTCCTGTTTTATATACATTGACTTTTATTGCTAGATAAGTTTGGGTTCCTTTTCTGTGTTTTGTGCACATATATCTGTCCCAATACGACTGTGCTTGTTTTTCGTTTTTTTGGTGCCATGTTCGCCGGTTCATCCCGTGGGTCATCGAGCCGAGCGGGGAAGTACAGTGTTGAGGAGCTCTATGGTCTGACCTCGTCCAAAAAGCCAAGAGGAGGAGGAGGACGACTGGAGGTGAAGCGCAAGAGCCAGCAAATAAACGCAGAGAGGCGCGAGGAGAATGGCGGTATTGGGGCCGGCAACCTCTTCAGTGCGGCACGGAAGTTGATGGACCGCCGCAAATTGGAGATATACCTGCAGCAGGCTGGCCTGTCCTTCGAGGAGACCGTGGCAGAGCAGACTGGTATGGTGTACAGGTGAGCATCTGGGGCCCACCATTCTGGGAGGAATAAGATACAACTTGGAAACCAAGGCAACCGGCTTTAGGGACATTAACAATGTTTCCTCTATTATGGAGTTGCTCAAATGTTTGTGTGGTCTGCTTTGCATGTGATGGATTCTGTTGCAGCCCTACCGTCAGCGATACTGATGTCTGTTTGACCCAACTGTATGTTTTAGCTAGAAGCATCTTCTTCAGATAGTCCTATAGTAATATAGTAGTAAGACCCTATAGGGGGGGCAGGGGGGGGAAGCATTGGCTCGCGGCTATTTGTCCATTTTCCATTGTTGCTTCTTCTTCTCGTCATTCCTTTCGGCATTCCCCATTCCCCCTTACAGACTGTCGGATTGTCTTTTCGCTCCCCTGGTGGCGTGGAGAGAGAGGTGTAGAGATATAGAGAGTAAAGAGAGAAAGAGGCACAGTGTGTTACAGAGTAGGTGATCCGTGTGGTCTGTGTAGTGCTTCCTTGTCTGGGCTCTGGGCTTCCTTCCCGGTTGTCCCCCTAACGTTCAGGGTGGCTTGTGTGAGGACAGGTAGTTGTCCAGCGCGAGCCACATTTCACTTTTCTTCCCTGAGTTCAATAAAAAATTACTGAAAAAAAAAAATGTTAACACAGAATAAAGACGCTGAATACTAAAAACCAAAAAAAAAATATATATATATATATCTCGTATCGGTGTAAGTCTTGAGCAACAGCGTGTCCTGAAAGAGGGAGTCCCAGGATGACGTACTCCTTCTGGGCTCTATGTGTTTGCCTACACTGTACACCTATTGCCATGTTTACAACACGCCTGCCTGCTACTACTGAGCACATGAGCAGGGCTGTATGCATTGATCCATGAATAGACAAATCCAGTCACTTGTTCATAATATCCATAAGACTCTGTATGAAAAAGAATTGAGATGATTTTCATATTTGTTGATCGTTCTGGAAACCAAAATGAGCTTCACTGTTAATGTGTTGGTGGGCTCAGCCCTGCGCATGATACACATATTGAAGCATTTACAGACTTCATGCTTCCCACTGTATAAAGAACTTGATACAAAGAGTGTGATGTTTGCAACATGGTCATGGGCATCACTGCAACAAAGGGTAGCTTCAGAGAGAGTCTCACGTACCTAACAAAGGTTGTGCTTGTACCCTAAGGTGGAGTCATAAATGTGTGGTTTTCTGTCCTCAGATATAGTCTTTTGTATATCATGAGTGTGGGCTGTCATGGCCTCCGATGGAGTCTCGGGTATATTAGTAAGGTGGGTGGTATAACCTCACGCGTACTCTTGTGTACGTCATGAGTGTGGGGTATTGAAGCCTCATATGGAGGTTCTTGTACTTCATGAGTGTTGTGGCTGTTACTTCAGGTGGAGGTTTGTATACATAATGCATGTGTTGTGTTCTGTCCTGAGTCAGAGACTGGTTTACACAATGAGGTTTAAATGTTGTATCCCCAGACACAGGTCTTTATACTTCATGAGGGGGGGGGGGGTGTTGTAGATTCTGATGAAGTTTTGTGTGCAACATGTGTGGTTGTGTAACCTCAGATGGATTCTCATGAATACCCTCAGTGTGGAGATTTGCAGCCTCAGATGGAGTTTTGTGTGCATCATGAGTGTGAGATTTTGTAGCCTCAGACCAGTCCTGGTGCGTATCACAAGGACTGTTGATTCAGAAAAAGTCCCATTAACATCACACTAGTGGGCGTTGCCACCTCTGAAGGAGTCTCTTGTACTTCATGAGGGTTGGGTGTTGTAACCTCAGATGAACCTTATCTTAAGTGTAAATGACACTTAACCTTAGCGCACTGTTGCTCAAGCGCTAAACGCGCTCCAAATTAAACATACACTCTTTTGCTGTTTCAAAATTATTTTTAGTTTTTTAACAGTAGTTTCCAAAGATTACAAATAAACACAATTTGTTCTCATTGTATAACAAACACAATATGCAATATTCAACAGAACATCAAAATCAGTTTCTTTTCATCTCTGTATGCCCAATGCATTTCGAGCTGTAGGCAGCTCTTCGTCGGGGGCCTGTAAATAAACAATGCAGAAAGCAATACTGTCACTCAGCAGTCTTAGAAGCACAGAAAATAATAAAATAGAGCTCCAGAAAAAGACAAAGAAAACCCTTCACCATCACCTAGGTGCACTAGTGCAAAAACGCTAAAAAACCACTTACTCCAGTCGCGCTCCTCAAGAGCTAAATCCTTCTGTAAACACAAAAACCAGAATATGTCCTCTCAACTCAGGTTTCTACCAGAGTAACAAAACAAATACTAACTCACAATAATCAGTCCGGTGGACTGAAGCAACAGGTTACCTTATCTTCAATTCAATGAATCAAAAGATGCTGACTGCTCCGTGTTATGGTTTTCACCTGCAAGAAGTCACAAAGAAACGCCATATGTGTAAAACGGGCGTCTAACTAACCCTGACTGATGTAACTAACACCGCTGCAATCACGCAGCTCGCTCACCTCGATCAATTTGTGTACTATTGACGTCAAGTCATTGTACACTTCAATTCCCCACCTCGCTGGGTTGGAAGCCGTAGAATGGGCTTTGCTACAACAGAATGCTGTAAGAGCTAACAAAGTGTTTATTTTGGAGTTACTACATTTTTGTTTACATCACAGCTATTTCAAATGGTCTTCTGATTTTTTCCTTCAACAACATGGAACATCCATGGGATTTGCCGGGGCCCCGGCATATGCCAATACCTTCATGGCAAAATTTGAGGCAGATCATATGTACAACAACAAAAATTGGAACGACCATGCAACTTTATATAGGAGGTTCATTGATGACATTTTCCTGATATGGTCAGGAACTAGACAAAACTTGGAATCAGAGATAGAAAGGCTAAACTCATGCTCCGAACACATTGAATTCACGCATGCCATAAGCGAAAAAGAACTTCCTTTCTTGGATGTACTAGTTAAAATTGATGAACAACAAAGGAGGAGCGCGACTGGAGTAAGTGGTTTTTTAGCGTTTTTGCACTAGTGCACCTAGGTGATGGTGAAGGGTTTTCTTTGTCTTTTTCTGGAGCTCTATTTTATTATTTTCTGTGCTTCTAAGACTGCTGAGTGACAGTATTGCTTTCTGCATTGTTTATTTACAGGCCCCCGACGAAGAGCTGCCTACAGCTCGAAATGCATTGGGCATACAGAGATGAAAAGAAACTGATTTTGATGTTCTGTTGAATATTGCATATTGTGTTTGTTATACAATGAGAACAAATTGTGTTTATTTGTAATCTTTGGAAACTACTGTTAAAAAACTAAAAATAATTTTGAAACAGCAAAAGAGTGTATGTTTAATTTGGAGCGCGTTTAGCGCTTGAGCAACAGTGCGCTAAGGTTAAGTGTCATTTACACTTAAGATAAGGTTGTCAAAATTTCAGCACGTGTTAGGGCAGACGTGCTACCCTAGCTGCACGCTTTGAAGAAAAAGTTTGAATATTTACTTAAGTTCAACTAAGAATAATAAATAGAGTGAGTGCTCCTCTAATCCCATAAAATAAAGTAACCTCAGATGAAACCTCATGAGTGTGTACCGGTATTGTGTACAACAAGAGGATTGGGTGCTGCTGTAGTCGCAGGTACTGTCTTGCAAGCCCCTTGCGCTCTTGCAACCTCAGTTGGGGTCTTCTGTACATCATTAATTTTGGGTTTTGTATCCTCAGATGGAGTCTTGTGTACATTATGGGGTCTTGTGTAGAGTGTTGAAGCCTCACATGGAGTCTTGCAGACATGAGTGTGGTGTGCTGTAAATTCAGACCGTGTGTAGTGTACATTATAAGTGTGGGTTGTTGTAACCTCAGATTGAGTCTCATGTTTACACTGATTGTGGGGATTTGTATCCTCACATGGAGTATTAAAGACATCATGCGTGTGGGTTGGTGTAAACTGAGATGGAGTTTTCTATACATCATGAGTGTGGTGTAATGTAACTTCGATGGAGTCTTGTAGACATCAGGAATGTGTTGTGCTGTAACTTGAGATGGAATCTTGTGCATATCATAAGTATGGGTTTGTGTACCCTAAGACAGAGTCTTAAGCACATCATAAGTGTGGGTTGACGTAACCTCAGAAAGACCTTTGTGTACACCATGAGTGTGGATTGATGTAATTAGAGATAGAGTTTTGTGTACATTGGAAGGTTTTGTAGCCCTAGATAAAGTCTGCTGTTTAAAACAAAGGCATTTTACTCAGAAAGAGTCCCTTTAATTGGAGGTGGGTGGTGTAACCTGTGCTGCAGTCTCTGGCATCCATGAGGGAGGGGTGCTGTAACCTCAGATGAGGTCTTGTGAGTGTGTACTGCTCTTTCACTAGCTCAATGATTGTATACACCATGAGGGTTGAGTGAAGGCTCTTCCAACCTCGGATAGTGTGTTATGTACACCATTATTGTTGGGTGTTGTAACCTTAGTTGGAGTCTTGGGTACATTATGAGTGTAGGGTACTGTAACCTCAGATGGTGTATTGTGTGATTAATGAGTGTATAATGTTATAGCCTGACATGGAGTCTTGTTGACATCACAAGTGTTGTGTGTGGTAACCTCGATGGAATATGTGTACATCATGCATGTGGTAACCTTGGAATGGGTCCCATGTACATCTAGAGCATAGGATGGTGTAGTTTCAAATGGAATCTTTTGTAAATCAGGAGGGTGTAATTTAGAAACCTCAGCCTGGGTCTTGTGTACATCATGGATGTCGGATAATGTAGCCTCAGCACTGTGTACATCTTAGAGTATGTCTTGTAGTAGTCTTGATCCAGTCACACATGAATAATGAGTGAAGACTGCTGTAGGCTTAGACATGGTCTTGTATAAATCATGAGTGTGGGTTTGTGTAATCTTGGAGTGTCCTATGGAATCTCCTGAGCATCATGAGTGTGGCGTGTTGTAGCCTCAGAAGGCATATTATTTACGTCATGAATTTAGAGTATTGTAGTTTGTGAAATCTTGTGTCCATCATGAGTGTAGAGTGTGATGCTCATGAACATCATGAGTGTGGGGCGCTGTAACCTCAGATGGAGATTTGTGTACCTCATGAATGTGTGGCTTAACCTCAGATGTAGTCTTGTGACATTCAAGAATGCGAGATGTTGCAGCCTCCGATGTAATCCCCTGTACATTCTGAATGCAGGGTGTTGTAACCTCAGATGGAGCCACGCATAAATAATACGTGTGGACTGTTGTAGCCTTGAACACAGTATTGTATTCTTCCTCAGTGTGGGATGATGTAATTCAGATGGAGTCCCACGTACGTCATGAGTGTGGGATGTTGCAGCCCCATACGGAGTATTGTGTAGAATTTTTAAGTGTGCATATTGTAGCCTCAGAAGGCGGAACAGTAACCTCATACGGAGTCTTGTTTACATCATGAGCGTAGGGTGTTGTAATTTTAAATCACATTTTATGTACGCCATGAAGTATTGGTCGTAGTAACCTCAGATGGAGTCTTATGTACATCATGGGCGTGGAGTGTTGCAGCCTCAAACTGACTCTCGTACTTCATGAATGTGGGATTTTGTAAACTCAGATGAAGTTCTGTGAACATCATGAGGGTGGATATTAAAGGCTAAATGGTATTCTCATGTGGGTATTTCAACCTGAGCACATGTATGTAACTAGCGTACAGTATTTTAATGGGAGCAAGTTCTGTTGAAATATGTACAAGATCTGAGCTTATGGCCAAATACCAGCCACTTAGACCTTATACCTCAAGAGAGTGTTGATCGTCCTAACTGGAAAACGCAAGAACTCACACAATTGTTGATTGGGGCACTTCAGAGATATCAGTGTCTGAGTAACAACCAAACATGGCTCATTCCACTTTTCCTTATAAATATGATGGTTGGAGTCAAATGTGGCTGATATAGGTTTGCTTTGCAAATGGTATCTGGTGTACTCAGTAGCAAAGTACAGTACATGACTATCGTTGTTGTAGGTGTTCACACAGAGCGCGGCCTTGGCCAGCATGATTTTGGCTTTAAGATTTATTTGGACAGGTTAGTTTTGCCAACATTGTTATGCTCTCAGTGGGATCGCTTGGTCTATCTCTGCCGGTGTTGAGCTGGCCTTTCAGGCAGCCTCTTCCAGTTGGGCCAGCTTGAAAGGGCTGATGTGTGCTGGCCAGTGTTCAAGTTGTAAAAGAAAAAGTGCTGGATCCCAAAGTTTTGCTCGAGGTGGTCACGGTCGAAGGTCGGGTGCCAAATACCACGAGCACATAGTCTTGATTCAATCTCATGCTTCATTAATCCACCACCAGACAATTCCTGACCCTTTATTTCTCTCTTGCAGGTTGTTTTTGTCCGCGCTTTCTCCTTCTGCCACAGGTTTTCTGTCTTTCGCTTCCTCCATCTTCCCCCCTTGCCTGATTCAAAGGCTGGTGAGAAAAAGCAAGTGCCAGTCCCCAAAAAATGAGTGTCGGTGGGTCCCACGTGCAACCACTTCCTCAAATTAAGCACTGGAGCTGAATCATTTTTTTTTGGTCCAGTCAATGCCAATTAATGGAACCAAAGAAAAAAGGTTCCGCAAACTGATCCTTTCAAACTGCCTGACTCTTGGAAAGGCAAGTCCCACTCTGTCCTCGCTGCGTGCTGCAGGCCCACCCCATGCCACAGCTGCGAGCCAGACATGGACATTTCTCTCCCTCCTCCTCGCGCCGCAGCACTGAGTTTTGGCCGCGGGCGCCATCTTTCCTTCCTTGATATCCATAATAGGCCGCGACAGCTGCTTCGCCTCCTTCCGGCTCTTCTATCGGAAACGTCAGCCAAACATGCAATCTTTTCCGCTCGAGAGGCGATCTGATGAAGGTTGACCCCACTGCCTTTCCCTCCCCGGCCCGCAAATCACAGAATCAAAACATTTGCAAGATGGCCGGGCACAATCCCCTCTAAGTGATCCACGCGCCTAAATCCGCTCCCAAACCGCTTACAGCCGGAAGTAAGCCTGCTTCCAAACCCCGCGCCGATTATCATTAATGATAATAAAGGCTAACACTCGGCGTGCTGGGCAGACCAGCGTTATGCTGTCTTATCTACCCGGGAGGGGGGTCTCTGCTGCGTGGGCACCTGTGCAAATACCTCACGGGAAGGCATGAGGTTTTCTGATTTCGCAGGAGAAAGTTTTCCAGTCATTGTGGTGGCCTTTATTTGTTTTAGGGAAGTTCGTCCTGCTATAAATACTACACCAGTTCTGTGTCTCTGGGAAGCTGGTAATGGAACATTGCAGTGCTTGCTACTTGCACTGTAATGTTTGTATTCTACCTGTTCTGTGCGCGAGGGAAGCTTGCCCTGCTAGTCCCACTGCACCTGTGTGTATTCTACCTGTTCTGTGCACGAGGGAAGCTTGCCCTGCTAGTCCCACTGCACCTGTGTGTATTCTACCTGTTCTGTGCGCGAGGGAAGCTTGCCCTGCTAGTCCCACTGCACCTGTGTGTATTCTACCTGTTCTGTGCGCGAGGGAAGCTTGCCCTGCTAGTCCCACTGCACCTGTGTGTATTCTACCTGTTCTGTCCGCGAGGGAAGCTTGCCCTGCTAGTCCTACTGCACCTGTGTGCATTCTACCTGTTCAGTGCGCGAGGGTAGCTTGCCCTGCTAGTCCTACTGTACCTGTGTGCATTCTACCGGTTCTGTCCGCGAGGGAAGCTTGCCCTGCTAGTCCTACTGCACCTGTGTGCATTCTACCTGTTCAGTGCGCGAGGGTAGCTTGCCCTACTAGTCCTACTGCACCTGTGTGCATTCTACCTGTTCAGTGCGCGAGGGTAGCTTGCCCTACTAGTCCTACTGCACCTGTGTGCATTCTACCTGTTCTGTCCACGAGGGCAGTGGCGTCACTGGGGTTGGTGTCACCCGGTGCGGGTAACTCATGGTGTCACCCCCTCACGACTTACCGCATGGACTACCTCTGTCGGAAATGTACGGTGCTAGGTACTGTCTTACTCCCTCTAGCTCCCTCTTTCTGTATAGCTCCCTCTCTCTGTCTTACTCCCTCTAGCTCCCTCTCTCTCTGTCTTACTCCCTCTAGCTCCCTCCCTCTCTGCCTTACGCCCTCTAGCTCCCTCTCTCTCTGTCTTACTCCCTCTAGCTCCCTCGCTCTGTCTTGCTCCCTCTCTCCCTCTCTTACTCCTTCTAGCTCCCTCTCTCTCTGTCTTACTCCCTCTTGCTCCCTCTCTCTCTGTCTTACTCTCTCTAGCTCCCACTCTCTCTCTTACTCCCTCTAGCCCCCGCTCTCTCTCTTACTCCCTCTAGCTCCCTCTCTCTCTCTTACTCCCTCTAGCTCCCTCTCTCTCTGTCTTGCTCCCTCTAGCTCCCTCTCTCTGCCTTACTCCCTCTAGCTTCCTCTCTCTCTGTCTTACTCCCTCTAGCCCCCTCTTTCTTACTCCCTCTAGCTCCCTCTCTCTCTCTCTTACTCCCTCTAGCCCCCCTCTCTCTGTCTTGCTCCCTATAGCTCCTTCTCTCTCTGTCTTATTCCCTCTAGCTCCCTCTCTCTTACTCCCTCTAGCTCCCTCTCTGTCTTGCTCCCTCTAGCTCCCTCTCTATCTGTCTTGCTCCGCCTAGCTCCCTCTCTCTCGGTCTTACTCCCTCTAGCTCCCTCTCTCTCCGGTTTGGTCCCTCTAGCTCCCTCTCTCTCTCTGTCTTACTCCCTCTAGCTCCCTCTCTCTGTCTAGCTCCCTCTAGCTCCCTCTCTCTTGCTCCCTCTAGCTCCCTCTGTCTCCCTCTCTCTCGGTCTTACTCCCTCTAGCTCCCTCTCTCTCTCTGTCTTACTCCCTCTAGCTCCCTCTCTCTCTGTCGTACTCCCTCTAGCTCCTCGCTCTGTCTTCCACCCTCTAGCTCCCTCTCTCTCTCTTACTCCCTCTAGCTCCCTCTCTCTCTGTCTTACTCCCTTTCGCTCCCTCTCTCTCTCTCTTACTCCCTCTAGCTCCCTCTCTCTGTCTAGCTCCCTCTCTCTGTCTTGCTCCCCCTAGCCCCCTCTGACTCCCTCTCTCTCTGTCTTACTCCCTCTAGCTCCCTCTCTCTGTCTAGCTCCCTCTAGCTCCCTCTCTCTCTGTCTTACTCCCTCTAGCTCCCTCTCTCTGTCTAGCTCCCTCGAGCTCCCTCTCTCTTTGTCTTACTCCCTCTAGCTCCCTCTGTCTCCCTCTGTCTCTATCTTACTCCCTCTAGCTCCCTCTCTCTCTGTCTTACTCCCTCTAGCGCCCTCTCTCTCTGTCTTGCTCCCTCTACCTCCATCACTCTTATTCCCTCTAGCTCCCTCTGTCTCTGTCTAGCTCCCTCTCTCTCTCTCTGTCGTACTCCCTCTAGCTCCCTCTGTCTCCCTCTCTCTCTGTCTTACTCCCTCTAGCTCCCTCTCTCTCTGTCTTACTCCCTCTAGCGCCCTCTCTCTCTGTCTTGCTCCCTCTACCTCCATCACTCTTATTCCCTCTAGCTCCCTCTCTCTCTGTCTTGCTCCCTCTCTCTCTATCTTGCTCCCTCTAGCTCCCTCTCTCTCTATCATACTCCCTCTAGCTCCCTCTCTCTGTCTAGCTCCCTCTCTCTCTCTCTCTGTCTTACTTCCTCTAGCTACCTCTGTCTCCCTCTCTCTGTCTTACTCCCTCTAGCTCCCTCTCTCTCTGTCTTTCTCACTCTAGCTCCCTCTCTCTCTGTCTTTCTCACTCTAACTCTCTCTCTCTCTGTCTTCTTACCCCCTCTCTCTCGCACATTAAACCCACACTCTGCCGCTTTCATGTGGTTTCTCTTTTAAAGCTTTTCAAGATGCAAAAAGAAATCTGTGTACAAGGCACCAGCGAGTTTGTAGACGTGAGAATGTTACGATATGTAACAGCTAAAGTAAAAGCTAATTTCCAAGCGGTTAATACCCCCCCCCTCCCCGCCCCCCCCTCTTTAGCACTGTGTCTTTTTCCATATAAATGTCGGGGGCCCCTCATTACTACACTTTTCAAACGTTATCTAATGAGAACATTTTAATTCGAATAGGTGGGAAAATATCTCGGTTCGCTTTTGTTTTTAAAGCGGATCGAGTCTCTCCGAGGCCTTCGGGTGCGGTGCAGGGGGTGCCATGTACAGAGGCCTGCTGGGGGGGCAACCAGATGGTGTCACCCCCATGTGAGGGTGTCACCCGGTGCGGTCCGCACCCCCCTAGTGACACCACTGCACGAGGGAACCTTGCCCTGCTAGTCCTACTGCACCTGTGTGTATTCTACCTGTTCTGTCCGCGAGGGAAGCTTGCCCTGCTAGTCCTACTGCACCTGTGTGTATTCTACCTGTTCTGTGCGCGAGGGAAGCTTGCCCTGCTAGTCCCACTGCACCTGTTTGTATTCTACCTGTTCAGTGCGCGAGTGAAGCTTGCCCTGCTAGTCCTACTGCACCTGTGTGCATTCTACCTGTTCTGTCCGCGAGGGAAGCTTGCCCTGCTAGTCCTACTGCACCTGTGTGCATTCTACCTGTTCAGTGCGCGAGGGTAGCTTGCCCTACTAGTCCTACTGCACCTGTGTGCATTCTACCTGTTCAGTGCGCGAGGGTAGCTTGCCCTACTAGTCCTACTGCACCTGTGTGCATTCTACCTGTTCTGTCCACGAGGGAAGCTTGCCCTGCTAGTCCTACTGCACCTGTGTGTATTCTACCTGTTCTGTCCGCGAGGGAAGCTTGCCCTGCTAGTCCTACTGCACCTGTGTGCATTCTACCTGTTCAGTGCGCGAGGGAAGCTTGCCCTACTAGTCCTACTGCACCTGTGTGTATTCTACCGGTTCTGTCCGCGAGGGAAGCTTGCCCTGCTAGTCCTACTGCACCTGTGTGCATTCTACCTGTTCAGTGCGCGAGGGTAGCTTGCCCTACTAGTCCTACTGCACCTGTGTGCATTCTACCTGTTCAGTGCGCGAGGGTAGCTTGCCCTACTAGTCCTACTGCCCCTGTGTGCATTCTACCTGTTCAGTGCGCGAGGGTAGCTTGCCCTACTAGTCCTACTGCACCTGTGTGCATTCTACCTGTTCTGTCCACGAGGGAAGCTTGCCCTGCTAGTCCTACTGCACCTGTGTGTATTCTACCTGTTCTGTCCGCGAGGGAAGCTTGCCCTGCTAGTCCTACTGCACCTGTGTGCATTCTACCTGTTCAGTGCGCGAGGGAAGCTTGCCCTACTAGTCCTACTGCACGTGTGTGCATTCTACCGGTTCTGTCCGCGAGGGAAGCTTGCCCTGCTAGTCCTACTGCACCTGTGTGCATTCTACCTGTTCAGTGCGCGAGGGTAGCTTGCCCTACTAGTCCTACTGCACCTGTGTGCATTCTACCTGTTCAGTGCGCGAGGGTAGCTTGCCCTACTAGTCCTACTGCACCTGTGTGCATTTTACCTGTTCTGTCCACGAGGGAACCTTGCCCTGCTAGTCCTACTGCACCTGTGTGTATTCTACCTGTTCTGTCCACGAGGGAAGCTTGCCCTGCTAGTCCTACTGCACCTGTGTGTATTCTACCTGTTCTGTGCGCGAGGGAAGCTTGCCCTGCTAGTCCCACTGCACCTGTTTGTATTCTACCTGTTCAGTGCGCGAGTGAAGCTTGCCCTGCTAGTCCTACTGCACCTGTGTGCATTCTACCTGTTCTGTCCGCGAGGAAAGCTTGCCCTGCTAGTCCTACTGCACCTGTGTGCATTCTACCTGTTCAGTGCGCGAGGGTAGCTTGCCCTACTAGTCCTACTGCACCTGTGTGCATTCTACCTGTTCAGTGCGCGAGGGTAGCTTGCCCTACTAGTCCTACTGCACCTGTGTGCATTCTACCTGTTCTGTCCACGAGGGAAGCTTGCCCTGCTAGTCCTACTGCACCTGTGTGTATTCTACCTGTTCTGTCCGCGAGGGAAGCTTGCCCTGCTAGTCCTATTGCACCTGTGTGCATTCTACCTGTTCAGTGCGCGAGGGTAGCTTGCCCTAATAGTCCTACTGCACCTGTGTGTATTCTACCTGTTCTGTGTGAGGGAAGCTTGCCCTACTAGTCCTACTGCACCTGTGTGTATTCTACCTGTTCTGTGCGCGAGGGAAGCTTGCCCTGCTAGTCCTACTGCACCTGTGTGTATTCTACCTGTTCTGTGCCCGAGGGACACTTGCCCTACTAGTCCTACTGTACCTGTGTGTATTCTACCTGTTCTGTGCGCGAGGGAAGCTTGCCCTGCTAGTCCTACTGCACCTGTGTGTATTCTACCTGTTCTGTGCCCGAGAGACACTTGCCCTGCTAGTCCTACTGTACCTGTGTGTATTCTACCTGCTCTGTGCACGAGGGAAGCTTGCCCTGCTAGTCCCACTGCACCTGTTTGTATTCTACCTGTTCAGTGCGCGAGGGTAGCTTGCCCTACTAGTCCCACTGCACCTGTTTGTATTCTACCTGTTCAGTGCGCGAGTGAAGCTTGCCCTGCTAGTCCTACTGCACCTGTGTGCATTCTACCTGTTCTGTCCGCGAGGGAAGCTTGCCCTGCTAGTCCTACTGCACCTGTGTGCATTCTACCTGTTCAGTGCGCGAGGGTAGCTTGCCCTACTAGTCCTACTGCACCTGTGTGCATTCTACCTGTTCAGTGCGCGAGGGTAGCTTGCCCTACTAGTCCTACTGTACCTGTGTGTATTCTACCTGTTCTGTGTGAGGGAAGCTTGCCCTGCTAGTCCTACTGCACCTGTGTGTATTCTACCTGTTCTGTGCGCGAGGGAAGCTTGCCCTGCTAGTCCTACTGCACCTGTGTGTATTCTACCTGTTCTGTGCCCGAGGGACACTTGCCCTACTAGTCCTACTGTACCTGTGTGTATTCTACCTGTTCTGTGCACGAGGGAAGCTTGCCCTGCTAGTCCTACTGCACCTGTGTGTATTCTACCTGTTCTGTGCCCGAGGGACACTTGCCCTACTAGTCCTACTGCACCTGTGTGTATTCTACCTGTTCTGTGCCCGAGGGACACTTGCCCTACTAGTCCTACTGTACCTGTGTGTATTCTACCTGTTCTGTGCGTGAGGGAAGCTTGCCCTGCTAGTCCTACTGTACCTGTGTGTATTCTACCTGCTCTGTGCACGAGGGAAGCTTGCCCTGCTAGTCCTACTGTACCTGTGTGTATTCTACCTGCTCTGTGCACGAGGGAAGCTTGCCCTACTAGTCCTACTGCACCTGTGTGTATTCTACCTGTTCTGTGCGCGAGGGAAGCTTGCCCTGCTAGTCCTACTGTACCTGTGTGTATTCTACCTGCTCTGTGCACGAGGGAAGCTTGCCCTGCTAGTCCTACTGTACCTGTGTGTATTCTACCTGCTCTGTGCACGAGGGAAGCTTGCCCTGCTAGTCCTACTGCACCTGTGTGCATTCTACCTGTTCAGTGCGCGAGGGTAGCTTGCCCTACTAGTCCTACTGCACCTGTGTGTATTCTACCTGTTCTGTGTGAGGGAAGCTTGCCCTACTAGTCCTACTGCACCTGTGTGTATTCTACCTGTTCTGTGCCCGAGGGACACTTGCCCTACTAGTCCTACTGTACCTGTGTGTATTCTACCTGTTCTGTGCACGAGGGAAGCTTGCCCTGCTAGTCCTACTGTACCTGTGTGTATTCTACCTGCTCTGTGCACGAGGGAGGCTTGCCCTGCTAGTCCTACTGTACCTGTGTGTATTCTACCTGCTCTGTGCACGAGGGAAGCTTGCCCTGCTAGTCCTACTGCACCTGTGTGTATTCTACCTGTTCTGTGCGCGAGGGAAGCTTGCCCTGCTAGTCCTACTGTACCTGTGTGTATTCTACCTGCTCTGTGCACGAGGGAAGCTTGCCCTGCTAGTCCTACTGTACCTGTGTGTATTCTACCTGCTCTGTGCACGAGGGAAGCTTGCCCTGCTAGTCCTACTGCACCTGTGTGTATTCTACCTGTTCAGTGCGCGAGGGTAGCTTGCCCTACTAGTCCTACTGCACCTGTGTGTATTCTACCTGTTCTGTGTGAGGGAAGCTTGCCCTGCTAGTCCTACTGCACCTGTGTGTATTCTACCTGTTCTGTGCGCGAGGGAAGCTTGCCCTGCTAGTCCTACTGTACCTGTGTGTATTCTACCTGCTCTGTGCACGAGGGAAGCTGGAAGCTTGCCCTACTAGTCCTACTGTACCTGTGTGTATTCTACCTGCTCTGTGCACGAGGGAAGCTTGCCCTACTAGTCCTACTGTACCTGTGTGTATTCTACCTGCTCTGTGCACGAGGGAAGCTTGCCCTGCTATTCCTACTGTACCCGTGTGTATTCTACCTGCTCTGTCCACGAGGGAAGCTTGCCCTGCTAGTCCTACTGTACCTGTGTGTATTCTACCTGCTCTGTGCACGAGGGTAGCTTGCCCTACTAGTCCTACTGCACCTGTGTGTATTCTACCTGTTCTGTGTGAGCGAAGCTTGCCTTGCTAGTCCTACTGCACCTGTGTGTATTCTACCTGTTAAGTGCGCGAGGGTAGCTTGCCCTACTAGTCCTACTGCACCTGTGTGTATTCTACCTGTTCTGTGTGAGGGAAGCTTGCCCTGCTAGTCCTACTGTACCTGTGTGTATTCTACCTGCTCTGTGCACGAGGGAAGCTTGCCCTGCTAGTCCTACTGCACCTGTGTGCATTCTACCTGTTCAGTGCGCGAGGGTAGCTTGCCCTACTAGTCCTACTGCACCTGTGTGTATTCTACCTGTTCTGTGTGAGGGAAGCTTGCCCTACTAGTCCTACTGCACCTGTGTGCATTCTACCTGTTCTGTGCCCGAGGGACACTTGCACTACTAGTCCTACTGTACCTGTGTGTATTCTACCTGTTCTGTGCACGAGGGAAGCTTGCCCTGCTAGTCCTACTGTACCTGTGTGTATTTTACCTGCTCTGTGCACGAGGGAGGCTTGCCCTGCTAGTCCTACTGTACCTGTGTGTATTCTACCTGCTCTGTGCACGAGGGAAGCTTGCCCTGCTAGTCCTACTGCACCTGTGTGTATTCTACCTGTTCTGTGCGCGAGGGAAGCTTGCCCTGCTAGTCCTACTGTACCTGTGTGTATTCTACCTGCTCTGTGCACGAGGGAAGCTTGCCCTGCTAGTCCTACTGTACCTGTGTGTATTCTACCTGCTCTGTGCACGAGGGAAGCTTGCCCTGCTAGTCCTACTGCACCTGTGTGTATTCTACCTGTTCAGTGCGCGAGGGTAGCTTGCCCTACTAGTCCTACTGCACCTGTGTGTATTCTACCTGTTCTGTGTGAGGGAAGCTTGCCCTGCTAGTCCTACTGCACCTGTGTGTATTCTACCTGTTCTGTGCGCGAGGGAAGCTTGCCCTACTAGTCCTACTGCACCTGTGTGTATTCTACCTGTTCTGTGTGAGGGAAGCTTGCCCTGCTAGTCCTACTGCACCTGTGTGTATTCTACCTGTTCTGTGCGCGAGGGAAGCTTGCCCTGCTACTTGCACTGCTTCTGTTCTTTGTGTAATGTAACACTGCAGTGCTTGCTACTTGCACTGTAATGTTTGTAGTCTACCTTCTCTGTGCGTGAGGGAAGCTTGCCCTACTAGTCCTACTGTACCTGTGTGTATTCTACCTGTTCTGTGCGCGAGGGAAGCTTGCCCTGCTAGTCCTACTGTACCTGTGTGTATTCTACCTGCTCTGTGCACGAGGGAAGCTGGAAGCTTGCCCTACTAGTCCTACTGTACCTGTGTGTATTCTACCTGCTCTGTGCACGAGGGAAGCTTGCCCTACTAGTCCTACTGTACCTGTGTGTATTCTACCTGCTCTGTGCACGAGGGAAGCTTGCCCTGCTAGTCCTACTGTACCCGTGTGTATTCTACCTGCTCTGTGCACGAGGGAAGCTTGCCCTGCTAGTCCTACTGTACCTGTGTGTATTCTACCTGCTCTGTGCACGAGGGTAGCTTGCCCTACTAGTCCTACTGCACCTGTGTGTATTCTACCTGTTCTCTGTGAGCGAAGCTTGCCTTGCTAGTCCTACTGCACCTGTGTGTATTCTACCTGTTAAGTGCGCGAGGGTAGCTTGCCCTACTAGTCCTACTGCACCTGTGTGTATTCTACCTGTTCTGTGTGAGGGAAGCTTGCCATGCTAGTTCTACTGCACCTGTGTGTATTCTACCTGTTCTGTGCCCGAGGGACACTTGCCCTACTAGTCCTACTGTACCTGTGTGTATTCTACCTGTTCTGTGCGCGAGGGAAGCTTGCCCTGCTAGTCCTACTGTACCTGTGTGTATTCTACCTGCTCTGTGCACGAGGGAAGCTTGCCCTGCTAGTCCTACTGTACCTGTGTGTATTCTACCTGCTCTGTGCACGAGGGAAGCTTGCCCTGCTAGTCCTACTGTACCTGTGTGTATTCTACCTGCTCTGTGCACGAGGGAAGCTTGCCCTGCTAGTCCTACTGTACCTGTGTGTATTCTACCTGCTCTGTGCACGAGGGAAGCTTGCCCTACTAGTCCTACTGCACCTGTGTGTATTCTACCTGTTCTGTGTGAGCAAAGCTTGCCTTGCTAGTCCTACTGCACCTGTGTGTATTCTACCTGTTCAGTGCGCGAGGGTAGCTTGCCCTACTAGTCCTACTGCACCTGTGTGTATTCTACCTGTTCTGTGTGAGGGAAGCTTGCCCTGCTAGTCCTACTGCACCTGTGTGCATTCTACCTGTTCTGTGCCTGAGGGACACTTGCCCTACTAGTCCTACTGTACCTGTGTGCATTCTACCTGTTCAGTGCGCGAGGGAAGCTTGCCCTGCTAGTCCTACTGTACCTGTGTGTATTCTACCTGCTCTGTGCACGAGGGAAGCTTGCCCTGCTAGTCCTACTGTACCTGTGTGTATTCTACCTGCTCTGTGCACGAGGGAAGCTTGCCCTACTAGTCCTACTGTACCTGTGTGTATTCTACCTGTTCTGTGCGCGAGGGAAGCTTGCCCTGCTAGTCCTACTGTACCTGTGTGTATTCTACCTGCTCTGTGCACGAGGGAAGCTTGCCCTGCTAGTCCTACTGTACCCGTGTGTATTCTACCTGCTCTGTGCACGAGGGAAGCTTGCCCTGCTAGTCCTACTGTACCTGTGTGTATTCTACCTGCTCTGTGCACGAGGGTAGCTTGCCCTACTAGTCCTACTGCACCTGTGTGTATTCTACCTGTTCTGTGTGAGCGAAGCTTGCCTTGCTAGTCCTACTGCACCTGTGTGTATTCTACCTGTTCAGTGCGCGAGGGTAGCTTGCCCTACTAGTCCTACTGCACCTGTGTGTATTCTACCTGTTCTGTGTGAGGGAAGCTTGCCCTGCTAGTTCTACTGCACCTGTGTGTATTCTACCTGTTCTGTGCCCGAGGGACACTTGCCCTACTAGTCCTACTGTACCTGTGTGTATTCTACCTGTTCTGTGCGCGAGGGAAGCTTGCCCTGCTAGTCCTACTGTACCTGTGTGTATTCTACCTGCTCTGTGCACGAGGGAAGCTTGCCCTGCTAGTCCTACTGTACCTGTGTGTATTCTACCTGCTCTGTGCACGAGGGAAGCTTGCCCTGCTAGTCCTACTGTACCTGTGTGTATTCTACCTGTTCAGTGCGCGAGGGAAGCTTGCCCTACTAGTCCTACTGCACCTGTATGTATTCTACCTGTTCTGTGTGCGAGGGAAGCTTGCCCTGCTAGTCCTACTGCACCTGTGTGTATTCTACCTGTTCTGTGGGAGGGAAGCTTGCCCTGCTAGTCCTACTGCACCTGTCTGTATTCTACCTGTTCTGTGGGAGGGAAGCTTGCCCTACTAGTCCTATTGTACGTGTGTATTCTACCTGTTCAGTGCGCGAGGGTAGCTTGCCCTGCTAGTCCAACTGCACCTGTGTGTATTCTACCTGTTCTGTGTGTGAGGGAAGCTTGCCCTGCTAGTCCAACTGCACCTGTGTGTATTCTACCTGTTCTGTGGGAGGGAAGCTTGCCCTGCTAGTCCTACTGCACCTGTGTGTATTCTACCTGTTCTGTGCGCGAGGGAAGCTTGCCCTACCAGTCCTACTACACCTGTGTGTATTCTACCTGTTCTGTGCCCGAGGGACACTTGCCCTACTAGTCCTATTGTACGTGTGTGTTCTACCTGTTCTGTGCGCGAGAGAAGCTTGCCCTGCTAGTCCTACTGCACCTGTGTGTATTCTACCTGTTCAGTGCGCGAGGGTAGCTTGCCCTGCTAGTCCAACTGCACCTGTGTGTATTCTACCTGTTCTGTGCGTGAGGGAAGCTTGCCCTACTAGTCCTACTGCACCTGTGTGTATTCTACCTGTTCTGTGGGAGGGAAGCTTGCCCTGCTAGTCCTACTGCACCTGTGTGTATTCTACTTGTTCAGTGCGCGAGGGTAGCTTGCCCTGCTAGTCCAACTGCACCTGTGTGCATTCTACCTGTTCAGTGCACGAGGGAAGCTTGCCCTGCTAGTCCTACTGTACCTGTGTGTATTCTACCTGTTCTGTGCACGAGGGAAGCTTGCCCTGCTAGTCCTACTGCACCTGTGTGTATTCTACCTGTTCTGTGCGTGAGGGAAGCTTGCCCTGCTAGTCCTACTGCACCTGTGTGTATTCTACCTGTTCAGTGCACGAGGGAAGCTTGCACTGCTAGTCCTACTGTACCTGTGTGTATTCTACCTGTTCTGTGCACGAGGGAAGCTTGCCCTGCTAGTCCAACTGCACCTGTGTGTATTCTACCTGTTCTGTGCGTGAGGGAAGCTTGCCCTGCTAGTCCTACTGCACCTGTGTGTATTCTACCTGCTCTGTGCATGAGGGAAGCTTGCCCTGCTAGTCCTACTGCACCTTTGTGTATTCTACCTGTTCTGTGTGAGGGAAGCTTGCCCTACTAGTCCTACTGCACCTGTGTGTATTCTACCTGTTCTGTGTGAGGGAAGCTTGCCCTGCTAGTCCTACTGCACCTGTGTGTATTCTACTTGTTCAGTGTGCGAGGGTAGCTTGCCCTGCTAGTCCAACTGCACCTGTGTGTATTCTACCTGTTCAGTGCACGAGGGAAGCTTGCCCTGCTACTCATACTATATTCTTTGTGTAACTGAACAATTTCAGTGCTTGATACTCGTACTGTACATGTTTGTATTCTACCTGTTATGTGCGCGAGGGAAGCTTGCCCTGCTAGTCCCACTGCACCTGTGTGTATTCTACCTGTTCTGTGCGCGAGGGAAGCTTGCCCTGCTAGTCCCACTGCACCTGTGTGTATTCTACCTGTTCTGTGCGCGAGGGAAGCTTGCCCTGCTAGTCCCACTGCACCTGTGTGTATTCTACCTGTTCTGTGCGCGAGGGAAGCTTGCCCTGCTAGTCCTACTGTACCTGTGTGTATTCTACCTGTTCTGTGGGAGGGAAGCTTGCCCTGCTAGTCCTACTGCACCTGTGTGTATTCTACTTGTTCAGTGCGCGAGGGTAGCTTGCCCTGCTAGTCCAACTGCACCTGTGTGCATTCTACCTGTTCAGTGCACGAGGGAAGCTTGCCCTGCTAGTCCTACTGTACCTGTGTGTATTCTACCTGTTTTGTGCACGAGGGAAGCTTGCCCTGCTAGTCCTACTGCACCTGTGTGTATTCTACCTGTTCTGTGCGTGAGGGAAGCTTGCCCTGCTAGTCCTACTGCACCTGTGTGTATTCTACCTGTTCAGTGCACGAGGGAAGCTTGCCCTGCTAGTCCTACTGTACCTGTGTGTATTCTACCTGTTCTGTGCACGAGGGAAGCTTGCCCTGCTAGTCCAACTGCACCTGTGTGTATTCTACCTGTTCTGTGCGTGAGGGAAGCTTGCCCTGCTAGTCCTACTGCACCTGTGTGTATTCTACCTGCTCTGTGCATGAGGGAAGCTTGCCCTGCTAGTCCTACTGCACCTGTGTGTATTCTACCTGTTCTGTGTGAGGGAAGCTTGCCCTACTAGTCCTACTGCACCTGTGTGTATTCTACCTGTTCTGTGTGAGGGAAGCTTGCCCTGCTAGTCCTACTGCACCTGTGTGTATTCTACTTGTTCAGTGTGCGAGGGTAGCTTGCCCTGCTAGTCCAACTGCACTTGTGTGTATTCTACCTGTTCAGTGCACGAGGGAAGCTTGCCCTGCTACTCATACTATATTCTTTGTGTAACTGAACAATTTCAGTGCTTGATACTCGTACTGTACATGTTTGTATTCTACCTGTTATGTGCGCGAGGGAAGCTTGCTCTGCTACTCGAACTGTATCTGTTCTTGGTGTAATGGAACACTGCACTGCTTGCTACTTGCACTGTAATGTTTGTAGTCTACCTGCTCTGTGCACGAGGGAAGCTTGCCCTGCTAGTTCTACTGCAACTGTGTTTATTCTACCTGTTCTGTGCACGAGGGAAATTTGCTCTGCTAGTCCTACTGCATCTGTTCTTTGTGTAACTGAACACTACAGGGCTTGCTACTCGTACTGTACATGTTTGTATTCTACCATTTGGTTGCATGAGGGAAGCTTGCTCTTCTACTCATACTGCTTCTGTTCTTTGTGTAACGGAACACTACAGGGCTTGCTGCTCGTGCTGTACCTGTTTGTATTCTACCTGTTCTGCGCGTGAGCGAAGCTTGCGCTGCTACGTGTAACGCTTCTGTTCTTCGTGTAATGGAGCACTGCAGTGCTTGCTACTTGTACTTTACATGTTTGTATTCTACCTGTTCAGTGTGCGAGGGAAGCTTGCCCTGCTACTCATACTACATTCTTTGTGTAATGGAACACTGAAGTGTTTGCTACGTGTACTCGTTCTGCATCAGTTCTTTGTGTAACTGAACACTTCACTGTTTGCTACTCTTACTGTACAGGTTTGTAGCCTACCCGTTATGTGCGTGAGGGAAGCTTGCCCTGCTACTTGCACTGCTTCTTTGTGTAATGGAACAATGCAGTGCTTGCTACTCGTACTGTACCTGTTTGCAGTCTACCTGTTCTGTGTGAGGGAAGCTTGCGCTGCTACTCATACTGAATTCATTCTTTGTGTAATGGAACACTGCAGTGCTTACTACTAGTACTGCACCTGTGTGTATTCTACCTGTTGTGTGCATGAGGGAAGCTTGCTCTGCTACTCCTACTGCATTCCTTCTTTGTTTAATGGAATACTGCAGTGCTTGCTACTCGTACTGTACCTGTGTGTATTCTACCTGTTGTTTGCATGAGGGAAGCTTGCTCTGCTACTCATACTGCATTCATTCTTTGTGTAATGGAACACTGCAGTGCTTGCTACTCGTACTGTACCTGTGTGTATTCTACCTGTTGTTTGCATGAGGGAAGCTTGCTCTGCTACTCATACTGCATTCATTCTTTGTGTAATGGAACACTGGAGTGCTTGTTACGTGTACTCGTTCTGCCTCAGTTCTTTGTGTAACGAAACGCTGCAGTGCTTGCTATTCGTACTGTACATGTTTGTAGTCTACCTGTTAAGTGCGTGAGGGAAGCTTGCCCTGCTAGGCATATTGCGTTTGTTCTTTGTGTGGTAAAATACTGAAGTGCTTGCTACTCCCATTGAACCTCTTTGTATTCTACCTGTTTTGTGTGCAATGGAAGCTTGCTCTCTTTGCTACCCGTGCTGTACATAATCTGTGTGTAATGGCATATTTAACTATTTGCCATTCCCACTCTTCTTGTTCTGTATGTTAGAGAAGCTTGAGCTGCGTCTGTTATTGTTGTTCTCCATGAGTCGGGGACTCCTGTTCTCCTGCTGCCTACGAAGAGCCTTCTTACTGTGTGTAAGGCGTTGCGGCACTGCTACCACCTGGGCTGTTCCTGTTCTATAGATAAGTGAATAAGTTGACACCTCTGTTTCTTCTGCTGTACCTATTCTTGGGGTATGTGCCTGTACCCGGCACCACTGCTGTTAGTGACATGCCTGCTCTGTGTATGTGAGATAACTTCTACTGCAGGTGCCCCTGCTGTGCATGTCCTGTGTGTGTAGGATGTTTGCACTGTTGCTCCCCATCCTGCCTCCCTGTCTGTGTGAGGAAAGCTTGGACTGCTGCCGCATGAACTTATCCGCAGACTGCATCCCTGTTGCTGTGATTTGCCTGTTCTGTGTGTCAAAGACTATTTGAGTGTTTTTAACTGCCTCTGTGTGAAGGAAGCTTGTGCTGCAGCTGTAGGGGCCATATTGGTTTTGTGTGTGAGAGACACATACCCTGCAGCTCTAGGGAACATATCTATTCTATGTGTGAAGGAAGCTTGCACTGGAATTGTGTGGGGCATATATGTTCGGTGTGAGACGGAAGCTTGCACTGCAGCTGTATTGGTCATGTATGATCTGTGCGTGAGGGAAGCTTGCACTTTTGTCGTCAAAGTAGTCAACTTTTATAAAAATGTGTAAAGCAGGAGATTTGGTTCGAAAATTGCGAGTTTTGTCACTATTCCCCTGTTTTTTTTATGTTATAACCTGGGAACTGCCCAAGACAGAGAGAGAGAAAATCTTAAAATATCCTCAAACCTCCTAAATTTAGCCTCAACATAGGGAGTGCATTACCAAGAAGGAAGAAACAGCTAGTGCAAGAGATACACTTGCACTGTTGTACTGTGTTTGAGGTCTGCTCTGCGTATTGTGAAGCCTGCTTGGAGTTCAGCAGTGGCCTCTGCTCATGCTTGCCCTTGTGTGGGGAACACTGCACTGCTGCACTGGCTTGTGGGTAATGGAATCTTGTGTTGCCTTTGCATATTTTCTGTGTGCATGGGGGGGAGAGTTTGCTTGTTGCCTTCTGTGATTTACCTGTTCAGCTTCTAACTCTTCTTACCAGGAACTTATAGATACAGAAGGCACAGGGCCCAATATAGACTTTGCGAGGCAGCCTGGGCCCGCCAGTGGAAGCTATGACCAGACTATTTATTTATTTATTTTGATTTATTTATAAAGTTTTGTATAGCGTGAACTTGATTCTGAAGGATATCAGAGCGCTTTACAATTTGAGGCAAAGGTAACAAATCAAAACATAAGTCTAATATGGGGAATCTAATAGGCATTAGATAAGCTAATACACACATAACAGCTCAATATAAACCTGAGTGAGCGAGTGGGAATGGGCTATACGATGAAGCATAGAGAGATAAGGGAAGTACGTACAATAATCATATACAGGAATAATAACCAGTACCCTAAACAATAATCAAAACAAAAGTCAAATGTGGAGTCTAAAAGGCATTGAATCAAATGTCGAACATCTAACAGATCATTTATACACCTGGGTGAACGAAGAATGTGCTAGACGATGGAGCATAATGACTTAAGGGGAGTAGATTCATTTATCATGTACAGGAATAATAACCAAAACAAAAATAATGATCATATACAAGAATAATAACCAATACTATAGCATGTCCGATGTGCTTAGAGCTAAAAATTGCCTCTCATGTTAAGGTAAGAACTTGTTCATGAGGAATTTTTTTGCTTCCAGTTTGGAATTAGCCTTGGGAGAGATCCTCCGAATTTCCAGTGGGAAATAGTTCCAAATTTTAGGAGCGGCGCCAGAGAAGGCTCGTTGGCATGTTCTCTTTTTGTGGAAGATCTGATGCCCACCAGGCAGGAGAGCATCTTTGGCCCTGTTACAGAGTCACAGCAGCTCCTCTGAATGCACTAAAGCTTTGCTGAGCGGATACCATGTATAATGCACAGACAGGCTCAATCGTTTTGTTTTTCAATACAAAATTCCCAAAGCAAGAGCTTGCTATTGAAAAATAAAAAATAAAAATGGCTCAAACAAGCAGGGAGATTTTCCCAAATTTTGGTTGTTCGATTTATTGTTTCCTGTTTAGGACCATCTGGCTTTTTCTTTCAGTCTTGGACGGTAAACATGCAGACGTTTTCTGATGTACATTGACCTACAGCCCTTTGATGGAGAGCCAATGGTTCTGCCAGCAGCATCAGCTAAGGGTCCAAGGATGAAAACCTGGTAATTCCCCTGACTCTAAATACAACAGTAAGCAGTGAGTTTGTTGGACAGAGCATCCAATAAACCGCAAATGATGCCCAATAGAATAAACAGAAGTACATGTGCTGCTTACTGTTACATGAGACCATATGGCAGGCACAGAAGTTGTAGACACCCCTAAGGCAATGGTGTCCCTCATTTTGGAGAGGCAGCTGCGGCTGACATATCGTGGCGGCGCGGGGAGCTCCAGGCCTCTATGTTAGACACATCAATGATGCTGCGTGTCAGTCAGCATCTGACCTGTGCAGCCAACATGACTTATTCTGCACCCTGTCTTATGTTTGTTTATTCTGCAGTGTGCTGACATGTTGCCTTCAGCCACTTTGCAGAGCTTTGGAGACTGTTTATTTCAGATCAAATGGTTACATTCTATGTAGGGTGGCGCCCAACATTTAGTACGTCTTTTGTATTATGCAAAAATGGACTGTGCTAATTAAAATTGGGCCGTTGGTTGGGGGGCCAAGAAGATATCTCAGTGAGTTGAAACCTAACCACTGATACCACATGTGATCGGCAGGTCCAAGTATGAATCCCGATAAGGCCAATAAAACATTCCATCCATCCTTCTAAGGTCAGTAAATGGATACAAATAAATTCCATTATAATAACATCTAGGGCCAGATGTAGGTCGGTCGGTAACGGCCGAAAATCGGTATTTTCGGCCGTTACCGACCGGTATACATGATTTGAAATGTAGGGGCACAATTTTACAGAATCGGTAACTTTACCGATTCGGTAAAGTTACCGATTCTGTAAAATACTGAATCTGTATTTTTACCGATTCGGTAAATCTCAGATGTAGGTGGGACTCTTCTGAGTCCCAAAGGCCCTACAAAATCGGTATTTAATACCGATTTCAGGTGTGCATGCACATGTGTGCATGCACACCTAGCCATGTGACAGACAGACATGCCCTTAGGGCATGTCTGTGTGCCACATGGCGCACATGCCTATTTGTGGGGTGCCAGAGGGTGTCAAAGTGACACCCCCTGCACCCTTGCAAAATTCGGTATTTACCGATTCTGTAAATACAGAATCGGTATTTCCCATTGATTCCTATGCTTTGAAGCCCGTAGGAATCAATGGGAAATACCGATTCTGTATTTACAGAATCGGTAAATACCGAATGTTACAGAATCGGTATTTCCACATCTGGAAATACCTACATGTCAACCACATTGATTTACCGATTTTCAATTACCGAATCGGTAAAATTCGGTAATTAAAAATCGGTAAATCAATATTACCTACATCGGGCCCCTATTGTCTATTGTATCAATCATTTGAAAAGGGCAAGCATGCAATATGATGCACTGTGAGGAAACAGGCTTTTTGCATGGTTTTCCCTTCACTTTTTGCCCCTATTTGGACCACTAGCTGCTGTTTTTCGACTCTAAGAGTGAACCTAGGCCTACTAACAAGACCTCAATGCACATGTTGTAACCCATCACAAAATGTATATTGAATTGTATACCCCCAGTTGGCATAGATGACTTCCTTATAAGTCCCTAGTATTTGGTAACAAGGCTTTCCAGGGCATGTAAGTTAGAGTGTCCTCCCAGGGCTGCAGCACTGTTTGTGCCACCTCGTGGGTGGCAAAGTACAACACTACCCCCAGCCTATCCACTGCAGCCTGGAACAGCAGTTTTAAAACACCTAGTTTGACGTTGCTATTTAAAGCAATGGCAAAGCTCCCACTTCCCTGAAGAATACATGTACGTCTCCCCAAAGGAAGACCTAGTGAGCCTTGAGGCAGGAAGCTGTATATTATTAAGTAGGACACATACTTTAATAGGTCTAACAGCAACATTTCCAAATTGTTTTTCTGTTGCTGTGGAAAGGTAGGTAACCCCATTGGCTAATACAGAGCTACAAACTGACCTCTCACTCTTGCTAACTTCTGAATTGGGCTACTAAAATGGGTACTTCAAGGTATCAAATTGATTGTGGCATTAACTCCGACTTTATGCCCAAGACAAATTTAATGTCACTTTTAAGGAAAGGCAACTTTTAGAATGCTCCCACTCTGTTATCCAGTTTATCCAGTGTACTCGCATAGTTGCTGGCCACCAGACAGCCTTCTGCCCTCCTGGGGACTAGTGAGAACAACTCCCAGGCTCAGGAACGAGAGATGCCTACCACTGAGGGAGGTGTCACCTCCCCTTTACAGTAAGCCACACAGAGTGTTATCCTGAAAGGCAAGCTTCAAAGGGGAAGCCTCCTCTGGTGGGCAAATGGCGATCACACTCTTGTAGGGCTGCCCCTTTGTTCAGGTAAACAGGCTGGGGGCGGGAACAGATAGGGGACACCAGTTGCCAAACTGGTTTTCCGATGGGTATATAGCTCACAGGTAGCCACACCTATATGGTAGACTACCAAGCTACTAACATCCAAGTAAGGGTTCAGACATCTTGGGAGTGGGCAGAATAGTGCACCCTGGGATTGCTAAATGTGAAACATTGCTGGAGGTCGTTACAGGACCGTAGGGATCCTGGTAGCCAGTGTGACTACATTATCCCCCCAGGGCACTTTCTGGGCATATATATGGCGCCCTTGGCACCCTGAACCCAAGATCACAAAGGAACTGTGGAAAGGAAATAGGACCGAAGAAGGACTGCCCTGCTGATCTTGCCAGGAGATAAAGGCTGCACCAACTGCTGGACTGCACCTGCTGCTCTTTGGGCTAGCAAAGAGAGGATTGTGCCTGTGGTGCCTGGCTTGAGGAAAGTTGCTCCTGAGACCCGAATCGAAGTTATGACTCCAAGGGTGTAAAAGCTGAGGTTGCTGCTTCTGGCAAGTCAGTAGCCACATTCTTTGAATTACACATGACTGCTGCTGGACAACCTAGGTGACCAATTATTGATGATGAAAAGTTGCACCTAAGTCTGCTGGCCCTGGGAATGTCATCTGAGTCCATATTGGTAACCAATGATGGACACCGGCTTCCACCAAAGGAAATCGCTGGACCCTCTGTATACGGAGATCGGTAGACCAGCCACAGCTGGCCTTCTAGTGGCTCAAAGAGGCCTTCGATGGACACTCACTCCTGTGGCCAAAGTCACCCCACCTTACCCTTGGACTGAGGAATAACTTCAAAGGCACCCCCATCAACTGCATATATGCTTGGAATGGTAATGACAAATCCTCCTTACTGGTGAAGTTGGACTGAAATGCTACTTTTAGAAGGTGGACATTTCTCAGTGCTTATAACTCGGTGTGCTTTACAGACTGTCGTCAGTAAATGTCTCAGTTGGGTGACAGCTACACTTTGTGCATTCCTTCCAGACAGTCACAACAAAGGATGGATATGTGTGTCTGAGTATCCATCTACATACATCTGCATTCTGATGGCCTTGCCTGGGCAGGATGGAAGGGAGGGAATAACACTTCATTTGAATAAGGAGTGTCCTGTCCCCACACAAATAACTGATCCCCCCCCCCAAAAAAAAGATAGCCTGGCAGACAGGACTGGGTTCAAAGGGAAACTTGTACACTTCAGAGAGCTGCTTTGATGTCACCCCACATCAAAGGCACTTTTGGGTATACCTACTGGTTCTCTGAACTTGGAACCAGCTCTTTGCTTCTAGAGATTGATGCATTGGACAGCGTTTCACTGTCAATGCAGCTTGGTGAGATCGATGCATCCCCTCGACTGCGTGGCAAAGTCCGGCATATCGCTCAATGCCTCTACACTCTAGCACCCATCTTTGGAACTGAAGCATTGCCTTTACTGCGTGGAGAAAATTTAGCATCCTGCAACTGCGAGCTTCGACCTTGACCCATCTAGCTGTTTGCTACCAGGAAAGGTACTTTGTTCACCGGGTCCTGCGTGGGTCCTGTAGCCGTCCGGCGCTCCATTACAGTCAGCTCAAACTTTGATTTTGTCTCAGTTCAGCACGACCTAAAGTAATTTTTTTTTTCAGCACTACTTACTTCTAAGCGCTTCACTGCATTTATTCTTTTAAAATTCAATATCTCAACTTACATACATTGGATTTTAGTAATTTTCATCTTGTTTTGTTCGGAATATTATAATCTATTTTTCTAAACCTGTGTGGAGTCTTTTTACTGTGTATTCATTATGTCGCTGTGTGTATGTGTTGCACAAATACTTTACATGTTGACTCCTAAGATAAGTCTGACTGCTCTCTGCCAAGCTACCAGAGGGTGTGTACAGGTTATCTTTTAGTGTGTTTCTAGCTTACCTTGACTAGAGTGGTGGTCCTGCCTGGCTTGGGTGCATACCCCAGACAACCAGGAATCCCATTTCTAACATTGGGTAACAAAGGACTATGTGTACAAAGCAATTCAGCAGCCACAAAGCCTGCGATTTCCTAAATCACAGAGTTTAAGATCACCAAATGGCTTTTTTAAAAGTACTAAGACTATTTTGTGATTCGGTAAGTGTTTAACGAACTGCAAAATGGATTTAGATGTGCATACCGTATAGCTATTTGGAAGTGGAGTTTAGAGCTTTCAAATTGTGATTCGGGATATCAATAGTTTGCTACCACAATTTAGGTCACAAACCATTGATAGGTTGCAGACACCTCAAAGGAGATGGTAAATGCAAAAAAAGCACAACAAAATATGTGGGAGTGGACAATAGTTCTAGGAATCACTATCAACTCTGAAACACACTTTAAAACAAGCATTTGCAATGCAATAGGTCTCGCATTAGGAAAGTTTGAGCTATTGGTATTGTAAATGACGAATGTTTTATTCATGTTTTGTTTTTTAAAATAGCTAAATTATTAGCTTTGTCATTTACAATGCCAATAGTTATAACTTTCGCAAATGTAACACCTATAGCATTTGTAATGCAATATGTGTTGTATTTACGTGACTTACATGTATTGATATTACAAATAACAATGGCTTTTAATTTTTTTTCAATAATTAATACTTAAATAAAAGTCATTGTATTTTATAATGGCAATAGCTTAAAGTTTTGTAAATAACTTTTGTGAAGATTATGTTCAGTGTATTTTATTGAAAGCGAAAATCCAAGAACAGATGTGAAATATTAACATCTTTTTGTTACATTTGTAATAAAGCTTGAAACATTGAGAGAACATATTTGAACCAGGTGCTTTTGAATGGTTGCACAGATTGATGCTGTGGTGGCGCTGAGTGATGTTGTGAACAGAAAGGAAAACAAAGAGCACTGCCTTTAGGGGCAGCCATGCAAGTCATTCTCTGTTTATTTGTTTTCAAGAAATTCCATGTGTTACAAGGTTTGCAGCACTTTGCAGCACTGCAATGTCGTTTAGTTTAATCTAGCTCCCAGTGGGACAGACAGGGTCTCCAGGGTCTCGTCTCTTCTTTGTGGGAGAGGTGGGATGTGGACGGGGCCAGTAGAGTAACAAGGTTGCCATAGGCCCTGGTGCAAGTATGGAAAATTACCCCTTCCCTGCTGCTAGGGTAGTAAAATACAGCAATTATCAGGGTTCAATGGGCCCCTCTGGGCTCTAAGTGCTGGTGCAACTGCACCAGCTGCACGAATGGTAGCCACGCCCCTGGGTGTGACGAGTTTGTCCAGTACTATTAAAACGCCACTTTAGAGAACACTGTTTTCGAAAACTTTTTGAAAATTGGAAGGGTAATCAGTGTCTTTCGGTCTGGCTCCAGAACAGTGCATATAACTGCCTAGTGGAATGTGTGACACTTCCATCCAGTACCGGCTTTTCGGAAAAAAAACAAATCGCATCCCAGGTTTTTTAGTTATGCTTTTAACATTTGAAGTATGTTATGTCTGAAAATTCCCGGCATGTAGAGTGCGATTGGCTAAAAAGACCTGACGGGTGAAGGTGTCACGCATGACACAGGGCATTCGGCAACTATCTGACTGCAACCTTTTAACAGGTGACATTCTGGCGAGGACAGTTTTTTCAGTGTGTTTACTTCTAGTTTTTCAAAAATATTGTACCTGAACAATAAATAGTAATTGAAGGTTAATTTATGACGTCCGGCGGGTTAACATAGATATGAGCTCATACTGATGAGAACTGTAACTGAATGTAAATAACCGTGTGAATCATGATTACTTTACAACAGATTATTGCAGCAAGGGGATCTCTTACCGAACCACTTGAAGTAGCAATCAATGTATCAAGCCGAAGTTGCCCTCCTCAAAATTGACCCATTCCAATTGGTCATACATAAATGACTTTTAGAACACAAGATGAGAGGCAACAACAAACCTCAGTGTAACAGTCAACACATTAAGAACAGTACTAGAAGAAGCAAATTGAATCAGTCACTCCGTATTTTCCCTCTTTTATTCCAATCCTTTTTCAGGTAGCACAGACAATGTGTTTCGCCTAAACATAGGCTCCTCGGGGTGAAATCCTACGATTGATGGTATACTGTTTTCGACTTCTCGTACACCACTTTGATGTATCCACCTCTCTGCCCATCAATTATTATATCACTATGTCCGATATCAAATTCAATGGTGTGGCAAAGAACGCCTCTCCAGCGTCTCATGGGACTCACATAGCAAGAAAACCAAACAAGCAAACTCACCGCCGCAGCCCGGCTTCAACAGGAAGCCAGGCAACCTTTGTTGGGACGGGGGCGGGGCCGGACACGCGACCGGAGCTTCCCAGGAGGCAGGCTGCAGTGGCTGGCACATGGCTCCGGTGCAGAGAGAGGAGAGCCCTGCGTGCAGCCGGCGTCCGCCCGGGAAGCCAAGGAGCGGAGTGCCGGTGTCCCTGTGCCCGTTGACGTTGGAAGAGTCCTGCGGAGAAGAAGTCCCGGTGAGTGGGGCTCCGTGCTTGCGTGTCTGTGTGTATGCAGGGAGGGTGGGGGGTGGGGGGCGGCAGCGTGTGTATGTGTGTGTGTGTGTGTGCGCGCGCGCCTGTGTGTGTGTGCGTGCATGCAGAGGGGTGGGGGCTGGCTGTGTCCCGGTGAGTGGTGCTCCGTGCTTGCGTGTCTGTGTGTATGCAGGGGGGTGGGGGGTGGGGGGCGGCAGCGTGTGTATGTGTGTGTGTGTGTGCGCGCGCGCCTGTGTGTGAGTGCGTGCATGCAGAGGGGTGGGGGCTGGCTGTGTCTGTGTGTGAGCAGGGGCTGTGAGTTACTCTGCGCAAGCGTGGCTCAGACGCGCGCTCCCGCGGTCAAAACTGAGACTGCAAAAGTGCGCGTCTGAGTCGTGTCCACTTTCCTAAATACGGGCCACATTAGGTCTGTAGCAGGCACTCTCAATGCTCACGCATTGAGAGTACGTCTGCTCAATCTTTAAGGAAACCGGTCGCATTAAAAAAAGTACTTTGCAAATTTAACATGGCTGCAGAACAGCTGAAGTCAATGCACTTCACAACAGCCAAAGGCAGGCTTGTGGCTATTCTACCAAAATACTGCATTTAAATGCTGTGCTTCAAAACTTTAATGTGCCCAAAATATTGAGCAGATAAGTGAAGATAAATGTATGTTGGTATTACTATTTCTAGCTCAATATTTATCCTTCCTGGTGATATATAAACGTTTTTAGGTTCATAGAGGTAGAGTTAAGTTTAGTTAACCATCTCCTGTAATAGTGGGGCGGGATGGGATCGTCTCACCGTAATCTAGGTTTATATTTCATGTATGTCACGCCACCTGAAATGAATGAAATGAAAATTGGATTTATATAGTGCACTTCTACCCGGAGGCCTCGTAGCGTTCAGACCGGGGCGCCGGAGAACAGAGCCAGACCATGAGTGATTAGTGGAAGAGAAAGGTTTTTAGGAGTCTGCGGAAGATCTGTAAATTAGGTTCACTGCGTAGAATGGGAGGCAAGGAGTTCCAGAAAATGGAGATATTCCAAGAGAATGAACGTCCACCCCATCTGGCTCGGCGTACTTTCCTTGTAGCAAGGAACACTGTACTAGAACATAGACTTCTAGGGAGTTGATAGGGGGTAACAAGAGAGCGAATCATCACCTATTATTTAATTTACCCTTTCTCCCTTTTTAATGCTTATCCCCTCCTATGATCTTAATGCATTTCCTATTTTTTTAAAGAAATTTTTGATGAGGGGTCTTTGACCCCTTTTTTAGGTCTGGCCTAGAAACAGCTTCAACTGTCATGCCAACCTCATATAACCAACACAATAAATAAAAAAAACATATTTATATATAGATCCATACATAGAGGCAGCCCTCTTTATAGATTGCTCAGTTCATCTGTCTATGAAATTTTGCTTACCTACCCAACCAGACAGCATGGGGCAGTGGGTGAGCCCACTCCAGCCACTGGCCCTATTTCACTGTGAGTGACATCCCTTTGCTCTTCCACATGGACACATACACCTGAAAAGAAGTGCACGTTGGAGTTTGGGCTGTTGGGTCAGTAATTTGCTTTGCCAATACTTTTTTCTGTCTTTTTTTTAGTCGTTGTCGTGTGTTTTCACTATGTCTTCTAGTCACAGTAATTCAAAACCAGAAGCATCTTTTCTTTGTTCCAATAACAATCATATTTCCAGTGAACTATATTAAAACTAAAAAGAGATTATTAAACTGTTTTAAGTACACCTGCCAGATGGGAAGCACCTGGCCCTCTTCCATTAAAATTATATTTGATAGTTATTTTTTTTTAATTGGAAACACGCAGCTGCCATGTTTAGGAAGCAGAATGTATACCCTTTTTTTTGTGACATATACCAGCAATAAAATGTAAAATAAAAACAATTAACCTTCCCACCAGCCTGTCAAAGTCAGACCTCCTGGATTTACCAATGCGTGTTGTTTAAATGTGTCAACTTGCATGTACCTATAACAGAATGCGGCAAAAGTCCTTTGCCATCAAAAGTTGGTTCCTCATGTGGTGTCCTCAATGTGCTACCACGAGGGAACTCTTGCCACTGTCACGAATATGAATACCCCCATCTCTTGTGGTTATGATGGGTTTCCTTTCCTTCCAAAGGTATTTAACACTCATGCACCCCTACCCTGCGTGCAGGCTGTTGCCCACATAGACATTACCTAAGCTGGCTGAGATCTGCTGCCTCTGACGGCATTACCTATGTTTGGCCAACGCGTAACATGGGAAGTCTGACTATAATGAGAAGGCTGACCAGACATCAGATACTCACAAGGTTGTGTTGAGGTCCTTTGTTAGTTTCTCCTTTCACAGTATAGCCCTCAACAAGAGCGGGCCAATGAATTCCAACATGCGTGGAAAATTCTTTCAGAATGATGAGCTTTTGGTATGTCACATCGTGCAATATTTATCAGCCGAAAATGCCCAGCATTTACCAGAACATGTAGCTTTTGGTGCAGTAAGTACCAAAATCTGTATGTTATTCCCCAAAAACTTGTAATTGGTGATAACTATCACACCCACTAAATATTAATTATTACATCTGATAATGGCAAGCTATTAATGAAAACCTAAGCCTCCAATCACTGGTTCATACTGTTCCAAAGTCACCATTCATTAGCAATTTCCTACAGAGCTAATCATCCCCATGTAATAATGGTTCTTTCCCATCATCTTCCAAGAGACTCTCCATTATAGCCTTGTAGCCCGCCATAGCGGGCTACACCGGCCATTAAAGGCCCGCTCCAGTGTTAAAGGCCTGAGCCTTTGGCACAGGCCTTTAACATGGGAGCGGGACTTTAATGCCAGTAAAGTCCTGGTACTGACAGCTAAAAGGCTATTAGAACATTTAGCCACTAAAGGACAGAATATTCTAACCAATAAAACAAAGGCCTCACGGAGCCTGAGGGGGTTTAAATCCCCTTGGGGTCTGTGAGGCCTTTTTTCACAGCAACAGCTGTGTAGAACAACATTGGAATGTTGGAGATCCGAGCTTCTACCAGCCATTAGAAGCCCGGAGAACTCCATTGTCTTTAATGGAGGTTCCAACATTCCAATGTTCTAATATAAGTTATCCAATTGACTTCCTTCGCGATGTCTAACACTGATCCTTAAGGACAGGGCCCTTACCAGATTTCCACAATAGCAAATTAATTTTGTTATTTGTTTTGCTTGTTTGTATAGTGCTGCTTTATCGATACAAGGGTGTCATTGCGCTTGGCATCATAAAGGTAGAGAAACAATACACGGGTGTCATTGAGCTTGGCAACATAAAGGTAGAGAAATAGTTTTCTCTTTACAATGATGAGTAACTGCCTATAAGAGCCTCATTATGAGTGACCTCACAGATGTTCTTTCAGTTCCTCCCTCCACCTTTACCGCTGTCAGAGGTGATGATGGACTATCCTGAAGACTAGGATGTCAAAGGTCATCTTCGGCTTGTTATTCAGCCAGGTCTCTGTGAAGGTCAAAGGTGTAGATTAGATTTAAACTTAGTGTCTGGTATGTTTTTATGGTGGGTATTTCAATGGCAATTGTATCATGCACAATTTATAGTACTTGAGTGGTGCACAAGATGACATTGTAAAGGATTCCCATGTTCATTCATTGTATGTAATTGTATCTCACATGAATATCATGACAGTCAGGTACAGTTCTAGCTTTTGAGGGCCATTGTTGAACATATTACATGCCAAGAATTCTCTAGGACCTGTAGCATGCATGTTCCACACAGAATCTGGTTCAGATATTACACAACCTCTAAAATGTCTAAACGGAGAACCCTCAAGACTTCCAGAAATTCTCTCATGGATGGTGAAATTCAAGGCTTGTCTTTGGAGCCAATCATATTCTTACTCAAGAGCTGTAAAGATGTCTAGTCTACAGCATTCCATCAACACATCATTAGAGCTTCTCATCAATGTGTCTCCGGGATCTAGAGCAGGATCTTCTAGAAACTTCCCTGTACCTCATATGGATCCACTTCTCAGTCAACAAAATCGGGACCAAACCTCTGTGTCTTGCCGACATAGCTCGCAGTTGTGACACAAGTGTAGGACATGAACTGAACCTGGCACTAGACCTATTTACCCTCCAGAATGACTTCCAAGTGAGTACACCATTGTCATTAATCAATCTGACATTCATTTCAGATTATTAATATCAGAGTGGATAATATCGCAGGAGCGGCCCGAGCAGGTAAGAGCGGTGGGACTGCTACAGCGCGGCTCCAGAAATTATTTCTAATCAACACTCACCATTTTCCTGAAACCTTTAAACACTCAAAACATGCACCAGTGGGGCCCATAACACTGCACATTTACCCTGTTCACTTACACTTGGCTTCAAGGCTTCTCGTGAATCGCAATGGAGAAATGCTGTAACATTTGGTGGAGCGTCTTAAACCTCTTTAATATTTACACTAAAAGTTCAAAAACAGTTTACCATGGTTTCATATTAAACATTTATATTCAGACACACCACCATAATGGCAATGGTTCTGCTAGAACGAAAATTAGGCGTAGGAAGAAACAAAGACCAGCTTTTAATTCTTCATTTATCTAATTTTTATTCGGAGCAAACTTTTAGTATGTCCGACATTATGCATTTATTTATTTTTTATTCAAAAATTCTTAAACTTTATTTCAAAAACATGATCATTTTATTGAGAGCTCAGAAAAAATTCCTTAATTATAGAATTCAGTAAAGTTTAGCAAAGAACAGTTCCAAATTCAATCTCTCCTAACATCCCTGACTATCACCCTCATCTTATCCTAACAGTCCTGCAAAGCAAACAAAAAAGAAAAAACATAGGAGTTCTTACATCCAGGAATCGGTCAGCAAACGGGCAGCATCTCCGATAGAAATGGAAAAAGCGACCCCAACTTTACAAGTCCAGGGGTTTTTATACCTTATTTCTCAACTTAATCTATCTAGGAAAGTAACAAACATCACCATCTTGTGTTCTGATTGGACAAATTCGGTTGGATGTGCACTTCCTCACAATTACAGCATTTGTTATTCACATGATTCAGCTAATATTATAAAAGTCTATTGTTTAAGCAGTCCGTGGTTTAGGCACATTGCATTTTAGCAACATTGCCCTTCTTTCCCATGGCTTGGATATTTAATCATTCATGCTTGGCACCCATCCTAGGTTCCGGGTGAGGCAACCTTGAACTTCTCCCTCAAGCACAGTCAGCTAACTTGCGCTGGCAGAAATCTTTGACGCGCCTGCGCAGATCAATACCCACTCGCAGTAGCTCAGAGCAGCCATTTTCTCACTAGGCCTCACAGGCCACATTCGGAACTATCATAGGAACAAACAAAAATCCATGTTAATTATAGTAATGAAACCCCTTCTGTTTACCTCCCCCCATGCTAATGTTTCCCATTAGTCGTTACCTAGCAATATGACACACAAATGCGTTTTATACTTACATGTTCGATCCTCTCTTTTCACAAAACATATACAAAAGCACATTTAAATAGCATTTTGTTTATATTGAAGCTCTGCATTAGTCCACAACACAGCAACAATACATATTAGCTAGTATTATTGCATATTCAAAAGAAACGGACGACGTAGGGTATACCTTGGTGCACTCTGAGGGATAGTTTGGTCAAAGTCTTTTTAGTTTTACTACTACCAGCTACTAGGGCACTGTCCAACCCTATACTAGCCTAATGTACAATCAAAAAATTAGATGGGAGTACAAAAAATTTTGTTGGATAGAACAGTGATAATATTTAAGCACAATTTTGTCACCACAAACTCAATAATTATCAAGCAACAGTTAATCAAAAGAGACAGAAAATAATTCATATATTCTTGGTATATTTTTCTGAAATTGCAACATATAAGCAGAATTAGTATTCCCCATGTGTAATTTAAAAATAAAAATAAAAACAACGTGTGCATCTTACTCTATGGTTGATTATTTTCACAAAACATGCAATTAGTAAACATTATTCTTATTGGACATTGACTTCATGAGGGGTACACAAAATGTTGTGTTTGCCACCTCGCTCCATCAGGACGAGGTGGTGGGGAGGGAGGATTCGACAGACGCAGAGGGAAAATTAAATATCTAATTAATTTTCCCTCAGTCTCTTCTGTCGAATCCCCTCCACCCGCCCCACCGCTCTTACCTGCACAGGCCACTCCTGTAATATAGTTGCCGCTGGCCTATCTTAATGACTCTTTTTCATTCATTTGTCATTAAACAATTTTAGCTGCTTTTTAAAACATATATTAGAATATATTTGTTTTAGTGTATGTGTGTGCATATTCCAAATTTGGGTGCTTTTATTACACAACATGTAGTATCAAACAATCCATATTTCACAGGGAACCATGATAAATCAAACATATACGATGGGCCACTGCGAAGTATGGATTGTATTATCCTAATGACAGCCCCCTTAACAGCTCTGCAGATCCTAAGCTTTACCATCGCCAGAGTCACTATAATTACTCAATATAGGAACAAATTTTGTTGCAGGGTTTATTAAATGATATGATAAGAAAAGATAAATTATGCAGTAGTATGTGGCACATTATCTGGAAGTATTATTTAGAGTCATTAAAGCTGCATACAACATTTTTTAAAATTGAAATCTCCAAATTATGCATCACATTACATTTCCAGTGTTGTAAATCCATAATTATGCTGTAAATGCCACAGCAGCATAATCTCATGAGTCCCTTCCCCCCTGATTAATGTCCATTGTTTTATCAGCAATCTATTCATGGATGGTAAACAAATCTTAAACATTCTAATTCTAATCAGTGTCCATTGTAAGCGGCACCCTGAAGAGAAAAGCATAATCCATAAAACCTGTCTCCTTTTTCATTTTTTTGTTTCTGACAGCTGTGTGTTCCTGATTCTTTGTACCAAGTTTTTTATCGCCTCTAGGATGGAAGGTCATCCCCATCTTTGATCTTCATGATATCATTGCAGTCTGGCAATGGGCTTAAAATGCTATCCTTGTTTATCTTATTGAAGGAAAAATACCTACATTTGCGAAAAATGGCAGACGACCTGCTACCAGTTCCAGCTTCCAGACCTGCCTTGGCACCTCACAGAAGAGCCACAAATAGTACTGGGACTTCTAATGAGCATCACATTGGGTTGCATAAGATTGAGGTGGACAGTAGCCCCAGGCAGCCTCTTGCCAGTCGCAACCGTTCCTCAGAAACACAGTTCCCGCATTTCCTGTGGCAACAAAGTCTTGTTAGGATGCAAGAGGGGAGCTTGGCGTGTGCCACTGCCACATCCTTAGCTTGACATGGAGTCGCTATTAGTTGACGGCTCCAGTAGAAGGTGGGTCAGATGTCCCCTAACCCAGCTGCTCAGCAGGGACTGCGTTTCTCCTGGTTTTTGGACTCATTGGTGGGTTCCATCGGTGTGCAGCGGTGCAGAGGCCGCGCACACAGCAAACATGTACGCCTACAAGGCGCACTGCAGGGATGTGTTTGGAAGCCCTCAGTGGAAGAGGTCACCACAGCGGGTGGATAGAATCTGTGTCAAGGCGCCTGGCGTGGCAGCTGCAGAAATTGTGTTGCTTGCTCCCCACTGGGCAACTCAGGAAGAGAGCACCGAAGGCCTTTTGGGGATGCATGGTCTGGGCCTTCTGCAGGAAGTACAGGGTACCCCCTGTATGATCAGCCCAGCCACTCTTCTTCTAACAATACCCCCCTTTCTTTGCTGCGCTTACCATGATTAGGTACATTTAAGCTCCTCCGGTAATCAGTATTGACTGTGAAACATGCTTCAGGAGATTACCCCTTAATACTGCCTTCAGCGGCTATGATGGAAATACTAATATGAAAATACTAGAACACTACATGATCCGAATGTGCCAAGGTCACATGGAATCATCAACATCTGTGAAGCCTCTGAGAGCTGCGGGTGAGATTGTGACCAGACACTTTTCCGAAAAGACATTATGTTTTGATTTGGAGACTTTGAGTGAGTGTGTGTCGTGGATGGCCTGGGAGAGCCTCATTGGCGGAGACAATTTACTTGCTATGAAAAGGACAAATTGTGCAGCTTTTAGCTTTGAAGGGACAACATTTGTAGCCCTTTTAGGTCTCACCCGCTAGAAGTGCAAGCTCTTCGGTTGCAAATGACCAATTGTGAACTTACAGTGGACTCAAAACCCTCCCATTGCTTACCATTTTTTGGCTTAATTTTAATTACATTTTTTTGCATATTTTTATAGTGCGGACTCGACCCGAAGGTATTGGAGCGCTTTACATGAGCACCGTATTTACATTACACATTCAGGCACGTGGAGATTAAGTGATTTGCCCAGAATCACAGGATGTGGACGCGACCCCGTGGCTCGAACCCTGGTTTCCAGCACCAAAGTCAGCAGTCTAGCCGACGGACCACATCCTCTCCCTATTATTGCACTTTCATTTGCTTGCTTCTTATTCAATGGCTTACCTTCCTCTTCTTGTGTTAGTTCCTTCCCGGATCATAACCTCATTAGGATCTTTTTGATTGACCGACTTGTATCCTTCCACTGCTCACATTTATGATTACTTTTTCTTTTCATTCAGTACTCCATGAGAGTTCATGTGCCTTCCAGCGCTTTCCCTTGTGTGCTGATACCCCCCCCCCCCCTCAAATACCACCCTCCTCGGACTGCGTTACTGCCGACCCTTCCCAGTTTCAGGGGCCGCTCTAGGCTCATGGCGTCCCTGGGCAGGGGGCGTAGGTAGGGGGCCCCGGAAGAGGGGGTCCGTGCGGGGCGGAGCGCGGAGGCCAGTGAAGAGGGGAGGGTCAGGGTGTTTGGAAGTGCTTTAGAGCCGGAGGCCACCAAATCCCTGCCAGGGGCCCCCACGCAAATATGTATCCATCCTCAGAGAATTATTATATTAAGGATATCTATTGGCGTGGTGGCCCCTGGGGTTTGGTGGCCCTGTGCAGGTGCACAGCTTGCACATGCCTAAGGCCGCCCCTGCCAGTTTGTCTGTAAAGCACAGCAGCAGATGTTTTTGCTAGGGTATGGCTGAAGATTAGACTTCAGAGGTTGTTTTTGTTTGATCTCTTGCATTCCACATATTGTGTGAAAGTCCCGGTTTCGGCGCACATTTTCTCACAGCCAGGTTCAAGCATTACACCACCATCATGAATCTATGCTCTTCCAGCTTCAAATTTTTCCAGATTCCAAGGTTCAAATGGCAAAGGAAGCATGGGAAGCCTCTCTTTTAATAGCTGTAAAGGCAATGAGCGATAACCTTCCCACCAATCTATGTTCTATAAACAGCAAAGCCCTGTTTACGAAATACTCAATAAATGGATGCTTTCCACAATATAATCTTCTAGTCATTATGGGGATGCCTTCTCCTGGGGCACACTTCAGGATAGCTTTTGAGCTCTATAAATCACACTCATTCATTCTTGCATTCAGTCATTCCCAGGCCCAGCTTTCTCTGAGCTGTTGCATCACTCTTGCTCCTGTCTTCTTGCTTTTCCCCTGTTTTCATTGCTTTCTCCTTGCTTTTTCTCTCATTTTTTGAGTGCCTTCTCCTTTCTTTTTCCTCGTTTTCACTGCTTTCTCATTACTTTTACCCTCGTTTTTCGAGTGCCTTCTTCTAGCTTTTTCCTAATTTTCCTAGATCTCTCCCTCTTTCTCCCTCATTGCCTGTCCCACCTGCCCCCAGTTTTTCCCACTTCCTGTCTAACCCCGGCCACCTACCTCCACGTTCCCTTCCTCCTTCCAGGACCTACTTAATGGAGGCCGCAGCATGACCCCATTGAGCAGTTCCCAGGTCCTACTCTCCATGTGCTGCTGTCTCACTCTTGTTCCTTCTCCTTGCATTTCCCCTCATTTTTCGAGTGCCTTCTCTTTGCTTTTCCCTAATTTTCCCTGCTTTCTCTTTGCTTTTCCCTTCATTATATGAGTGCTTTCTCCTTGCTATTCCCTTTTTCTCTGCATTATCGTTCCTTTTCCCCTCATTATATGAGTGCTTTCTCCTTGCTCTTCCCTTTTTTCTCTGCATTATCGTTCCTTTTCCCTCATTTTCCAGTTCCTTCTCTTTGCTTTTCCCTAATTTTCCCTGCCTTCTCTTTGCTTTTCCCTTCATTATATGAGTGCTTTCTCCTTGCTATTCCCTTTTTCTCTGCATTATCGTTCCTTTTCCCCTCATTATATGAGTGCTTTCTCCTTGCTATTCCCTCTTTTTCTCTGCATTCTCATTCCTTTTCCCTCATTTTTCGAGTGCCTTCTCCTTCCTTTTCCCTAATTTTCCCTGCTTTCTCCTTGCTTTGCTCCCCATTTTATGAGTGCTTTCTCCTTGCTATTCCCTTTTTCTCTGCATTATCGTTCCTTTTCCCCTCATTATATGAGTGCTTTCTCCTTGCTATTCCCTCTTTTTCTCTGCATTCTCATTCCTTTTCCCTCATTTTTCGAGTGCCTTCTCCTTGCTTTTCCCTAATTTTCCCTGCTTTCTCCTTGCTTTGCTCCCCATTTTATGAGTGCCTTCTCCTTGCTATTCCCTCTTTTTCTCTGCTTTCTCCTTCCATTTCCCCATTTTTGAGTGCCTTCTCCTGGCTTTTACCTAATTTTCATTACTTTTCTCCCTGTTTCTCCCTCATTGCCGCTCCCGTCTGCCACCCGTTTTTCCTGCCTCCCGCCTAGCCCGCCCATTTGCTCCCAGTGCCCTTGTCTCCCCTCAGGACCTACTTTATGGAGGCTGCTGGGACCCAATTGAGCAGGTCCAAGGCCCAGCTTTCCCCGTGCTGCTGCATCGCTCTTGCACCTGCCTCCCCCTTGTTTTTCCCTTATTTTCAATACCGTCTGCTGCTTTTCCCTTGTTCATTGCTCTCTCCTTGCTTTTACCTCATTTTTTTCAGTGCCTTCTCCTTGCTTTTCCCTCGTTTTCACCGCTTTCTCCTTGCTCTTTCCCCCATTTTTGAGTGCCTTCTCCTTGCTTTACCTTTGCTTTCACTGCTCTCTCTTTGCTTTTTACCCAGTTTTTGAGTGCCTTGTCATTCTTTTCCCTCATTTTCATTGCTTTCTCCTTGTTTTTCTCCTTCAATTCTTTGCCTGATCCCGGCAAGAACCCAGCTGCTGGATACCCTCCTGGATGATTAGCCACTGTAGGAAGCTGGCTGTTTATACAGTGAACTAAAACGAGGTTCATTGTGTAAAGAGTACAGGCAACCCTTATTGGTTTACAGAGGAAACAATTATAACACTAAATGCTCTCTTTTGTAGTTGAGTGGAAGAGCAGTTTAGGCCTACCTGAGGATAGTGCGGAACGTTTGTTGAACTCACAGAGGCAATAAATAAGACACACACTGAAGAAAAAAATTGAGAACAATTTAGCAAAATAAGTGAACATTTTGTATCAATTTTGATACCAAAAACTTGGTTATCAAGTAAATACTTTTTTAAATATTGAATTTCACAGGTAAGTAAACAGTACACTTATGTGCCTCTTTATGCAGCAAGGCTTCCCTATGAGAGAGAAGGCATATGTTGCAAACAGGTATTTATTTACGGTCTGTTTCTAGGAGTCTCCTTTGGGATTTAGAGTCGTAGGGGGCCGAAGTCCTAAGTACCACCAGCAGTTACCCGTTACCTGCCATGGAGCATCTGGGTGCAGAGGTGCTGTCCGGGCTGGTGCTTTGCGTGCTACTCCGGTGGCAAGAAAGGGAGCCACCTAGAAACAGTCTGCAGAGGAGGACTTTGGGAATAGTAAGTTAGCTCCCAATGGGGGTTCAGGTCACAAAGGTCTTGGGAACAAGGGGGTACAGTCAGTTTGTCGATAGCCGGGCTGGGGAGCTTGGGTGCAGAGTCGAAAATTTGGCTGAGCTCTGTGCGGCATAGGGCCTTGCGGTTGTCAGTCTCTCCGGATGAGGGTGCAAAAACCAGGCCAGCTGAGCCACTCTGGAAGGGGGTCTCTGCGGTGCTGATGTTTTTCAATAGGTGCTCAGACTCGATACTGTTGTAGTCCCGACTGGACTTAAACAGGCCTTGGCTGATGCAAGGGGTCTGGTACACTGAAAATTAGTCCTGTGCGGCCTCGGTTGGTCCTGGTGTCCTCTCAGTCTGTGAGGGGGGGGCAGGTCTGTCCTTCAACAGCACAAGTACCTCCTCCTGGGGGGCTGCTGTGTCTGGCTGGCCAGGGAGCAGTAATACCGTAAACCAGACTCTGTTTCTTCAGTGCCTGCTGACTTGAGGGGGGGGGGTAGCTCCTCTACTCCAAGGGAGATTCCTGGCAATTTGCAAAAAGCTGGTAGTCTATTGGGGTTCTTGGTAGGTACTCAGTTGCAGGACGAGTCACTCGATCACGATTGTCAAGACTGGTGCAGACAGGCAGGGTTTTGGCCCCAAAAGTCAACATCAGGCTTCACTTCTTGTTTTCTTGCAGCTCTTCTTTGTCCTCTTCTTCTGGATCCATCGAATCTGAGTTCCTGGCATCAGGGGTGCTCCTGAATACACAATTTAGAGATGTTAAGAAGAGTGATTGGTAATAGCAAATTTGGCTACTTACTTTTACGGTGTCTACACCCTCTATATGACAAATATATCTCTTTACATTGCAGATTTTACTCCGCAATGCAAACACAATGCGGTCGTTACAACGACTGCGTTGTCACAATGCACTACCATGACAACACAGGTCGTTACAATGACACTAGATGGCACGCTGGACTTAGGAATTGTATGATTTACTTTTCCAACTCCAGTGTGTTTAACACTAGGGAAAGTGTTGGAATAGTAAATCATACTATTCCTTATCCCAGAGCTCCATCCAGCGTATGGTAGTGCGTTGTAACAACGCAGTCGTTGTAACGACCGCGTTGTGTTTGCACACGGTGTAAAACCCGCGCTGTGCATGTTGTTTCACCTATATGACAGATTCCTGGGGGAAATGGGCCTGACCCAGTGAGCCTAATTCCACCAAAACCAAGATGGCGGAATTCTAAGTTTTGTGTTCACATCAGTCATACCATCTTAGGGTTGGAACTAGCCTGATGGGGTAACATTCCTCCTGACTAGCTTTTTTCCCGGCCTGTCCTCTTGCCAAATGGGCCTGGGCAGGGGGTGGCATTTCTCCCGGAAGCCTTGGGTCGCATATTAAAGGTGGCAGAGACCTTTGAAGCCTCCTGCCTTGATATCCTGATTACTTAGCCATCCTGCTTGGCGGTGGTGAAAACACCTCCGGCCGGAGCAGGCATTGTTTCTGTCTTTAGAGAGCACAGGCTCTCACCTGCTGGGGGTCAGGTGCCTGTCTGTGGTGGCAGGCTGGTCTACACTAGTCAGCCAGTACACTAGTTGTCAGTAGGTTTTCAGGGGGAACATCTAAGGTGCCCTCTGGGTGCATGCATTAATACATCTATCATTGGCATCAATGTGGGCTTATTAATGCAAGATGTTTGATATCAAACATCTCTAGTTTCAGTGAAACCATCATGTAGCTGGGGGTCTAGTAATTACCAGTGCCCAGCACATGGATTTAAAATGGCTTCCCTGCTCACATGTAATATCTAAGAATTGACTTAGACATCACAGGGGCATATCTGCTCATGCAGATATGTCCACACATATAGTATCATGCACCCTGCCTTATGGCTGCAAGGCCTGATCTAGGGGCACTTACCTATACTGCATTGTCTGCAGTCACGGCACACAGGGGGTGTGCAATTTGTCTCCACACTTTTCTCTGCACCATGGCACACAGCCTGCAATGGCAGTTTGCATGATGGTGCTGAGGGGTCCCTCAGGGTGGCAAAATGCATGCAGCAGCCCTAAGGGACCCTCCTTAGCTTTCTTGCCCTAGGTACCAGTGGTACCAGTCACTAGGGACTTACATGGGGTCCTAAAAGTATTGCATATTGGGGGAACAATTGTACAGTTGTAGGGAAGGAGATCTGGCACTGAGGACCTGGATAGCAGGAACCCAGTGCAAGTCTGTCAAAATTGCATCAAATACCAATCAAAAAGTGTGGGGGGGGGACCTTGCCAAAAAGGGTCTCTTTCCTTCAGCTGTGCTCTAAAAATCAGAGTTCATTGAAAGGGTTTCATGGAACTGGGTTAAGGGTCATCTGCTGCACTCATTCAGCTGCTGTCTGAAGAAGGTGTAACTAGCATGACACTTTTCCTGGAGGCACATATATCCCATCCCTGCACTACTGCAAAGGACCAAATGACTGAACCCTACTGAAAGTACATTGGGCCTTGGCAAGAGATTGCCTTTACATTCTGACCCTTTCTTATTCTTTTAGATCTCAAATTATAAAGATAAGACCAACTGGCTTTAATGCATGTTTTGAAAGGCATTCTTAGGCCACAGGAAGTATATCTACACAGTTGGAGCCATAATAATAAAGGGCCTATCCATTTCCTGCACCTGATAAATATGGCCACCGTTGGTAACCCTGGCTGGATCGTTCTTCAAAGACTGGCAGGTATTGAGGTTCCGTGACGATCATAAGTGGTGTTTTCGACTCGCATGAATATGGTCGAGTCTGGTATCTACGAACCGCAAATGACGAGTTTAGTGGGTGTGCGCAGTTTCATTGTGCTAACCTGAACCGTTCGTTTGTTTCGTGGGTTTTCTATCTGTACCCACGGGTTCCATCTTAGATATGGCATCCATTTTGTCTCTTGCCCTCAAGTAGCCAGCGAACGGATGCTGTCCGCTTCGTGACCCTGGGATTCCCAAGACTCTTGCGGAAGACACATTTCCTTTTGAAAGTGTCTTTATGATGAGGGGGATGATACTGTAAGGCAGATGGCCCCGCTCGAGGCTCATCTTGCCGTGCCGGTCTATTGTCTCAGCCGTGCATCTCATTAGGCACGTCCCTTTGATGCCTGTAGCTCGTGTTTCCCGATACCACCCCTTTTACACCCTTTCCGATCTCCCCACTGTTTCTGCCTTCCTCTGCACCTGTCCTTGTTCCTTCTTCGATCTGTTTACTGCCGATTGGAATGTACTAGTGATGGGAAGATGGATTTTACAGTTGGGAACCGCCAAATGTTTCTGTACTTATGTTCCGGACCTTGAATACATCAAAGCGACCCCTCTCGGGGATAATTGTGGGAACCAAGTTGTAAACCTTTGTGTACCATGTTAACCTATGAGAGAAATGTGTATAAAAAGGAGCGATCCACAGTAGCAAATTGAAGCAGATCCCGCGAACATACCCGCTGTGTACTTCACGTGACTTCTGTGTTCCCTGCAGTAAATAAACCTTGAATCTTTGACACCGAAGGAAGTGTCCCGTGTCTCTGTCATTTGTACGCCGGAACAGGTTACCCACGAAGGTTTCAGGTGTTGTCCCCTGGCACTGCTGGGTCTTAAATAACCCAGTCCTTCAGTTGGCGCCCAATGTGGGGCTGCATCAGTGGTACCGGTCCAAGCCCGACGATCGTGAGGAACTTCGTGTGAAATCTCCGAGGGAAGGTGCACCCCGCTTCATCGATCCTGTTGTCGAAACAAGTGGCCCGACGACTTTTCCCGCGAAGATTCCCGCCTCCTGACGGCTGCGACGGACTGCTGCCCTGACTGTAGACCTGTTTTGGCGCCTGGCGTAGACCTTGGTACAGCGAGACGATTGACGGGCCTTCCTGGTGACGCCATCGATCTTTGAGTTAAGTATTTGTGGGTCGCTCCCAGAGTCCTTGGTTGTGGTTGCTTAGTGGTTGCATGGTTCCATTGCATTGGTGGTCCTTCGTACTTGGTTCTTTGTTGTGATATTTGACGACTGCAGTCGCCAAAAACTGAGGGTTTTTGCTCTTTGCTGGGACTTGGTAAATCCCGTAACCCTTGAAGTTTGTGAAACTCGGCTAGTGTGCAGGATGCCTGGTCGTAGTACTTTGTTCAGTTGTTTCAGACGTTGTGGTGCGGATTCCCGGCTGGAGGACTCGTGTCCGATACCTCCGGTTGGAACTCCAACTTATGAGCTTTACAGTAAGCATGGGTTAGGTCCAATCACCTTTAATGAATATTGGATTTGTTACACCAAAAAAGATGGTGTCCTTAGTTGGCCACCTCATGGTAGTTTTGAGACCCCGATTTTAGATAACCTCGAGGCAAAATTGTTTAAGAAAAAGTCAAGGCCGGCCATGTTTGATGCCTTTCGGTTGTGGCGTAAGGAAGCCCGACAGAAAGAGATCAGACAGACAAAACGTAATCAGAGAGATGGTGTTGCTACCATTGTAAAGAAAGCAGAGCAGTTTCAGCGTGATAAGGAGGAAAAGGAAAAGGAAGTTTTTGATAGGCTTCAGCGTATGACTATAGATAAATGTTATCCCGCTTTGCCAACGGAGTCGGATAAGAAGGAGGAATTAGTTGAGGATCCTTTAATGTCCTATCTTATGAAGTCACCACCTCCGTACGCACAGGGTACCACAGTTCCCGTGGTTCCTCCTGTACCTGCTCCTGTACCCGCTCCTCAACCTGTTCCTCCGACTGTTCCTGCTCCCTTGCCTATTGCTGTCCCTACTGCTCCTCCGCTTGTACTTCCACATACTCCTGCTCCCGCTACTGCTCCGGTTCTACTTACTCCTACTGCTTCTTCTGTTCCTACTCCTTCTCTCGTTTCTACTCTATCGTATACTTCTCCAACTACTCGACGTCGTACCCCTTCAATGGCTGCTAATTTTGCTAATTCTCTTGGCCCTATTCTTGAGTCCGCTGATTCGGACGGTCCACAAAGACGTAGTCAGCTTCCCGGTAATAGGGAACGTGCTGCGCTGTACAATATGGCGATGTCATGGATGCTGCATCCCTATAGAAATCCTCCGCGTTCGGTATTGAATACGTTTAGTCAATTCAATATACCGACACAACGATATGTTTTTGAAGAAATGTGCAAGGTTTTGCGCGATCAAATATCGGCAGATGCATCGGAAGATGTATTAACTGCTTTGACTAACTTACAGCTTCAGTTTTCGAGCGGAATGGTGGTGGGTACCAATGTTCGACATGCCATCGAGCAATTATTAGCTTTCCGTCCCTCTCCGATACCTCAAGCATTGTTCGTTGAGGATGTTGAGAGACAGTTAGATACGTCTGGTCAGTTTCCTATGCGTGAAGTTCCACCCGTGTGGATGCCAGGTGATGCTGCTGCCATTCCTATTGTCCTGCCACATTTCCAGAGAGTATGGATACATCTCCCATGGAAACGATCAGAAGTTTTACAGGTGAAGCAATCTTTGCCTGACCCTCGCAAAAATCCTGCAGGGTATTATAAGGAGTTGTCGCAGCTTGTAGATGCTACGATAATGAATCTTGCCGATATCGATATGCTGTTTGGCAATATCGTACCGCAACCGGTATGGGCCAAGATTCGTCAGGAAGATCATGCAAACGAATTAGGTGGCGATTGGGCTGCTCTCACTGCGGCAGATACACGACAAACTGGTGGGGCTAAGCCTGAACAGCTCATTACTGCTCTCCCTCAGAGAATCATTACCCTGATGAAAACGCTTATGCCAGCTATGAGGGTGAACTGGGACAAGTTGTCAGCTTGTCGACAGAAGAAGGACGAGAGTGTCTCTGATTTCTTTACGAGATTTGAGGAGGCGTTTATCGACCACAGTGGTCAGGATATGAGTACTGAGGGTGGTCAGCGGTTGTTTGTGGATAAATTTGTTTCTAACTTATTGCCCGACTTGAGCAATAAATAAAAAAATTCTGAGAGTGCGTGGGCTGTCTCTACATTTGCTCAGATATTGGCTACGGCACAATATTATGAGAATAGGGAGAAAGAAGAGAATGATCGTGCCGATAAAAAGACGAAAGAACTTAAAACTAAAGTGTTGTTGCAGCAAGCGTACCCTCCGCGTTCGAATCAGAATGATTCGCAGCAACGGAATCGATCGCAGTCGCAATCTAATAGGTCACAATCGCGAAATGACTCCTCTTCGCAAAGATCTTCGTTAGGGTACAATCAGTGTGCCTATTGTAGACAGGAGGGTCATTTAAAATTCAACTGTCCTGTTCTAAATGAGCGTAATAGTGGTAACACATCTAGAGGAGGTCGTGGTGGTGCTCAGCAGACATCACGTGGTAGGGGTCGTGGTGCTCCCAACGATCGTTCAGACAATTCGTCAAATTCCAACAATTGTTTTGATCAGCGTGGATCATCGCAAGGACGATCTGCGCAGTACAATGTAGATGATTGTTACGTCGATCAGGATGCTGACGACGGTAATTACTAGGACAGCCATAGAGAAGGAGAGGGAGTGGTATCAGTTCCGGTTGATCAGAGAGGGCCTTACGTCGCAGTTGCCACCTCGGGCGTCGTTGAGCCTTTTCTGTTGGACACTGGTGCGGCGAAAAGTTCCATCATGCATTTGAAACTCCCTGGCGCACCTTTGTCTGGCTTAACAAATGTTTCCGTTGGATTCTCTGGCGCCCCTGTTAGCAATCCGGTTTCGTGCCCTTTGCCACTTACAATTGGGCCTCGTGAGCTGAAAGCTCCGCTGATTTTGACCACTGGTTGTGGTGAAAATCTCTTGGGCCTGGATTTGCTAAAACGTCTGTATGCGACTTTGTATTGTTCTCCTGCGGGAGTAAAGCTTACGTTAGGTGAGAGAGTTGTCTCTCCTATGTATTTGTCTCTCGATAAGCTTCCACCGGAATTGAGTTCTCTTCCTGCATCTTTGTGGGCAACAGGTCCAAATGACGTGGGCCTGCTTGACATCTCCCCTTATGTTGTTCACTTGAAATCTAATGTGCGACTGCCACGTATTCCTCAGTATTGTATCTCCCTCGATGGTGAACGAGCGTTGTTGGCGATCATCTATGATTTGATCGAGAAAGACGTTATTGAGGAGACTCGGGGAAACGTGTGCAACAGCCCTGTACTGCCTATTATGAAACGTACCGATCCTTCCAAACCGCCTGTTTATCGTTTTGTTATCGATTTACGGGAGGTAAATAAAATTGTGATTCCTCAGTTCCCTGTTGTGCCTGACATCACGGCGCTACTGACTCTGATTCCAGCGTCTGCATCTTGGTTTTCAGTAATCGATCTGAAGAATGCGTTCTTCAGTATTCCGATTGCTGAAGAAAGCAGAGACCTTTTCGGTTTCTCTCTTGGTGGCCGTAGCTTCCGGTTTAAGCGTGCTCCTCAGGGCTACTGTGAGAGTCCATCGATTTACAGTCAAGCCTTGAAGGGTCAACTGGATGCGTTTATGTTACCGGCTGGTGCGGCTTTAATCCAATACGTTGACGACTTATTGGTGGCTGCAGATACTCAGGACATTTGTAAAATTGCTACGGTACTTGTTGCAACATCTCTGTGACTTACATCACAAGGTATCACCTTCTAAACTTCAATATTGTTGTCAAGAAGTAACCTACCTAGGTCACTTATTGTCAAAGGAGGGAAGAAGGTTGACCCCAGAGAGAATTGCAGCCATTGCGCGAATATCTGTGCCAACAACCCAAAGAGATGTGCGTGCCTTTCTAGGTATCACGTCATACTGTAGACAGTGGATTCCGAATTTTTCATTGTTAGCGAAACCATTGGTGGCTCTTACGTGCAAGGATGTTTCAACTCCTTTACCATGGACGGAAGAATGTCAGAAAAGTTTTTCTGAACTACGTGATGCGTTGTGTTCGGCTCCTGTGTTAGGTACTCCTGACTATAGCAAGCCGTTTACACTATACGTTCACGAGAGGGAAGGTTGTGCGTTGAGTGTTTTAACGCAACCTTTCGGTGATAAGCAACGTCCATGTGCATATTTTTCCTCGACCTTGGACCCGGTAGCTAGAGCATTGCCGAGTTGTTTGAGAGTAACAGCGGCAGCTGCGGTGTCCCTCCGACAATCAGCAGGATTGGTCATGGATAATATGCTTACGGTGATGGTTCCACATGCAGTTGACACTCTTTTGAATCGTACGAAAACTCAGCACTTGACGAGTGCGAGGTTGTCAGGGTATGAGTTGACGTTGTTGGCAAGCTATATCCAGATAAAACGTTGCAATGTCCTGAACCCGGCGACTTTGTTGCCAATTAGTGCAGAGTCAGATGAAGTAGCAGCGCATGACTGTTACTTAAGGACTGAGGAGGAAACAAAAGGTCGAGTGGACCTTAAAAACACTCCTTTGGAAGATCCCGATGGGACTTTGTATGTGGATGGATCATGTTTTAAATTGCCGAATGGTGATGTGACGACTGCTTATGCTGTGGTAACGTTGAATACTGTTGTGGAAGCTGCAAGATTGAATCAGAACTCTGCCCAGGCTGCAGAGCTGATTGCTCTAACTAGAGCGTGTGTGTTGGCGAAAGGGAAACAAGTGAATGTGTTTACCGACAGCCAATATGCTTTTGGCGTCGCTCATAGCTTTGGACGATTGTGGAGAGAGAGAGGTTTTATGACGTCGCATGGTACGAAGATTCAGCACGGACAGCTTGTGAATGATCTTTTGGATGCACTTACGTTGCCTAATCAGGTAGCGATTGTTAAATGTAGTGCGCATCGTAAGGTGACGGATGATGTTGGCCGTGGTAATGCGTTTGCGGATGAGACTGCTAAGGAGACTGCCCGGAACCTTAGCACTAGAATGTATGTGACGAGTTCGGTTAGGTGGCCTACAGAGACTAGTATGTGTGAGGACACTATTGAGAGTGTGAGAGCAATTTAGAATGAGGCCACCGAGACTGAAAAGACGAAGTGGAAAGAGAGTACGGGAAAGTTGGATGCGAATGGTTGCTGGGTCGATTTGTCGGAGCACAAGAGGTGGATGTTGCCAGATGCGTATGTGCTGGCTGTTGTGACAATGGCACACGGGTTAGTACATATTAGTGCGAAAGGTATTTGTAAGTTGTTGTCTCCTGTGTGGAAGAATGACGGTATTACGAAATGTGCTGAGAGATTGGTGAAGAATTGCATGATATGTATGTTATACAATCCTGGTAAGGGGACCCCCACACCTCCTGGCCATTTTGCTCCCCCTTCATATCCCTTTGAAGTAATCCAGCTAGACTTCATCCATATGGAGCGATGCAATAACCTGAAATACGTTTTAGTTGTGGTTTGCGCATTCTCCCCATGGATTGAGGCCTATCCTCTTAAAGATAATACAGCCTTGTCTACTGCGAAAATCCTGCTGAAGGAATATTTTCCTCGGTATGGAATGCCCCGAATTGTATGGTCTGATAACGGAAGTGAGTTTGTAGGGAGTGTGATGAAGAGTGTGTGTAAGGGCCTTGGAATTAATAAAAAATTCCATAGCGCCAATCATCCCCAGTCAGCAGGTTTGGTTGAGGGGTATAATGGCACCCTTAAACTCAAACTGGCTAAGATTCAGGCTACGACTGGTCTGTCGTGGCCTGACGCTTTGCCCCTTGCCTTGTTGTCAACAAGGGCGACAGTACACTCCTGAGTAGGGCTCAGTCCCTATGAAATAGTGTTCGGCCGTCCTGCGAATGTTTGGGGGGTTCCTAGACCGGGTGTATTTTCTAATCTTGAGTACCCAATGCTGATTGATTATCTTCATGATCTGACTGCTAAACTGAGGTTAATTCACCAACAGGTTCACGAAGCACTGCCGACGCAGACGGAGGGTCCAGGCCACCAGCTCCAACCCGGAGACTGGGTGGTTACCCGCAACTTTGCCCGCAAAAAGAATTTGGAACCCCGCTTCACTGGACCCTATCAGGTCCTCCTTGCCACGAGAACTGCCGTCCGTTTGGAAGGACGTAAAAATTGGGTGCATGCCACTCATACCAAGAAGGTTCCTATACCTTTACCGGCAGACTCGTGGGTGAGGAAGGGCATTGCTTCATCTGAAACCAAAGGACTACCGACTTTTGTACCCTTTAGCGACGCACAGCCTGTCGGAGAATCCTCAGTGCAGCAGAAAGACATTGTTGAACATTTGTCATCACAAGACTCACGGTCTGAACAATCGACTGATCGGCAGAACTCTGTTCCTTCATCGGATCCATTATTTGATGAACAGACACGTTCTGGGAAAACTCGATACCTTTTGCGATCCAACACCAGAGACAAATAAAGAATTTCCGTTCTGTCCCTTGACAACTGCATTATCCCATTTGCCACGATCAGTCTAAAACACCCGTATTATTGTGATTATTTTGTAAAAATTGAGTTTCGTTCCATCTATGTGTTTTTACTTCCACAGCTAAGAGACTTTTTGTACATACATTGTGAGTAAGATACCTTGCATCCAGGTGTACCGTAGGGCCGCGCGTGTACTTCCTTCTGGTTAGTAGGTCTTGGCGCTAGGTCAAAGACCGTCGGTTCCTGGGAACTCCTAGGGATTGACTACTGCTACACAGAACGAAGTGCGTCAAGAAACGTTGCGGACGGTTGTAGGGGATGGCGTTTTCAAAGCTGATGGACTTGGAAGAAGCTCAGGCGCAAAGATTCAAACTGCAACAAATTATTCGTACCAAATGTTTTATGTTTCAAGTGTTCCTACTGTTTCTGACTGTTTCTTCGCTATTGGCGGGTGGGGTGTATTACATGATGTCGTACTTCTTACCTTCTGCCATACCTACTCCTACTTCTGAACCCAAATCTACCTCCACTGCATCCCCTCATTCTTTCCATATCTTACCCGAACACGAACAGGCTAGACGTGTGGAATTCAGAAATAATTCCTTTATTCAGCTCCTTCATCAGCATCAGTTAGTGGTTAACACTACTAATTGTTGGGTGTGTGGGTTAATGCCACATACCACGGATAAGGGAATTCCATATCTGGTCTTACCTTATAGTTCCCAGGGTTCAGCTCGAGCATTCTAAACAATGTTTCGAAGCGCACTAGATTCCTACCCCAGTCGAGAGCCACGTTCCCCCTACTCTGGTCCCGGCTCGTATCAGAAGCCTTTGTCTATAGCGATAGAGGATTTAAATAGAGATATCTATGAGCCGTCGCTCATCCCAGGGGAAGAGTTACAAGCCTATAGGGTCCTGAGTAAGGTCGAGTATAGTGCGCTCACGAGTGAAAAACAGCTTAGAAGCTCGCCTCCGATATGGGTCGTACCCCACCTTGGTAATTTCTGTTTAATGGGTCGTGGCAGAAGATCGAAAGCTCGTCTTGGAGAGAGTGCTTGCTCCGAGACTTATATCCTGCCGATGGTCTCGTCCCCTGTGTTTCTGGCTGCCAAGGGTACATACTTTGTCTGCAATGATCGTGCGTATACATGGTTGCCCTCCGACTTTGTGGGCTCATGTTTTATCGCAAATCTGTTGCCTCCGACGTTCACTGTAGATGCAGACTATCACAAGACTAGAGTTGTGAGGGGCGTGATTAGCGAAGAGGATACTGCCGGTCAAGAGGCAGGAGACTTTTTCAAGGGTTTCCTCCTGTTTTGGGGACCTATGGTTAATAGTAGGAACCTGAGACAGTTGACTCGTGTGGTGGAATCGACAGCTAATATCACTGCCAGTGCCCTTGGTAATATCACCACAGAACTTCAGGCGGAAAGGCTTATGACGTTACAAAACCGTATGGTTTTAGACGTGGTCTTAGCAGATCGAGGTGGAGTATGTAAGGTGATCCATTCGAGCTGCTGTATTTTCATTCCAGATAACGCTCCGACTGTCTATCAAGCCATCTCAAAGTTGCATAAGATCTCTGAGTCCATACACGTGGACGTAGGGGATTGGACGCTGCTTGGGTGGTTTTGGGGCCTGATGTCGACTTGGGGTTGGAAGATTCTGATGATCATCGGAGTTGTTGTAGCATTTCTGTTCACGTGTTGCCTTTGTGTGCAGTGTGGTCCTGCCTTATGTGGCCTCTGTGCTACGACGTGTATAAGACAGCCGCCTGTTACCAAAGGAGCTCGGTTGGACAGAGTTATGTTGCAGCAACATCTAGACGGTCTGATGAATATTGAGTATGATTCTGACTAGTGCTTGCCTACATGAGGGCAAAAGGAGCGTCTGAGGTTCCGTGACGATCATAAGTGGTGTTTTCGACTCGCATGAATATGGTCGAGTCTGGTATCTACGAACCGCAAATGACGAGTTTAGTGGGTGTGACCAGTTTCATTGTGCTAACCTGAACCGTTCGTTTGTTTCGTGGGTTTTCTATCTGTACCCACGGGTTCCATCTTAGATATGGCATCCATTTTGTCTCTTGCCCTCAAGTAGCCAGCGAACGGACGCTGTCCACTTCGCGACCCTGGGATTCCCAAGACTCTTGCGGAAGACACATTTCCTTTTGAAAGTGTCTTTATGACGAGGGGGATGATACTGTAAGGCAGATGGCCCCGCTCGAGGCTCATCTTGCCATGCCGGTCTATTGTCTCAGCCGTGCATCTCATTAGGCACGTCCCTTTGATGCCTGTAGCTCGTGTTTCCCGATACCACCCCTTTTACACCCTTTCCGATCTCCCCACTGTTTCTGCCTTCCTCTGCACCTGTCCTTGTTCCTTCTTCGATCTGTTTACTGCCGATTGGAATGTACTAGTGATGGGAAGATGGATTTTACAGTTGGGAACCGCCAAATGTTTCTGTACTTATGTTCCGGACCTTGAATACATCAAAGCGACCCCTCTCAGGGATAATTGTGGGAACCAAGTTGTAAACCTTTGTGTACCATGTTAACCTATGAGAGAAATGTGTATAAAAAGGAGCGATCCACAGTAGCAAATTGAAGCAGATCCCGCGAACATACCCGCTGTGTACTTCACGTGACTTCTGTGTTCCCTGCAGTAAATAAACCTCGAATCTTTGACGCCGAAGGAAGTGTCCCGTGTCTCTGTCATTTGTACGCCGGAACAGGTTACCCACGAAGGTTTCAGGTGTTGTCCCCTGGCACCGCTGGGTCTTAAATAACCCAGTCCTTCAGTATGAAAAGTCCGAGACAGCCATAGATGACGGGGTGAGGGGTCTTCTCCATGATAGACCTGGGAGCGGTCCAAGACATAGCGCCTCGGGTGCCATACTCAGGCCTCGGGGACATGTGATCTCACCGCCTAACCTTCACAATGAAGCAAACCAGTTTTTCAAATACTTTGAAGTCTTCATCTAAGATATTGCGACAACCCCATAAGAGAAGGGGCATAGAGTGGCATTGACTGATTCAACAAATTGAATTTATATATTGGTGCAGCATGGGCTGGGTATGTATCTTTGGGATTTTTTATTATTCTGATTTTCGTATGAGATCAAATAAAAACATTAACACCTCCAATCTATATTGAAACCTGTTTGTAATTTTTAACCTGCTCTACCAGATAAACATTTGCAAAAAAAGGAAAAAATCTGTAAAACAATATGTAACACAATGCAAAATAATGCTTTCATCTGCATAAACCCATTAAATTGTTTAATGGTGATATTTCAATAGAGTGCCATATTTGCCTGTATTTCTCTTTCCGCACTGCACGCTTGTTGTATGTTCTCTCTTTGTTTGACTTTTGACATTTTTTCAGCCAATAGTCAAAACCTGGAGGCCTAGGAGATTTCCATTTTGTTGTGATTAACTCTCTTGCTAAAGTTACAGCTGTAAACATTTGATTTTCTTGTTACAATGTCAAACATTCTGTTCGAGGAAAAACGTCCCAATGGTGGATTCCGGGTCTTGGTTGAAGGCTACCTCTAGTTGTTAGCTAGCTTAGGTAGTCAGGGCCCGATTCACAGAACTAACTTAAGACAAAATCCTAAACTTACTACTTTTGGTATTCACAGAAGGTAGGATTTTGTCTTAAGTTTGTCTTAAGACAGACTTAACACAAAATCCTAACTTAAGTCTGTCTTAAGTCTGTTTTAAGAGAAACTTAAGACAAAATCCTAACTTCTGTGAATACCAAAAGTAGTAAGTTTAGGATTTTGTCTTAAGTTAGTTCTGTGAATCAGGCCCTCAGTCTCCTAGTTCTCTCTGTCTAGATCAGTTCTTAACATTTTGACCTCTGTGGACCCCCGCTTAATCATACTGGTACCACGGAACCCTCATTGAATCATTATTGGAACCCAGGGACCCCCAATGAGTCATTATTGGAAGGCGATGACCTGTACTGAGCCATCTTTGAGTCATTATTGGAAAGCGAGGACGCACACTGAGTCATTATTGGAAGGTGTGGATCCACAGTGAATCTTCATTGAGTCTTTATTGGAAGGCGAGCACCCGCATCATTGTTGAAGGCGAGGACCCAGGCCTTAGCAATTTCGATTATTTGAGCTGTAAAACAATATAAAAAATACAAAACCAAGCATTAATCAAACAAATACAACAATTCTGAAATATTGAATTTAATTCACAAATGTTAAAAAAAATAATCTAAATTTCAAATTTAATGGGAATGCTTGACCTTTCCTAAATTCATTTGAGGACATATTTTATTTGATGCCCTTGCACTGCTCCCATGAAACAATCTGAAGATACAAATTTAATTTTTAGCTTACAGTTTCAAATTCCTTCACATTTACAGAAAATTTTAATAGTTCCAATTTACATTCTGCTTGATAATACATATGTACTTGTTGGACCTTGCACGTTCTGGTTGGCTGAGGCGAGGCCCTAGCCAGGCAGAATCCAACACTTCCGTCGGGTGATTACACTCATTGTATAACCTACGTCGCCCTTGGGTAACTTGACACTAAGAAGCCAGACTTATCATAAAGGCATTGTGTAAAGCATTGGTACAGCGTTCTCCCACATTAAATACACTGAACGTCACAATAGGGACTTCGCATGTGGTGTATGTAAATAAAGTTTCTTTTCAACGCACACATTAATTATAATTACATAAAGATCATCTAGTTCTGGGCATAAATCACATTTGGAAATATCACTAGCCGTACTAGACCCAACTGTGTTAAAATGACATCAGTAGTATGCACACTAGGAAAGATCCTGCTTTTCCCCCCAGCATCCTTAAGCAGTGGGAAAACGTGGTCAGAACATGGCCCACCCGGGCAATTATTCTAATTCAATACCACACAGTTATGAGGTGCACGCCAGATCACAACGATATCAGAAATGTGAACACACAAATTATTACAGCACTGTGGGACAAGGGTACACGGGTAAAACCCAATGTCAAACGTAGAATGCTTTTGGCAAGGAATCAATGTGTAAGGCAATGCCACTGTGCGGTGTAGGTAATAACAGGCAGACAGTTCCACACTCTCATTCAGCATAGCTAATGCGGTGCCATGGATATGTGGCAGGCCCGCATGTAGCACAATCGCACACACATACGCACCAACATCACCCTAATGCGGTGCACTGTTATCCAGCAGGTCAGTAGATATGGCACATGCATTCCCCATGGCCCAAGCCCTCCTTCTCCAGTCAGCTAGCCCTGATCACTGTACACTCATGGGCTGGAGATAAAGAAAACCTTCTCCCTAATTCTAGGCCAATCGTTGCCGGAGTCACACTTAATAAGGGTCCCAGGGAAGAAGGTGGGGGTATGTAGCAGGGCTAATTAGGCGGCAGCCAAATAATGGTGGTTTGGCCACTACTTAGGAAGTTCACCCACAGTATGCGGAGCAGAAGCGGGCTGAGGGCAATAGTTGTTCACTCACGGGATTCCATACTGGCACCAGCCTGGATCTGCGAAGGACAGGAGGGGTCACGCAGTCTCTTGACTCGCTTCTGAACACTCTTGGAAGCGATCCTGAGCCCAATCAATCACTCTCACCAAGTCATTTGGGCAGGGTGAGGAGAAGGGAGTTGGTCTACCGCAGTAAGGGCACGAAGGAACATTTGATGAATAGGGGATGAAAGGGAGGAGCCTCTCGGAAGAAAGAGATCAAAGTAGCACCCAGGCAATCCTGGCACTACAGAACACGTATTGGCTTCTCTGCACCTCCCTGGAAATGAGCAACAGCATCTGGTGTGCATTGATATGAGTCACGCCAGACAATTCCAGTCACACACATGAAGAATTCCAAATTCCGTACATCCCTGGAAATGAGGCACAACATCTGGATTCGCATTGTTCTGAGTCGCACCAGACAATTCCGGTCACACACACTGAGGAGTTGCAGAATCTGTACCTCCCAGGAAATGAGGGGCAACGTCTGCTGTGCGTTGTTCTGAGCCACATCAGATAATTCCGGTTACACACACAGGAGCAAGTTCAGCAGTATAGCATGAGGTAGAATGAGGCACTACTACGGGAATGCCACCACCTCCGAGGGTTGCAACTTGTGAATCAGACTCCGCACGCAATAAGCATGCAGTAGACATGTCACATGAGAGAGATGCAGCTCGATGAATGAGGCGGGCCACTCGGGGTCCATCAACCGGTGAATCCACTCAACAGCAATAAGATGCTTACGCACATTGAGGCTCTATGATGTAGGGCCACACTAGGCCCTTTCACAGCAACTCAGGTGTCCACAACTTGTGGAGTACCGCAGGGATCCTCCCTCTCACCTTTATTGTTTAACTTGTACCTTCGGCCGTTAATCCTTTCATTGAGAAACTGGAAATGCACTATCCTCAACTATGCAGATGACATGCAGATCATCTTCCCCTTGGACTCCCCTGATGCCGCATCTGATTTTCAGGCAGTGATGCTTCACATTCAACAATGGATGATCCATAATCAGCTTAAATTAAATCCAAGGAAAACGGAACTCATCCTGCCTGGCAACAGTGCGGCTCACTGGGGCCCACAGTTCTGGCCAATAGAGCTAGGTACGCCTCCCAGTCCATCGAGCTCGGTAAAGAGCTTGGGCGTTATCATTGATACCGACCTTTCTCTTAAAACCCAGGTCGGAGCTATTATTTCGGCCAGCATGTTCCAGTTACGGAAAATTAGTAAAATCTCTTATCTACTCTCGCATGATGCATTGGTGCAAGTTGTTATCTCCCTTGTTCTCTCCCGTCTTGACTTTTCTAATTCTCTTCACTGGGGTCTGCCCAAGTCCCTGCTTCATCGTCTCCAGATTGTGCAGAACCAGGCAGCAAGGCTCATTTATAAAGTCCCAAAATGGCAGTCAGCAAGACCCCTATTGTCCAAACTGCACTGGATGCCAATTGAACAGAGGGCCGCTTTCAAGATTGGCTGTCTAATTTACAAGGCCCGTCAGTGCAAGTGACCTGCTTTTTTGAAATCACTCATTGTCACGTACTGCCCGGCCCGTAATCTTCGTTCAGTCCATCTTCACCTTCTGGTCACTCCGGTGGTCAAACTTAAAAAGCTGGGTGACCGCAGATTCAGTTATCTGGCACCCAAGTTGTGGATCTCCCTCCCCCTGGTAATCAAGACCTCTGACACCCTGGTGAGCTTCAGGAAGAGTCTAAAAACCTGGCTCTTCCTGAATTCCAACTAGTTTTTGCTGTCACCACCCCACTATCATTATTTCAGCGCCAGGAAACCTATGGTGTCAGTGCGCTTTATAAGTTTAGCTTAACATTAACATTAACATTAGATGTGAGCAGTACGTTTTTGGGGCTCTGCACAAGGCAATCCGGTCTTCTGGTACAATTCGTATTTCCACACTTACACCGCACTACCAGTTGGGATCCAGAAGACGATGTGGGCACTTAAGAGGGCACTGCTCTCCAGGTATTACAGGTAGATGGTGTGGGCCAGGACTGAGGGGCCTCTGTAGAGCTGTCTGTGGCTCACACTGCTAGAATAGTCAGGGGTACTGGAGGCCAGGACTGAAGCCCACAGGTAAACAGCATGTGGAATTCAGCTACAGCTCCATAATAGTGGGAAAGCAGGCCAGGACCGAGGCGCCAGCTGGGTTAGCAGGGGCTGAGGCAGGTCAGCAGTGAGGGGCACTGGGAGTTACAGTGCTGTAAGAGCTACTGTGCTGTAGGCCAGGATTAAAGGTCACTTGTAGAGCTGTTTGAGGGTTCCAGTACTGTAATAACAAGGGCGCGGTAGATTAGGGTTTTTGATAAACCCTACAGAAGTAGACACAATGCTGCTGTTGAGCCCTCCAGAACTGCACACAATACCACTAGTCTTGTCTTCATTCACTGGAATAACACTCCAAACCAGTCTCAAATAATGCAGATGGCGTCTTCCTCCAGAACTGGACGCACTGTCCCAGAAGAGGCCCGCTCCAAACCAGACTTCCAGAACTGGATACACTGTCCCAGAAGAGGCCCGCTGCAAATCAGACTTCCAGAACTGGAGGCACTGTCCCAGAAGAGGCCCGCTCCAAATCAGACTTCAAGAACTGGACGCACTGTCCCAGAAGAGGCCCGGCTCCAAATCAAACTTCAAGAACTGGACGCACTGTCCCAGAAGAGGTCCCGCTCCAAATCAGACTTCCAGAACTGGATACACTTGCCCAGAAGAGGCCCCGCTCCAAATCAGACTTCTAGAACTGAACGCACTGTCCCAGAAGAGGCATTGCTCCAAATCAGACTTCCAGAACTGGACGCACTGTCCCAGAAGAGGCCCGGCTCCAAATCAAACTTCAAGAACTGGACGCACTGTCCCAGAAGAGGTCCCGCTCCAAATCAGACTTCCAGAACTGGATACACTGGCCCAGAAGAGGCCCCGCTCCAAATCAGACTTCTAGAACTGAACGCACTGTCCCAGAAGAGGCATTGCTCCAAATCAGACTTCCAGAACTCGATACACTGTCCCAGAAGAGGCCCGGCTCCAAATCAGACTTCAAGAAATGGACGCACTGTCCCAGAAGAGGTCCCGCTCCAAATCAGACTTCCAGTACTGGACGCACTGTCCCAGAAGAGGCCCCACTCCAAACCAGACTTGCAGAACTGGGCGCACTGTCCCAGAAGAGGTCCCGTTCCACATCAGACTTCCAGAACTGGACGCACTGTCCCAGAAGAGGCCCGCTCCAAATCAGACTTCCAGAACAGGACACACTGTCCCAGAAGAGGCCCGATCCAAACCAGACTTCCAGAACCAAACATACTGTCCCAGAAGACAGCCCGCTCCAAACCAGACTTCCAGAACCAAACACACTGTCCCAGAAGAGGTCCCGCTCCAAACCAGACTTCCAGAACCGGACACACTGTCCTGCTATGTTGTGGGCTCTAGGCCCAGATGCTGATAAGGGATTGAAACAGACACCGTGACTGTCTTTATTCAACTGGCCACGAGCACGTCCACTCGGGCCCTTTTATTAGCAGGCTCACGTCACTCACGACGCCTGTGAGGGATGCGTGTGGGGGGGAGTGGCTATCAACTCTGTGCCTGGCGAGACACTAGAACGTGTCTCTCAGGACACAACATTCCTCCAAAATGTTAATAAAAACAAAGGCTCTCTAGTTCAACATATAGGGATGAGTAGTAACAAAAAGTGCACCACAGGTTCCATCAGTTTCTCGGGTCCGGCATCAGGAAGACGGCAGACAGGGTCTGGTGCATTTAACTGTGTCAGGACAATCTCCGCAGGTATTCATCATTTAACCTGATCAGTTCAGGACACGATCTCTTGCAGGGAGATGTCATCTGCACACTAGTAATGTGCCGGTGTAGGCATGTCAGTTAGTCCCACATAACTTCCATCCCGTGACCTGGATGATGGTATGTGGTGTGAAACAAAAGTTCATTAACTGGGTGCGTCAAGATCGTGGTGGGAGTCCATGGTGAAAGTTCACTGGACTATTTCAGGATTGCCTGAAGTCTCTATTAGGCTGGCTTGCTGTGTCCGGTGACCTGTCGGTGGGGCAATGTCTCTTCCAGCTCTCCTGCCTGGGGAGGCCCTTCATCGGGCTTGCCACAGGACTGCTGGTAGGCTGTGTGTGTGCAGCTGCCAACTGCAGAGGAGCCAGTTGCCAGTCTCTCGCACAAACCTCAGGGTGAATGGGTCTTGGTCAGGACATGCTCTCTCTGCCGCAGTTCGGGTTAGCAGGTAGCCTCTGAGTTTCCTTGTCGGCTAGTTTGGCAATAGTGAAGGACTTCAATCCATGTGTATTCGAGATGGTGTCGGTAGACGCACTTGAGGAGGACTGGCATGGTAACATTGCCAGCCGTGTGGTGAATCGGGACAATGGCGCGTGATGACTTGATGGTTGCAGGCGTTTAGTCTGGAGTCGATCACCTGAGGTAGGGAGTGGCCAGGTACCTCCATGTTCTCTGGAGAGGCACTTGCATTCATGTACTTGGACTTCTTGGGCTGTTGGGACTTTGATGACGGAGGAGTGATGCATCTGCTAAGAAACGTGAGGCATGAGACTCGGTTCGCGCAGGCTGTGCGGCTTGCCCTCGGACTCCCGCTGTGCAGTTGCCAGTTCCTCTTCGGGTTATCCCCCTCTTCCCTTGCTGTCGCTGTGTCAGGACTCACTCCTGTTTTAGCTTGGGTTTTTTCATCGTCCGGCCCTGCCACTCACTACTTCCCCTTCTGACTTCAGCTGTTTGTCTGATTATTGGTGTAGACCCTCCGGTTGCACTTCCACATGTCTTGCTGAGTGCGGTGTCATGCACATGGCACTGATGACGTAGCTGCCATTGGGCCTGGACAACAGGTGGCGATGATTAATTAGGAGAGGAGGTTTCTGGATGAACGTCGTAGCCACATGATTTCCTCTTCTGAATCTTCTCTCGCACCTCTGGCAATTGCGGTCAAGGGCAGGGATGCTGTTCGACTCCAACTGCCGACACTTGGGCTGGACGGTCTCACTGTGAAGCGATGGGAGCAACTCGGTTTGCGCTTGCTGCGGCTTACGTGTGGTTCTCCCTGAAGAGGCCCGCTCCAAACCAGACTTCCAGAACTGGACACACTGTCCCAGAAGAGGTCCTGCTTCAAACCAGACTTCCAGAACTGGACACACTGTCCCAGAAGAGGTCCTGCTCCAAACCAGACTTCCAGAACTGGACACACTGCAGCATTTGAGACCATTTCTAAAACTGCAGCAGAACTTCGCTTTTCGGGGAATTATCTCTTCCTGTTTTCATCTGAGGACCCTACACAGTGCAACCCCACGGCCTCTCCTGTTTGAGCGCTCCTCATCTTTCCTCATTTGAACCCCAAATCAGTGACGGTAGAAGTAGGGGTGCACGCAGGCAAGAGATTGGTTCATAATGTGGCCCTTTAAATTATTTTCTCCTGCAGCCTTTTGTTTGTTCCTAGTTGGTCGAAAGTTACGTTTAATTAGTTTGCGTTTTATGAAGCTTGTCACTCTTTAATTGTGTTCAGCTAAAACGTGTTGGCATTTTAAAACTTAAAGTGTATGACACTTGCTGTTAGTCGGGGGAAATCAAAATGATTATGTTGATTATGATTATGATTCCATTACTGTGAAGCGCTCTGATACCTTTCGGGGTCATGTTCGCGCTATACAAAACCTTTTAAATAAAAGAAATAAATAAAATAAATGACAAAGGTTTTTTTTAAACTTTTTAAATTTCACAGTTGAAAAAAGCAATTTCTAGCAGCATCTTTTCCAAAGATTGAAAATGTTTTTAAATAGATATAACCGACATGTAAAGTACAAATGACACACGTGCTTCTAAGTGCTGGAGTATGACTGAAACAAAAATGTGGGGTTGACTGAAAAGCAAACAAGAGAAGTTAATTTTAGTTCTTTTTATGTGAACAAGGGTGAACCTTCTGTGATGTGCTGTTTTTTAAAATATCTCCTTTCCCATTTGACAGTGGCACAGTTGCAGACCTAGAAAGCAATGCATGTTATGACGACATAGCAGATACCTTGTTTAATGAGATGCTACCAGTTGTTCAGCAGTGCTATTCATGTCTTACTCTCAGAGTTTCTAGGGGCCTGCGTTGCATGAACCTAGGAAGTTAGTAAGAAAACTTCCTAGGTCTATCAGGTCTAAGAGCCTGTTCTACAGTGGAAGTACACTATGTACTTCTGTGTATAGTAGGATCTAAAAAGACCCGGGGTCAATCTATCTTTTGGGGTTTGCGACAGAAGGCAGAGAACAACTGATATGTAACAAATGCACAAACCATGAATATGTATAGCGGGTATGTTCGTAATTACAACAGATGTCTATTATAAACATAGAATGATGGTAATATAAACTAATACAAATAAGTAATAATAAAATACATTAAAACAAGAATCACAGGTTTAGTCGACGCAGCGTTTTGGTTTTTCTTGATATGACACCTTGTCCTGAAGAAGGTGTCATATCAAGAAAAACCGAAACGCCGCGTCGACTAAACCTGTGATTCTTGTTTTAATGTATTTTGTTTTAACTAGGATGTATTGTACAAAATTATGTTGAATGATTACCTCTATGTTTGCTTTTTATCGTTGTTTTTAATATCATCAAATGATTCAGACTGTATGGAATAACAATAAATTTGTATACTTTTTTATCAAAACTTATTTGTATTAGTTTATATTACCGTCATTCTATGTTTACAATAGACATCTGTTGTAATTACGAACATACCCGCTACACATATTCATGGTTTGTGCATTTGTTACATATCGGTTGTTCTCTGCCTTCTGTCGCAAACCCCAAAAGATAGATTGACCCCGGGTCTTTTTAGATCCTACTATACACAGAAGTACATAGTGTACTTCCACTGTAGAACAGGCTCTTAGACCTGATAGAGTGGGACACCCTGTATTTTCTTACTAATTTCCCACAGGTCCCATACAACTACCAAGAGGGGTCCTCCTTATACAATTTTTCTATTGAACCTAGGAAGTGACAAACTTTTAACTACCAATCAACTTCTAATTGGAAATTCAATATGGACCACGTGCATTTATTACTATACACTTCCAAAAATGTGTATGCAATTTACAAGGAGCTCTGAGTCAGTCTACATATGGTCAGACCACTCTGAGAGATTTAAGGCTTCCTGTGAGCCTGGAGGTTGCCCAGACCTGAGCTATTAGTGACTGGCTTGTAGTAAGACTTGAGCTGCAGATTTTGTTTACCTTTTAGCAAAAAGAACAATAGCACAACACACCCCACTGGGCAGAAAATGCCCATTTGATCGGAGCCTACATAGACAAAAACAAGGGGCATCTAAAAACATTTATTAAATAATTTAAAAGAATGTAATTAAATGCCATCGGGTAACAAGGATGGCTCGTTGAGATTCATGTTGCAAAATACACACAATTGTCTTCATATGATTAGATAGTTATAATGAGGGTGTATTTTTACCTCATCATATTCTGCGGCCAAAGTCTGTGACAAAGTCGCCTGTGTGCATCTGTGGGCCCAGTAATGAGAAGCGCATTGTTCCTTAGGAGAGAAGTTTGCCATAAAGGTGATTCAAAAATGTATACATCAATGATCTCCTGTAGGTATCTGCTTCATGCTCCTGGACTTCCAGACTATTCTTTTTGGATTTAACTATTACATTATTCGTTTTACCACCCTTTGTCCTTTCTGATGACTCTGTTCTGCAACATAAATGTTTACTCAAAAATTAATTATGCTTCTGATCGTCCTTTTCCTGTTTAAAAAAAGATAGCTCTGTAAAGCAGCAATGCTTCTACCTGGGCACTGCATGCAGGTGAGGGACAACACATGCTTTTTGTGCTACACCCGGCCAGTATTGCAACTTTGCAGCACTCGATTCATTCACAAAATCCCTTAGATAATCTTTTCCTGGAAATCTCTTATTGGCGTTTTAGTATTTTAATCAAAGCCATCAGTTCAGTGCAAAGCCAGGGCAATGCCACAGAGGGCGCCAGCTGGTAAACCCGGTCCACATTCACATGACGTAGCCCCTAGGAGGAGAAACACAGGAGCACCCCTGGACCAAGATGCTGCGGGGAATGAGATTTTGATATCAATTTATGATTAATTTAATAACTTATCTCATTCGTCAATTTTGGACCGCTAGTATCTGTCATTGAGTAAAAGACAACCCTCGCATAGGTTAGACAAACCCCATAAACTGACGCCACTCGGAAAAACCACTTACAACTGATAAAGTTTGAAAGTTTTATATAAAAATCAGGTTGAATGTAATTACAATCCTCTCGGGATCAAAGTATACAAAAGAATACAAAATCAATTCCGATATCAGCAATCTAAAGCGTCGATGTGAAGTGGTTCCTTGGCGTCGTCCACAGAAAGAGAAAAAGTATCACGTTGTCTCTGTCCCTACTCTATACTATGTGACATCCCTATTTCGCAAATTCCTAACCTAAAAAGGTGTCAGCAGTTTGACTCCCAAAGAAGATCAAACTCTCTTAGCCTCTAAAGGTAACTTAAGTTTAAGAAGCAGTACCCTCTCTGCCTACCCATCCGCTCTTCTAAGGGTCCTCGGCCTACTGCTCTCTTGCGCTCTGATCTCTCTCAGCGCATCTGCTCAATTAGCTTCGCCTTCGCTGTTCCCCTTGGCTAATCGCTATCTTATCCCCGGGGTGCTGTCCCTAAAATACACAATCACAGTGTAGGTGGAACGCCCCTTGACGCCCACCACGGACTTTCCCCGATGATGTCAGCTTCTGGCTTCTTCCATTGCTTCATCTCTTTCGCCATCCGTTAAGTTGACCTTTCTTCTTTCAATGTCATCTTCATCTTCTTATTGGTGACTTCAACTGACACTTTCAGATCACAAGTCACATGAACTTAAACAAGACTTTAACTTACAACTGCTACTCTTTGACCTTCTAGGTCCTGTGAATGGTCATTCAAAAACAAGTCTCAAATTCTAAGCGCTTCTCATCACGTTCAGGCCATAAACCTCGTCCAGCGTTGTCATCTTAAATCTAACAAGTGCTAGACTTCTTGGCTCTCACGTCCACATCAAGCTATTTACGACTCCTGTAAGTCCGCTAAATTATATACATTGGACTGTGCTCCTGCTAACCCTTAGTCAGCCAGGTTAGAATCACAAATGACCTAAACCTTTCTAACATTCCTACAAAAAGCCTTCTACACAGTAAAACCCTTTACACACATTTATATATTCGTATTTAGCAAATCCTTGATTATACTTGAATACATTTTACATGGAATATAACTACATAGAGTATAACTTTAAATTCTCATTCGCTATATCGTGTTATACATTCTACGCATTTCTTCACATTACATTTCTCCGTTTCTCCATTCAAAGTTACACACGTACATGAATTCTACTTTGCACGTTCTACATTTCGTAAACATTTCTACATCATCTCTATATTAGCCTACTACATATCGGGCCTTCTAAATCTAATACATGTTCTAAAGTGAATACAGTTACATTTCCTATATTTACGTTGATTACATCGGTTATCTATATGCTATAAGTGTCACTTCACATTACGATATACGTTTCATTCCTACGTTATCCGATGTGCTTGTAAATACGGCCTATTCATAATTTCTATTCAAATTTGCGCTCTCTCAATGCTGTCCAATCCCACAGAGTGTTGGTGCACCCCTTCCACTTACCTTTGTTGCCTATGCGTGGAGTGGCCACTTTGGCAAAAGGTACAAGATGACTGACCTTAGTCATCCGTCCAACCACCCCATATCTTTCAGCACTTTTTTTGGGCACCCCATTCCCTCGTAGATTGACTTTCCCATCTCCCTGCACCAGTCTGCACCCCTCCTCCATATGTGAATATCTGGGCATGTGGGGCATCCCATTGACCTTGCTGTGCCTCTTTGTGCCACCGGGAATCTTAGGGAGTAAACCAGTGCTTTAAATGGGCCGGTACTGTCCGGTATGGAGTACCAGCACTTTTTTATTTTGAGTGGAGGAGTACCGGCACTTCTCGAGAGAAATGCTATACTTTTAATCGGAGAGTACTGGCACTTCTCAAAAACAATCAGATACTCTGCTACAGAGTACATGCACTTCTATGTTTCCATTTTAAGCACTGGAGTAAACTACCCATGGGATTCCTCCCTGATGCCCAGGAAGGCTAGGCTGTCTATGGGGTCAGCATACAGTGTTAGCCAGAATGTGTGGGCCTGGTGGTGGTGGCCCCATTCCCATCTCTTGTGTATGGAAATGCCAATCTCTCCTTTGCATCTCAGGCACGCCAGATTGTCTGCGAGGGACTATGAGCACAGTAGGGACATCTGGTGATATTTTTAAGGAGAACCTTCAGCTGTGAAAAAGCCTGAAGCTCCTATCAGGCCATTTTAAGCTCAAAAGCATCTTCCTAAAATAACAGAGGTGGCTCTTCGGTGGTTCTTTCTGGTTTCATTAACACCCAGAGTATAGCTTACTGGAGAACGTGCTCATTATACATTATACCACATTGTACCTATATAAACAGTATACCACATTGTACCTATAAAAACAGGAATGTGGCGTTACACTGCACTATTAACATTCCTGTTTACCAAAAATGTCTGCGGGATAGGGGGGCACAACAAATCCAGTTAAAGGGGTGTTGCTTATGTACTATACTGGATTTTCCTAAACTCCCTATGACTTTCCTCGCCGCTCTGCAAATTGTCCCCGCACAAACGCTCAGATTATGTCTCTGCACTTGCTTTGTATGAATCCAATTCCAAATTCTCAGAAAAAACTGTTCAGGTCACGTAAATCTCATCTCATTTGTTTCACTTCCTCTCACATATGCTATTTTACAATTGTGAATCTTGTTATGCCTTTTCTTTTCAACGTGGATATAATTCATTCTCGGAACCATATTGGGAAAATAAATGTTTGGATTTTACTTCGTGCCAGAGTCACCGTTGGTGCTAAACTTAGGGTTTGCCTCCCTCTAGTGGAAATTGGAGATTGTGTCAGCGTCAACGTGGCTTTTTCATTCTTTAGAATTGCCATTTTAAATAAAAACACCTTCACACAAATTCTGCGGGTTTCTATAAAAAAAACTTTTAAGTAAACATTTAAGGCCAGATGTAGGTAGCCTAATACCGGTCGGTAACTCGGCTGTTACCGACTGGTATTAGGCTTTTCAGATTTAGGAGGCCAAATGGAAGGATTCGGTAATTTACCGAATCGGTATTTTAAGGAATCGGGAAATTACCGAATTCTTAAAATACCGATTCGGTAAATTACCGAATCCTTAATGTAGGAAGCACTCAGATGAGTGCTTTTCTCATTTCAGGATTCGTTATTTACCACCAACTACAAGTTGGTGGTAAATATCGAAAACCGTGAAAAAAACAATTTTTTGCAATTTTTAACTGTGCCATGTGGCAGACATACATGCCCTTAGGGCATGTATGTGTGCCACATGTGCACTCATGCACTATTCAGGGGTGCAACAGGGTGTCAATTTGACACCCTGCCACCCTTGTAGGTCTTGCCCCTATTACCGAATCGGTATTTACCGAATCGGTAATTCCAATTCATTCCTATGGGCCTCCAGGCCCATAGGAATGAATGGGACTTACCGATTCAGTAAATACCGAATCGGTAAATAATGAGTATTCCGATTCGGTAACATTTTCCGAATCATTTGCTACATCACATTTACCGATTCCTAAATACTGAATCAGTAAAATTCAGTATTTAGGAATCAGTAATATGTGATTACCTACATCTGGCCCTTACAAATCGCGTATCCTGAGGCAGATGCTGGGAGCCTGTTACTAAATTGTATTTACATTTAAAGCTGACCTAAGAATTGTGTCTCCTGAGGCGGAAGCCGGGAGCCTGTTTTTAAAAATTGTTTCCACATTCTAAAATTTGATTTGCGCCGCATCCCACACTTACTTGCTTATTTTTAATTCATCACGCGCATTTCCTCTAAGCCGAGTAGGCACTGAGGGAATCACCCTGTTCCACCGATTAGCTGCAGGGGCGGCGGACCTATTGGACAGGTAGGGGGACACTGCGCTCTAGTTGTTGGCGCCTCGGGCGTATAAAACGAGGCGGCCAACACGAGCATTTTAGACCTAACAATTCGCGTATCCTGAGGCAGATGCCGGGAGCCTGTTACTAAATTGTATTTACATTTAAAGCTGACCTAAGAAATGTGTCTCCTGAGGCGGAAGCCGGGAGCCTGTTTTTTAAAATTGTTTCTACATTCTAAAATTTGATTTGCGCCGCATCTCACACTTACTTGCTTATTTTTAATTCATGACCCCGCATTTCCTCTCAACCGAGTAGGCGCTGAGGGAATAACCCTGTTCCACCGATTAGCTGCAGGGGCGGCGGACATATTGGACAGGTAGGGGGACACTGCGCTCTAGTTGTTGGCGCCTCGGGCGCATAAAACAAGGATGCCTACACGTAGGCGCAGCGGATGCCGAAGGCGCGCCAAAGGCAAGCTCGTCTGCGCCCGTCCGCGCCACGACAAGCCCAGTGCTCAGATAGTTACCCTGCCCCTGGTGCTGCCCGGTTAACATATTCCGGTTCAGCACTACATGACTTCAGAGCCAGAGCAACCAAAGGTTCAATGCGTAGTATTTGCTGCTCGATTAAGCTCCCACCAGCCCTCGAAGGCCCTGTAGCTTGCAACACTTGTGGGTTCCACACTCTTGTGGATCCCACAGGTCGGTTTAGCTCACTTGATACACTTCCCGAACTCCCAACTTCCCTAAACATATTTTATGTAACGTTCGCTCACTAGCTAAACATTCAGTAGAGGTATGGGACATGATTGTCACTCATTCCCCCGATCTCTGTTTCATTACTGAAACTTGGATGACATCTACCAATCTTCCTGCGATTTACCTGGCTATCCCTGAGGGATACAAAATAATTCACCTAGATAGGCCATTTTAAGATCAAAAGCATCTTCCTAAAATAACAGAGGTGGCTCTTCGGTGGTTCTTTCTGGTTTCATTAACACCCAGAGTATAGCTTACTGGAGAACGTGCTCATTATACATTATACCACATTGTACCTAAATAAACAGTATACCACATTGTACCTATAAAAACAGGAATGTGGAGTTACACTGCACTATTAACATTCTTGTTTACCAGAAATGTCTGCGGGATAGGGGGGCACAAAAAATCCAGTTAAAGGGGTGTTGCCTATATACTGTACTGGATTTTCCTAAACTCCCTATGACTTTACTCGCCGCTTTGCAAAGTGTCCCCGCACAAACGCTCAGATTATGTCTCTGCACTTGCTTTATATGAATCCAATTCCAAATTCTCAGAAAAAAATGTTCAGGTCACGTAAATTTTATGTCATTTATTTCACTTCCTCTCACATATGCTATTTTACAATTGTGAATCTTGTTATGCCTTTTCTTTTCAATGTGGATATAATTAATTCTCGGAACCATATTTGGAAAAAAAATGTTTGGATTTTACTTCGTGCCAGAGTCACCGTTGGTGCTAAATTTAGGGTTTGCCTCCCTCTAGTGGAAATTGGCGTTTGTGTCAGTGTCAACGTGGCTTTTTACCATCCTCTTCTCTTTATCTGTTCATTCTTTAGAATTGCCATCTTAACCGCATCCCTGCTGCGGCGAGTTTTGCGCTGTGCGGCAATTTTTAAATTACCGCGATACATGACGAGCTCAGCTCGTCATCAGCACACGCCACCCGTGGGTGATGACGAGCTGAGCTCGTCATCAGCATTGAAGGGGTTAAATAAAAACACCTTCACATAAATTCTGCGGGTTTTCTATAAAAAAACTTTTAAGTAAACATTTAGGGCCCGATGTAGGTAATCCCAGATTACCGATTCTTAAATACCTAATCATACCAATTCGGTATTTAAGAACAGGCAAATGGGATGTAGGTATTATTACTGAAAAAATTACCGAATCAGTAAGTTTCGGTAATTACCGAATCGGTAAATACCGATTCAGCAATTGCCATTCATTCCTATGGGCCTGGAGGCCCATAGGAATGAATGGCAATTACCGAATCAGTATTTACTGATTCAGTAAAAGGGGGAAACATTGAAGGGTGGCAGGGTGTCACTTTGACACCCTGTTGCACCCCTCAATTGTGTATGGGTGCACAGGGCATGTATGTCTGCAACATGGCACTGTTGGAAAAGCAAAAAAATGCTTCTTCCAATGTTTTCATTATTTACCACCAACTTGTAGTTGGTGGTAAATAACGAATCCTAAAAGGCGAAAGCACTCATTTGAGTGCTCCCTACATAGCAAAATCGGTAATTTACCGATTCCTTAAAATACCGATTCGGTAAATTACGGAATCAGTAAAATGCCCATCTACATCTCATTTTCCAAATACCGGTCGGTAACGGCCGAAATTACCGAATTTCGGCCGTTACCGACCGGTATTTGCCTACCTACATCTGGCCCCAAACGGCCGAAATTACAGAATTTCGGCCGTTACCAACTGGTATTAGGCTTTTCAGATGTAGGAAGCCAAATGGAAGGATTCGGTAATTTACCGAATCGGTAATTTAAGGAATCGGTAAATTACCGAATTCTTAAAATACCGATTTGGTAAATTACCAAGGGCCAGATGTAGGTGGCCATTTACCGGCCGGTAACGGCCGATTTCGGCCGTTACCGACCGGTAAATGCAAATTGAGATGTAGGGCCCTGTATTTTACAGAATCGGTAAATTTACCGATCGGTAAATTTACCGATTCTGTAAAATACCGAATCGGTATTTTATCAGATTCGGTAAAATTGATATGTAGGTGGGACTCTTCTGAGTCCCACAAGCATTACAGAATCGGTATTTTACCATCAAATTCTATTTGATGGTAAAATACCGATTCCGGTGTGCATGCACATGTGTGCATGCACACCTGTGCCATATGACAGGCAGACCTGCCCTTAGGGCAGGTATGCCTGCCACATGGCACCCGAACCTTTTTTGGGGGTGCTAGAGGGTGTCAAAGTGACACCCCCTGCACCCTTGTCAAAATCGGTATTTACCGATTCGGTAAATACCGACCGGTAATGCCCCATTCATTCCTATGGGCTTCAAAGCCCATAGGAATGAATGGAGCATTACCGGTCGGTATTTACTGAATCGGTAAATACCGAATTTTACCGATTCGGTAAAAGGGAACATCTGGATTCCCTACATACCAACCCCTCACATTTACCGAATCTTAATTACTGAATCGGTAAAATTCGGTAATTTTCGGTAATTAAGATTCGGTAAATGTTACTTACCTACATCTGGCCCCAAATCCTTAATGTAGGGAGCACTCAAATGAGTGCTTTTCTAATTTCAGGATTCGTTATTTACCACCAACTACAAGTTGGTGGTAAATATCGAAAACCGTGAAAAAAGCAATTTTTTGCAATTTTTAACAGTGCCATGTGGCAGACATACATGCCCTTAGGGCATGTGTGTGTGCCACATGTGCATCAATGCACTATTCAGGGGTGCAATAGGGTGTCAATGTGCCACCCTGCCACCCTTATCGGTCTTCCCCCTATTACCGATTCGGTATTTACCGAATCAGTAATTCCAATTCATTCCTATGGGCCTCCAGGTCCATAGGAATGAATGTGACATACCGATTCGGTAAATACTGAATCGGTGAATACCGAGTCTTACCGATTTGGTAAAATTTACCGAATAATTTGCTACATCACATTTACCAATTCCTAAATACCGAATCAGTAAAATTCAGTATTTAGGAATCAGTAATATGTGATTACCTACATCTGGCCCTTAGGGCCAGATGTAGGTATCTGAATACCGGTCGGTAACGGCCGAAATTCGGTAAATTTTCCGTTACCGACCGGTATTCAGGCCATCGAGATGTAGGATGTCAAAAGGAAAGGATTCAGTAAATATGAATCGGTAAATACCGATTCATCATTACCGAATTCATATTTGCTGAATCGGAATTTACCGAATACATATTTACTGAATCGGTAAATACCGAATTCTAGTTTACCGAAATGGTAAATATGAAACGGTAAAACGAGAAAAGATATGTAGGTAAAATCTTAAATACCGAATTTCATGGAATTCGGTATTTAAGAGTTGGTAAATAACACCAACTGGAAGCAGGTGGTAATCATCTACATGGTATATAAGCAATTGCAAAATGCAACAGTGTGATCACTATGGTGGCTTTCTACGTCATTGCAAGGCAGCTACGGCTACAGGCAGCAGGAGAGAGGATCTGGAGACGGGAGGAGCAAGTCTACAGACAGCGATCACACTCTTCCAACTAACTGAGGCAGAGATCCATGAGAGGTACAGGCTACACCCCCACACCATCCTGGACTTGCTAAGGGACCTGCACCCACTACTGGAGCACCCAACACCAAGGGTGCACGCCATACCACCACATGTGCAGGTGCTCTGTAGCCTACATCTCCTTGCATCTAGCAGTTACCAGGGGGCGATAGCTGCGGTAGGCGGGGTGTCCAAGAGTTGCCAGTCCCGGTTCTTCAGAAAGTTCCTGGATGCCATGATGCAGAGAATGCACGACTACATCAGCTTCCCAAACACACAAGCGGAACTGCAGAAAACCAAGACAGACTTTTACCAAATGGCACAGTTCCCGCACGTCATAGGCTGTACTGATGGGACACACATTCCAATCTGCCCTCCTGCAGCCACAGAATACATCTTCAGGAACAGAAAGCCCACCCACTCAATAAATGTGCAGGTGATCTGCAATACTAGCAACATAATTACTGACATTGTGGCCAAATTTCCTGGGAGCACCCACGACTCGTACATATTCCAGAACAGTGGGATCTACACATGCCTGGCTGCTGGAGAATTTGGGGAAGGATACCTGCTAGGTAAATCACTGTGACACACCCTGATAGATACTGCAGCTGAATGTTTGTTTAGTATGTAATGAATGGCACTCTCTTTCCCACCTAGGCTATAGCGCTTATGCTGTGCGGTTCTTTGTCCTCACTCCCTACCTGAACCCATCAACCCGGAGTGAGAGACGTTACAATGTGGCACACAGATCAACACGCAACGTTGTGGAGCGCACCTTTGGACTGTTGAAAAGCAGGTTCCGCTGCCTCCACAAAAGCAGAGGTGCACATCAGTACACACCCATCATCTGCTGTAAAATCATTGCAACCTGTGCTATGCTGCACAACCTTGCCACAAAGAGAGGTACAGAAGTTGAAATAACTTATCATGAGTACATTGATGATGGCCTTGAACAGCCAGAGCCCTACGCAGCAGGAGCAGCGCCATCAGCAGATGGGAGACTGAGACGGGCAGAGATCACACGCAACTATTTTTAAGTAAGTAAGGAGACACAGCCAGGCGTTGCATGTGCATGGCGTAGTTTAATAACTGGGCACTATGTCAATCAGCAAATGGCACACCATGCCAGTCAAATTGGTGACAATCTTAATTGGTAATCATGGGTTACTTCACCCAAATAATGTTCATGAAGGTGTGGGCAGCATTAATGTCTGCCCCACGCACTACAGTGCTGAATGCCTGCAGCTAGCTTTCCACACTGGCTGTTTATCCAGGGCCCGCAGAATGGTGCCTGCTGCTCCTCCAGGTTTCTGGTACAGGTGTGCTATTGCTGCTCCTGCTGGTGGTCTCTTCACTCTCCCCCACACTAAGAGCACCAGCGTTGGCTGTCTGGGTGGTCAGCAGCAGTTCCATTGTGAATGCCACCTTCCCCATCCCACTGGAGACATGAGTGCAGCAGTGCATAAGACCCTCCTGCATTGCCACAGAGCGCCTGCATAGCAGGGAAGTGGCCGTTGCCAGACGGTTCACCGCCTTGGTGTGCTGCTGCATGTATGCCTCTCCCTGCGCCTTCTTGCCCTCAGGTTAGTCGCAGAGTGCCATCATGGACTGGGACATGTCCCTCATTCCCTCTGCCATTTCCCTCATGCTCTCCGCCATGGAACTGATGCCCCAGTCTATATTGCCCATGTTTTGCTTAAGTGCCGCTTCTGTCTTTGCACTGATTGTATGGCCTTCCCCTGCAGGTGCTGCACTTTAACCATGGTGGCCTCCAGCCCGCCGAAGACCCCGTCACCCTGCCGAGTTGTGATGCTCTCTCGGACCCTACGTTTTAGATAAAAGGGGTAACCCTGTGTCCCTCAGAACCTGGGTAAGCGTGATTAACAACAAAAGTGGTTCTGTTGGGTGGCAGCAAGAATTGCTTTAAAAGAAGGCTATATCAGCTCATAACACAAAAAAAAGTAAACCTCTCTGAGAACAACTGAAGTTCACAAAATTTTTATACAATAAAAACAGAATCACAATACACAGGAATTACTTCATTCCGTTTTAGGTTTCATTAAATGCTAAAACATGTGATGAGTGACTGTGGTGAACAAAGTGACTAGTGCATTACATTTAGTGACACGTATATACAGATTTATACAATTGAGACGGGGAGGGGGAGGGGTGTTTTCTTTGTTGAAAGGCCAGCATTCAGAGTTAGTACTCCAAGGAAACAGATGGTTACTGTGCAAGTTCCTGGAGGTATCTTGACCAATTATGAGCGTCGACGTTTCGACCCTATTGCGCCCCAATTGGTGGTCGCGGCGGGTCTTTATCAAGACAAGGGGTGGGGGAGGGCCTGGAAAGGAAGGGAAAGAGGTATCAGAGAGGTGTAGGTATTTTTCGTCACAAATGACTGAAGTGAGTAGGGAATATTCACATGGGGGTCTGGTAAAACTGGAATAAATCTGGAGGGAAGTCGGTCGGTCAACCTAGAGGGAACAAGTGGAACTGGTTTGAGATCTCTTTTATTGAACAGATCAAGCTAGGTCCCTATTAATCGGGCGGACCCAGTGAAGTGACGTCAAATGTGACATAGAATAATACCGCGTGAGTAGACGGGCGATACTAGATGTGCAAGGTGGTTGGTATCCAATGCGGTGCTGGACGTTTATCCAGTATGTCTTTTATGACCTTGATTGCGTTGTCTTGGGGTATAGATGTATACAACGAGGAAACATCTAGTGTCACCATGAATTGTGTGGCTTCATCATATGGTTGACCTTCCAGTAGTTGGATGATGTGCATTGAGTCCCTCACATATGATTTTGTTTCTGGTACCAATGGTTGGAGAAAGTGGTTGATGAACTGGTTCACAGGTTCTAATATGGATCTGCAACCGGATATAATTGGTCTTCCTAGTGGGTTATCTAACCCCTTGTGCACCTTTGGCAAGGTGTAGATTGTAGGGATCCGGGGTTCCTTTTTGATTAGGAAGTCTCTTTCAGGCGGACTCAAGAAGCCCTTGTTGACACCATCCTCTGCTAAAGTTTTGATTAATGTTTTGATACTTGTAGTAGGATCTCTCGGTGTTGGCTGATAGCTTTCTCTTACAGCAAGTTGACGTTTGATTTCAGCTACATAGTCTTCAGTGTTTTGTAGTACCACTGCTCCGCCTTTATCGGCTGCCTTTACGATGATGGAGGTATTGCTGCTGAGTTCTTTCAATGCAAGGTTCTCTTCTTTTGTGATGTTATATTTGATATAATGTCTTTCTTCTAGACTCATCATCTCCTCGTGCATTACTATTTGTTCGAATGCCAATATCCGTTGGTTCATACAGTAGGAACCAGGAGTGAAGGTAGAAGGTGCTTTAAACGGAGTCGCTGCTATTTTAGGAGTGTAGTCATTTCTGCCAAAGAAGTATTTCAGCCTTATTTTACGGAAGAATTTTTGCAGGTCTAGCTTTGTTGTGAATGCATCTGGTCTGCTGGTAGGGACAAATGAAAGTCCTTTGTTCAGAACACTTCTTTCAGCAGACGAAATCTCATGGTTGGATAGATTGATGATGGGATCTCTTAAAGGAAGAGTTTCCGGTATTTGGTCTCCCGAGGGCTGTACAGGGTTATTCTGGATAACTTCTCTCATTACGATGGGTAACGGGGTCACCGATCGGGTCAGTTCTTTTCTGAAATTTGTGTTGATTTTCCGGGGGGTGTTGGGATCATCTCTTTCTCCAGTAAGCGTCTCTTCAAACGCCATATTAGCGGTGCCACTGGTAGCGTTTCCTTCTCTCGCTTGAGTTACCATCTGTAGGTTTGTTTCCGGTGCCACATTAGCGGTGCCACTGGTAGCGTTTCCTTCTCTCGCTTGAGTTACCATCTGTAGGTTTGTTTCCGGGTGGAGATCTCGCCATGCACTTCTGGTTGATAGAATCTCACTCTTGTGTTCCCTATACTAATGCACCTGCGTTGCTTGGCAACCGACGTGTCTTGCGTCCTCGCACACTTTGCCCCTGTGCACTACGGAAGCCCCAAGGAGGAACACTTGATGCCCAGCCCAACCTACCCCAACACGAACTACCATGATGCATGCGGTGAGAAGCACGTGCCACTAGGATCACACAGACAACTTTAATGAGTCTTCCTCTGGACATTTTCAGTGGCAGTTTGGATTACGCGTTTGGATTCTGAGTGCAGGCTACCAGCATTCACTGCCCATCCACTGACAACGCCGTGTGTGCATTCAGAGCTCTTTGGAAAGATGGGCGAGGGGATGTTCTGAAAGACCTGGGGGGTGACACCCCTTCCTGCCCTCATGTGGAACGTGCGGCTGCTTGTAGCAAATGCACCGAGGTACTGAATTAAGCGACCAGAAGTCCGCACTAGGCCCCAGCCTACACACTGATAGCGGGAGAGAGGTGCTGTCGGGAAAGGTGCTCAGAATGCAGTGCATCAGGAGTGTTTCCTGCGGACCGCGGAGGGAATGCCGAAGATCAATAATCACTTATCACTTAATCTGCCCAAAAATATAAAACACCAAAAATGCAATAAAAATGCATGACTAACACAAAAAAAGAAATTAAAAGCATTATTTTCCTACGAAAACACCCTGCTTACTGTGTTCCTGGTGCTGCCTCTAGAGGCGTAACAATAGCCCCCACAGCCCTCGCGGTGCAGGTAGGGAGGGGTTGCGGCACTGTGCACGGGTGGTGGGGCCCTTGGCGTTAAACCTCCTGACTGAGTCCAGAGCACCCCCCCCCCCCCCCCCCCCCCCCTGTGAACTGTGCGGGGAGGCCCTCTCAAGTTTTATTATGCCACTAGCTGCCGGAGTCTAGGGGTCACAAGCGCAATGCCAGGGGTCGCAGGGGGTAAACCAGGGGTCGCATCTGCGACCCCTGGCGACCCATAAATGACGTCCATGGTGTTTCATGCTGAGATAGTTAGTGGCTGTTTGCAGCAGCAGAAATCTCGTTGTTAAGCTTCACAACCTGTAATCTGGATGGGTCTGGAAATTTCCGTTTATTTGGTTTATCATACGATTTCTCCTTTCTAAAATATTAGCTCTGGGTACGCATATGTTTTGCAGGTAATTTTGTTTTACACTGTTCATATTACAACTGGCCTGGTTCATTCCGTGTGTTACGGCTGCTCCCCGCTCCGGTCAGGAACCCCTTTGAAACATCCACTGACTCAATGGCAATCCTTGCCGGCACTCCTGAATACACAAATTGTTACAAAACACACTCCACACGCAGCTTTGCCATGGAACATAAGCCACATTGCTGCGCTGTCAGCAGCGACCCCACTACACTGCACCTCAGCCCTGACCGACCTGAACCACATACTTCATCAGATACTACACTCGAGCGGGGTTAGGGGTGGGGGGGGGGCATGGAAGTTTAAAATTAAAATAAAAAGAAAACTTGCTGGGCCCGCGCCGCCTCTGCTGCTGGGCCGGGGTCCCGCATTGGTGGCTGGTGCCTTCAACTTTGAACAGGAAATGGTTCAGGAACAGCCAAGTCACTGGCGGCAACCCTTCTAAGCCCAGGATTGACATAGAGCAGGGTTCCTGTCCGCCCGCCTGCCCATTAGGAGACCGAGGTTTGAGCCTTTGCTCAACCCTCGCTCACTTAATGGGCATGCGCCAGCCACAGGAGACACACTCTGGTAAACTGCTTCTGACAGCCCCCCGTGCGAAGAGCCAAGTGGGGAGGCAGAGCCTTCTCCACCCTTGCTCCTAAATGGTGGAACGAACTCCCTTTGGACTTGAGATCTCTCCCATCCCTTCAGAACTTCCGCACTGCCTTAAAAACCCTTCTCTTCAAGCAAGCCTATGTCTAAGGTCCTAAGTTTTCTTGATCCTCCTCTGACCTTTTGTTAGGCGCCTTGATACCTGCGGGTTGTTGTTCTGCGCATTATAAATTATTTTTCAATTCAATTCAATTCACAAGTGCGCATGACTGGGCACGGGCGAAAAATTCCCCAACCTACCCCAGTCATGCGCACTTGTGCATTGTGCTGCTGCCCCTGGTCTGATAATCATGTCAGTCAACTTGACTTCGGACCGCCCACCAGACTCTGTGAAGGGGGTGGGCGGTCTGACGTCATGCTGACTGACATGATTGTCAGTTCTCCCTCGGCGTCTCTGAACTGAGAGTTTACTTAAGTTCAGAGTCGCCGCTGGAGCTGCTAGCGGGGGGGGAGGGGTATAGAACGCCCCGACACCCCCAATGGACGCACCGCCACTGGAAATATGATTGATTATCACTGTTATCATTTTAATTAACATCTAGTAAAACGTTTTTTTTTATTTGACCATTTAATTTTTAGCAGATACATATTAACAATTTTTGTTCTTACCAAATGCTTTCAACCAAAATGCCAAATATGTTTTGGAAGAGATGAGCCTCCACTTGTGTCATCTGTTGAACCTGTTCTGTATCGCTGTGCCACCACCCCATGAACATTTTGCAAAAGATTGCGTATATGGTGCATTTTCCAACAATTGTTTAATATAAAATCTTGCCTGATCATTGAATGGCCAGATGGAGACTGGAAGCAGGGCTACATGGCTCAATGAATAAATGGTTGAATGGTGAGGAGTGGGTGGATGAATGAATTCCAGAATATATGACAATGAATATAGACTTTTGGCTACGTGGAGCAAATGGTCTCAATGTGTTGACCAAGGGTGGGTGCTCTGTTTTTCATTTTGGCTTCTGCATTATGACATAACCCTCTCCAAACACTACCACCACCAATCCTTCTGAAACATCCATACCCTGATGGATTTAACACAGTGCACTGATTTAGCACCTCAAAGAATTAGACCTAAAGCATTAAGCTTTGCTCTAAAACAGGGGAGAGAAAGAGATCACCATGTAACGGCTGAATTGCACAATGTGAAACAAGAATACCATGCTTCAATCCCGGCTTCCACTTGCCCACATTGTGTGATACTAGGCAATTACTTTTTGCACAGTGCCTCCTTTTCTTTTATCGTCACATGAGAGCACTATGAAATACATCAGTTTGTGGTGTGCGCGGCACAAAAACAATATACTATAATGTTACCCAGTCTATATTAACACCCCAGGCAATGTATAGTGGGCAAAAGACATCTGACTTCCCTCTGGCTTCACTAATAGCATCATCGCCAGGGCAGTGGTGGCATGAATATTTCAAAGTTCGTGATTAAAATCCATCACTTCTAACAATTGCCACTCAATGCAATGGTATAATTGAATTTACTAAACTGAAATGCGTTACAAGGATTGCATTGTAAAGGAATACACTGTTTCAAATTTTGAGGAGACTTTATCATGTATGTCATTGACACTGAGGCAAGCAACCGCAGACCTCTCACCCCACTCCCCCAAAAGCCCTGAAGGTCAGCGCTGCTCGTGGTAACCCTACAGGAGACAGAAAGGAACCAAATGCAAAAACAAATAAGAGCAAATGTAGAAGGGGATATTACCACCAGATTGTCACATTTAGGGCCATATGTAGGTAATCACATATTACCGATTCCTAAATACCGAATTTTACCGATTCGGTATTTAGGAATCGGTAAATGTGATGTAGGTAATGAATCGGAACATTTTACTGATTCGGTAATATTCGGTATTACCGATTCGGTATTTACCGATTCGGTAATTCCCATTCATTCCTTTGGGCCTGGAGGCCCATAGGAATGAATGGGAAGCCATTCACTATTACCGATTCGGTAAATACCGAATCGGAAATAGGGGGAACATATTCAAGGGTGGAAGGGTGTCATATTGACACCCTGTTGCACCCCTGAATCGTGTATGTGTGCACATGTGAAACACATACATGCCCTAAGGGCATGTATGTCTGCGACATGGCACTTTTAAAAAAGCACAAATTTGTTTTTTTAAAGGTTTCGATATTTACCACCAACTTGTAGTTGGTGGTAAATAACGAATCCTTAAATAAAAAATGCACTCACTTGAGTGCTCCCTACATTAAGGATTCAGTAATTTACCGATTCGGTATTTTAAGAATTCGGTAATTTACAAATTCTTTGAATTACCGATTTAGTAAATTACCGAATCCTTGAAACCTGCCTCCTACATCTCAAATCCCTAAACACCGGTCGGTAACGGTGAACTTTACAGAATTTCACAATTACCGACCGGTAATGCCCCACCCACATATGGCCCTAAGTGACGTTCTGGTGGCAATATGCCCTTCTCCATGTTTACAAAGCGGTGTTAAGCTACTTTTGTGGCTTAACGCCACCTTGTAAACAAGACCCATGTACATGCATCATTTAGCATGAAAGGGGCATTCAATGGGTGTTGCTGTGGGCGTTGCCCCAGATTTACAAGGAGGTGTTAATCTGAGGCAGCGCCAAAAACCAACACCGTGCAAGAGCAGGCATTAGAATGGCAAAATGAGGAGACATACTTTTATTTCACCTTGTGTTTGCTTTTTCTATGTGTGCTGCAGAATGCATCACACATAGAAAGAGCAACATGCCATTTATGAATATTTATGTGCAGAAAGGTGTCCCTCCCTGCACATAAACAATCATTAAATAATGACAATTTGCTACTTCTATATGTGCTGCAGAATGTAGCACACATAGAAGTAACATATAACCATTAGTGTTTATATGCAGAACTGGACACCTGACCCCTACTGACAACATCACTGTCTAGTCTCCAGCTCCCTCTGTACCCATTATATATTGAAGCAGACTGGAGGTTTCCTCAAAGAAAATGAGTTTTTGCAAAATCTGAGAGGAGGGTCAGGTTTTGAGAACATCCACAAACCAGAAGGTGATTCCAGGGTAGTCATGTATGGAGTTGGTTGATGATATTTCTTCCTGGGGAGGGCAACAGGCTAGCACTAGCCTCCTTAGCTGCATAGACAACCCCCAATGCAACATTTATTGGAGGAGGGGCATGCCCTGAGATTACTGCCATTGATGGCCTTACAGGTACCTTTGTCACCCCATTAGTATCCCTCAGTCCTACAGGCAGTCACTTCTGTGTGAGTGTAGCCTGCTGTATCAAGTGGAGCATGCAACTTTGATAAAAGTGTGGGTCTGACCTTTCAACAAATCCTGGAGCCTAAGTGTGCTGGGGTGAGTTGAGTGTTATTCTGTTAACAGGGGCTTGGGGATTTTGGTTTAGACAGGGTTCTGAGCTTCTCTTTCAGATTTTTGATTTAATACTTTTTACTATGTTTAAGGTTAAAAAAAGAAAGTAGTAACACCTTTACATACTACTTAGAGTACTAATTTTATATAATAAGTCCTGCCACTGTAAATCACAGTTCAATATTTAAACACTATCCTGTATTAATTAGTCAACCCAGAACAAAATGTCTCCAAAAGAATTTCTCTGAGAACAGAAATAGAAATAAGTAGGGTGAAGGGAGGAGGAACAATAAACGTGAGACTCATGTAACAAGTATTTACATTCTTTCCCCTGTGCTGCTGCAGGGAACAGCGTTTACAACGCAACTTTTATCATGCACTACCTTTACCACGCAAGTTTTACAACGCAAGTCGTTACAACGACTTGCGCTGGGGGGCGCTGTAGGATAGGGAATGGTTTAATTTACTATCCGAAACCTTCCCTACTATCCACGGGGACTGGAGTTGGAATAGTAAATAAAACTATTCACTATCCAGAGCCCCCCAACGCAAGTCATTGTAACGACTTGCGTTGTAAAAGTTGCGTGGTAAAGGCATGCGTTGTAAAAGCATGCGTAGTAACGACATACATCCTGCTGCTGCACATGGCCTCTCTTCAGTTTTTCGTGGTATCCCTTGTCAGCCTTTTTCAAGTTTAGTGTTTGTTTTGTGCTTTCCAGAAAGTGTCTCGCTAATTGCGGATCTGTGAATGTGCCTCTCTCCTTATCCTACAACTGATGTTTTGCTGCGTATGATTGGGAGGCACTACAGCCCAATGCAAACATAAGAAAATGCTTCTTTTTGCATGATCACCCCCAAAGTTTTGGTCTGATGCTGCTGATTGTTTGACTCTGTTAACCAGACCGCAGTGCCAGTGCTTTTGACCCTTAAACGTATATGTTTGATTGGCTATACCCAATTGTCATAAATTAACTTAGTTATAACTCCCTAGCAGATGGTGCTAGGGGTCCCAGGGCCTGTAGGTTAAAGTGTCACACCAGGGCTGCAGCACATATTGTGGCACATGGGTGAGAAAACGAGAAAACATACCTCCCAGCCTGCCACTGCAGACTGACAGAGCAGGTTTAAACTGCTAACTAGAACTAGCCATGGAAACAAATCTAAACTAATGGCAAAGCACATTTTAAGCCCATCTAAAAAATATGTCATCCCTACAACAGGCCTATTGAGTCCTAAGGCAAGGCACTGTTTTTCAAAAAGTAGGACATATATTTTTATATGTCCTAAAAGTAACAACCCAAAATCTAGCAGCCCCATTGGCAAGTACAGGGTTACATCCTGACAACTCAGCTGTGTTAACTTCTGAATGGGACTACTAAAATTGGTACTTCAAGGTATCAATTTAATTGTCACTGTAAACCCGACTCAGTGCCAAAGCCGAATTTAATGTAACAATTGAGTAAAAGCAACTTTTATAAAGTTGTGACTCTATTGCTCAAGTTTTCCAGTTGCTACACAGAGATGCTTAGCCACAAGACTGTCTTCTGTCCTCCTGGGTTGGAGTGTGAATGACTCTCATGAGTAAGAACAATAGAGAAATAGCCAACTAAGAAGGTCCACTGGAGAGTGGCAAGGTCAACTAGGTAGAGTCTAACACCACAAGGTTTGTTCAAAAGAACCCTTACACACCAACCTGGCTGGTGTCATGCTTCATCATTGGGTTCCCAGTTGGGTAGCGGAATGCTATCCAACTGTGCTACAACACCTGATTACAGTGGAGCAGGTTTTTTGTGTTTGTTTATGTGATGGTGCTGGGAGTGAAGTGGCGTTAAAAATACCTCTGCGAAACTCACTCAACAATACTTTATTCCCAGTGGCCCAGGGTATGTTTGAAAAATGATGAGATGGATAATGTATCAGAGCTACAGATATGTGTCTGGATTATACTTTGGTCAACATGTTTCAGCTCTCGAAAAATTAAGGAGCTTTCTTCAGGACCTCTCTATACTGACTAATGTGAAAAGGTGAGAAAGTGAGTGGTAAAATTTGAACCACGTGTTTAATGCATTTTTACACACTCGCTAAGGTGTGCTTATCATGCTTAGATGGACTAACCATGAGCCCTGGTCCATCAATGGTAAAACTCCTGGGAAGACTGTGGAGAAAGAATGACAAGACAACACACCATATAACACAACATTTTTTTTGTAAAAAACTTGCTTGTAGTTTATATTGTCAATTCCATACTTAGTTATCTCCCCCAAGTGGTGATAGAAACATTCAGTGTCACTCATACGTGCTTAGCCACTCATACATATGAGCAATTGTACAGTAAAACAGAATTTAAACAATGTTTACTTACGATAAATGTGAGCATGCTTGCGGTGTGGTCAGGTCATGGGTTCGTGCTGCACAGCTAAGAACAATAGAGACCTGCCAGTGGAGGGATCCTGTCATCTTGGGAATGAGAAGAATAGTGCACTCTGGGATAGCTAGATGCCACACTTCACTGGTGGTTATCATCTGGTAGAATAGTTCCCACTAGCCCATTGACTAGTGATTGCCACATCCTAAAGGGGATTTTCTGGGCATAAATATGGTACCCCTGGCGCATAGACCTCAGATCACACCTGGATTGGAGAGAAGACTGAAGAAGAAAAACCCAGCTGTTCCCTGAACCTAACCAGAAAGGCTGCCCCCACCTCTGGACTCCACCTACTGATCCTCTGGCTAACAGAGAGAGGACTGTGCCTGTGGTGCCATGCTCATAGAAAAGCTACTCCAGAGTCCCATACAGAAAAGTTGAACTCTAAGAGTCAGTTGGCAGACTTCCAGTTACAGCATTAGGGCCGCTAGAGCTGAATTAGTCCGTCGTGGCCAATCATTATCCGAAATTGTTTGACCGCTGCTGACCGACAATGTGCAGCCTGGATGATCAAGTTCTGATGTTCAAATCTGCACTTGAGTCATCAAAATGTAGTTTGATCATCTAAAAACGGACACATGTCTTCACCAAAGGGAACCATTGGTTTTGCTGTGACTGGAGACCAGTAGTCCGGTGGCAACTGGACATTTGATGCAGCAAAGAGGTCTTTGAGAGACATCGACCCCTGTGGCCAAAGTTGCCCGACCTAGATCGTGGACCGAGGAGTAACTCCAGGATGACCCCTTTTGATTGCACAGCATCCGTAGCATTCTTTATCCCTTGGAACAGGACCACTCCATTGAAGTTTATAGCAGTTAGCACATAGTGCCAGAAACAGGGCTTGTGACTGTTTTAGTGCCAAGGGAACTGGCCTACTACTCCTTATTTGTGACTGTGACCTTCCCCCTGCTGGATTTGGTCATCCTACTTGAGCCGGAGTACCCAAATTGAATTCTCAAAAGTTTCCAAACTTTGCTGTTATCATTCTCTTATGCACATTTGAGCAAAAACCTGAGATTTACGTTTTACTTAAAAATCTATTTTTCTGGACACTTCTGGCAAATTTTGTTCATTTTGGTGACTAAAATTCATAAAAATATGATCTATTCTTATAAAAATGGTTCCGTTTTCTTTCATGGTGCCTGGGTTTCTTATTCTGTATTTTGTTACTTCTGAATGCATTACATTTATTCCTTTGTTTAAGCCTGACTGCTCGAAGCCACAGCTGGCAAGAGTTGAGCTGAAGTTTAGCAACCAAGCCTGACTCGGACCAAGTTGGTTCTGTGAGTGTATTCCACGGTGAGGTCGCACAACCACACCATTTAACACACCACAGTACCTCACAGCAAACAACACTTTCTTGACTAACTGAGGCTCTGCCATCTTGTATTTTATGGTTCTGCTCCAGTTCTGGCAAATCAGCTCTTTGCTTCAGCTCTTTAAAATGTCCTCAGTTCTTTGAGGCTGCTCTTGTGGTCTCCTTTATCATGGCATTCTAATTCGGAGTTAAACTGACAGCTTGGGAGTCCTCTGTACCACTGTCTGCCATGTCTGGAGCACCAGTGTACAGAATAACACAAATATTTCCTTTCTCTAGCACTCTTGCTTTTGATTTCTTTGGGTGGCATGACCTCAGATATCCACCTTTATTCCCTTGAGTGGTCTTTGTGTGGCCCAAATATTGTCAACTGTCTGGATTTTCCAGGCAGCTTCATTGATTGTAGGTGACCCTCCACGGACTTCAGAGCCTAAATGTCCACCACTCCCGCTCTCACCAGCTCACTGTGAGGCCACACCTGGTAGACATCCACAGGTTTTCTGCCCTGAACACCAGTCTTCTGGGGCCTCTTGCTGGTCCTTGAGAGGGGTGCCACCTTCCTCCCCAGATCTGCACCAAAATTAGACTGTTTGCATGCAAGGGACAACGTCTTGTGGTCTTTCTTCTGCTCCACGTAAAAGTTGGGATGACATCTAGAATACCAGCTGAGGGAAGGCTAACACCTCAGTGTTTCTTGGGGCTAGGCGGGGAAACTCGAGTTCAAACTTTGGCCAACCTGTGCCTTGTCCACTCTGCTTAGAATGTGTCGGTTGTTAGAACTGTGTTAGAACTGGCTATTTCTGTTTGGCTAAGGCTGACGCCAAAGCCAGGCAGAAACCACCATTCTATTCAGGGCAAGGAAGTCACACGCCAAAATAACCCCTGCTCACCCCCTTGGTAGCTTGGCACGAGCAGTAAGGCTAAACTCGGAGGCAATGTGTAAGCATTTGCGCCAGCGCACAACAGCAACAACATACTAGGCACACCACAAAAGGAACTCCACACAAGGTTATTATAAAATAACTTTTGTATTGTAAAAACACATCAGATAGTATCACACAAAATACATGGTGCCAACTGGCACGGGCAATATTCACAAGGGATTATTTACAAGACAGGGCCACATGGGCCACTGTCAGAATAAACACTTTTAGAAATAGAAATACTTGGCAGCCGCTGGAAGGGGTAGGTGCGGAAACATGAGCATTCCGACATAACCTATTTCCGGATACTCAAACGACCAGCGCAGCATAGCCTCAGGCACCTGGCCTGGAACAGAGGGCACATACATCAGCATCTACCTATGGAGATTCTGTTGCATTTCCTTAGATTCACTCTAGGACATTGCACCACTAGTAACAAGACGACTAATGGACATTCTTTAGTATGTATACCGTCCCCCCTCTTTTCTAATTAGAGGTGCTTCTCACTTTTTAGGTCCTGAAGAAACGCCACCGATCTGTCTGACACATAGGCGTGAAACATGTCGACCTTTTGACCTGTCACATTGGCACATTGTAACCTTACGTGACACACTAACCTGTTGGTTTTTTATCAGACCAAGGACACCATATTAATAAAAATATACTATTTCGGATGCCCTTAGGTATTTTTAACTCACTAGCACGCACCTTTCTATTCAAAAGAAACACTCCCATTTTTACAAACTGAGCCCTCACACCTGCATGCACCATACGGCGTTTTCTCTTTAAAAGATCTCCGCTAAAGAGACCCTTCGGGGGCCTGTCGGACATTGCAGCGCCGGTCTGACGAGGAGCAAAAAAAGCCTGATGATGAAGCATGACATTCTTCGGGGTGTGTGAGGGCGAAAGAGAGGAAAGATTTGATCTTCCCCTTCGGGAGTGTATCCTTGAGACCGAGGAACAGTATCTACCTCTCTTCACTTCTCTCTTTCCGACTTTTGTCTACCCTCCTCTACCCTTCTCCCTACCCTTTACTCACTTTCTCTCTGTATCTATACAGTGGGTGACATTCACGCACCCCCTGGTCATGGAACTGTGTCCATTTTTGATATAACTCAGGGATGTGTGCCATGTCTGCTCTTCAGTTTGATCTGCACCAAAACACACACCCTTCAATTGCAGTGTGTGGGTGTAAAGGTGAGGTGTCTCTAAAGTGGCCCAGAGGTGTGCAATTGTTAAGACAAAGGTACACTTTTGCGAAAGAACACTGGCACTGGGGCTTTGTTAGCAGATTCCCAGCACACACTCTGTCAAGTTGGCATCAGGTATCTGGCAAAAAGTGAGGGGGTAACCATGCAAAAAGGGGCACTTTCCTACAAATCGTACTTGAAATCATGATGTGTTTTCTGGATCTATGACAGAATTTCGACAGACAGAATTTCGACCTACACAAATATCGGCGTAATTATATCGATAGCAAAAATATCGACGCACTATGTACAACATGGTAAGTACCAAAATATCGAAAAATTTATATCGATGTTAAAAATATCGTTGTTAAATATATCGATTTTTTTAAATGTAAAATAACATAAAAAAAACTGTAAATAATACTTATTAATTACTTAAACATATTTAAATATATGTAATAATTGTTAAAAAAATAATAATACATATTTAATAAAAAAATAAAATGATAAATCATATATAATATATAATTACTTAACAATAATTACTATTCCCACTCCAGTGGGTGCAACAATAGGGAAAACTGACCCTGAACACTAAAAATACCCCTTTACCCATAAACTGAAAACTGACCCTGAACCCTAAAAATACCCCTTTACCCATAAACTGAAAACTGACCCTGAACCCTAAAAATACCCCTTTACCAAAGAACTGAAAACTGACCCTGAACCCTAAAAATACCCCTTTACAAAAGAACTGAAAACTGACCCTGAACCCAAAAAATACCCCTTTACCCAAAAACTGAAAACTGACCCTGAACCCTAAAAATACCCCTTTACCCAAAAACTGAAAACTGACCCTGAACCCTAAAAATACCCCTTTACCCAAACACTGAAAACTGACCCTGAACCCTAAAAATACCCCTTTACCCAAAAACTGAAAACTGACCCTGAACCCTAAAAATACCCCTTTACCCAAAAACTGAAAACTGACCCTGAACCCTAAAAATACCCCTTTACCCAAAAACTGAAAACTGACCCTGAACCCTAAAAATACCCCTTTACCCAAAAACTGAAAACTGACCCTGAACCCTAAAAATACCCCTTTACCCAAAATTAATTAATATTACAAATAAATTACTTCCCACCCTATTCCCCTATAAACCCACAACCCGCTCCAGTAGTAAAACATATAATTTAGTTAAAAATATACATAAATTATCAATTAATTAATCAATTAATCAATTAAAATAAATCATTGCCAATTAATATTTAATTGCAAAATAATTTAATCATTGAAAAATAATTATTTAATTACAAATAAATTACTTCCCACCCTATTCCCCTATAAACCCACAACCCGCTGTGGTAGTAAAACATATAATTTAGTTAAAAATATACATAAATTATCAATTAATTAATCAATTAATCAATTAAAATAAATCATTGCCAATTAATATTTAATTGCAAAATAAATTAATCATTGAAAAATAATTATTTAATTACAAATAAATTACTTCCCACCCTATTCCCCTATAAACCCACAACCCGCTGTGGTAGTAAAACATATTATTTACTTTTATATATTTTTAAATTATAAAAACATATTAAACACTTATTATAACAATTAATTTAAATACTTAACTAATATTTCTAACACATATTAGTAAATCGAAATTACTTACATCGATATATATGCTATCGATATTAGTAATTTCGATATTACTTACCTTAGGGTCGATATTCTGGCCATCGATATTCTGGACATCGATATTCTGTCCCATCGATATTAGCAACTCGATATAAGTGTAGGTCGAAATTAAAAACTCGATATTTTGACTGTTTACCGTGTTTTCTGTACTACTGTGTACCTTCTTGTTTCTCTGTTGCTAAAATTCAATTAAAAAAAGGCATAGAATGGTAACCTGTTTTATAGCCAGTAGCTGCCATATTTAATGCATCCATTTGTGTAGTGGGGTTATCAGGCCATTCCCACATAGCATCTAATGCTATCTTTGCTCCCGGCTTCATATGCCGGACCTGGTTGAGATTTGTACAAGTCCACATGTTCCAGGAATTGAGCCCCCACCTCCACCAGTATCGAGTCTACTTTAGTTAGTGTCAGGTCGCCCAAATAAAAGCTGTTAGTTCCTTTACATGGGTTATTTAGGCTTCAGTGATAAAACTGAGCACAAAAACACTATATTGGAGATGGCATTTCACAATGTTAGCTGTGTTTTGGTGCCTGATTAATACTTTGGTTGTTAAAGGTAAGGAGTGACTTGCAAATGTTCTTCTGCACCAGTTTTATATCATTTAATACTCCGTTCTTTGTGTTTGTGCAGGTCTCTGCCTAGAAAAGCCGAGCTCCTGATAGGCACTAGGGTTATAATGGACACATACCAAACTAGGCCACCAAGTACTTCTCTTCAAAGCACCACAACATTTAGGCATCACCAGGACATGTGCTCATAACCCCTACTCTTACGGAATCTCCAGCAGACTGCTGATATGTTTGGCTAGTAGTGTCACGGTTTCCCTGGTGAGCGGTGGCTCTTGTCCAATCTTCTACAGAGGACCTCTTGATGGTGAACGTTGCGCATGCTCCGTGCCATGCCAGCCCGAAGGTGTATCCCATTTCTTATCTGCAGCAGATGCCCCCAGGTTGCTCTCCCATCTTCAATGCAAGGTCTTGTGTTCCTTCTCTGTGCTGTGATCATCATTCTTTGTGACATCAGATCCTCAGGGCCTGGGTGAGAACTCATTAATGTTTTAGATGGTGTGAGTGATCTCCAAGTTGCCTCCTGTTGCATGGTTGCTTTACCCAGTCCCTGAGCTACTTTTAGTGTAATCGTTCACACTCTGCTAGATTGTAGTCTTTTTACGCTTCATGTAGTATTTGATGGCACCTGCACTGAATGAAAGCAAATTAATATGCAAGCTTTCTACCTCTATTATTCTAAAGGGCTGGCTATTATTTAGGTGAGACGTCCTCAATGATATGGATAGGCATGAGAGGGAGAGTCAGGGCCAAATTCACAAAATGCATTTTGGAGTATGTAAAGTTGTACTCCAATACAACGACGTTGTGTGCTAAAAACTACAATTCACAAAACTTCGGTCAGAGAGCTCTGCCTCTCCTATCTTATGTGTATCAGGGTGTCCGTCCAAGTGGTGAAGATCTCTACACAAATAAGTAGTATTATAATAGTCTTCAGTAGTAAATGTCGGAAAATTAAGGAGGGGTTTTAAAGGGATTTTTTAACCTCATGCGCGCTAGCGGAATTCCGCTCGTACGCTGAGATTTTTAAAAGCGCATGTTACGTGACGAGCTGGGCTCGTCATCAGCGTGCGAGGAGGCTACGCCATGACGAGCCCAGCTCGCCATCAGCGTGGAAGGGGTTAATACAAACCACATACCCTCAGAAGAGTAAGACCCTAATTATGATGCCGGTCGGACGAGCGTCTGACCGGCATCGTTGTGGTAAAGGGACTGGCCAACATGTAGTCGTCAGTACCGACCGCCAACCTAGAATCCGACCACCGTGGGGCGAGTCGGAAACATGCCCCTTTGCATTGAGGCTTGTGCTGCGGCCCAGAAAAGGACTGCAGCACAAGCCCCAATGCCAAAAGGCATGTTTTTAAGCATCCCTGCACCCTGTGTAAGGCAACTCACGGTGCCTGCCACATGGGGCATGGATGTTTGTGGGGACATCTGTGGTGGCCCCTAGCCTCATAGCGGAGGCCGCGGAGGGACGGTGGCCCTGCTAGGAGCCCCCAAAGTCCATTTCCGACAGCCTTTCAATGGCAGTCAGGCCGCCATTGAAAGGTTGTCAGAAAGGGCCATCGTAATCCCTATGGCGGTGCCTGAGCAGGCACTGCCCTCATTATAGGGACTACATTCTGACTGCAGTGGTCGGTACCTCACCCATGAGGTATGACCGACCCCGGTATAATGCAGCGGTCTGACTGCTGCTTCAGATGTCCATGTGGCCCTAAGTAAGTAACTATATTTGGGGCATATTACCAACAACTAGCGATAATTATCTCTATGTTGTCTTAGCGGCAATATTTTTATCGCCGAGCTGCGGCGATTTTTATCACTTAGGAACCTTGCTATTATCAAGGTTTATCTCCTAAGCGATAAACATCGGCCGAAATGCATGAATATCGCTGAAAAGTCAGCGATATTCATGCATTACCGAGCTAATGCTCTTAGCCATGTTATCCACCTACCATTGGATAACATGTCTAAGAACTGCTCAGGGGCAGGTGTTAGCTTTTGGAGATATTCGTGCTTACCGCGAATATCTCCAAAAGTTGGTAATAGGAGATAGCGATGTTAGCGACTGTTTCCAGTCGCTAACATCTTGGCACGCCCACTTTGCATCTCATTAGTGATAAATATCACTGACATGCAAAGCGGTGCCCAAGATGGTCGCTATCTCCTACTAGCTGTCGCTAACTGGTGTTAGCGACAGCTAGGTAATAGGGAGATAATTTTATCTCCGCTTTCTTGGCTTTTAAAGCCAAAAAAGCGAAGACAAACCAACTTGATAATATGCCCCTATATTTGCTTGGCTGATTAAAACCTTTGCAATGAGGCACATGCACAAATATACAGTACAGGTTAGGGATTGTACAATCGGTGATAGTTCAATAACTTGTGTTTCCCAGTATACGTAACATGCTAAAAGTAAAATCTGAAAAGAGGCATTTTTGGTTATATAACAGGAATATTTTCTGCCCCCCCCCCCACCACCCCCATGCAGAGGTTGGATCCCAGTTTTTGTTTTATGATATAAAAGGATAAAATAGCTGTGTTCCAACCGACTGTGTTGCCCAGTCAGTTTTGTACAAGTTCTGTGGTTCTGTGCAAGGCTGCTGCAAGTAAAAGTATAAATTACTATATGTTAGTGCAATTTTATGCAATTTAAATGCAGAATAAACCACTCCTAAGAGTTATAAACTATGTTAATTATTATAATAAAATCAGTTACTAAGCTTCTGGATTCTTTAACACCAGTGCTTATCCGCGGCTGCTGGATTGTCCTAGTTTAATCCTTTGTGGTTCCCTTATAAGAGTAAGACAATTGCTATTAACTAAGTTTATTTCTAATTCTACTCCAGCCCGAATAGTAACAAACCAGGCTTAAATGTATTACAGCCCAGCCTTGAAGTCAGTGAAGAACCATGGCCAACCACTGGCTGTGCAACACACTTCTGTAGAAAACAGTAGCGGTAGTCGGTAACACCAACACCTCATAGGAAATAATGTAAATTAAATAATTCTAAACTTAAATAGATTTTTTATGTTAAAAAAGTAAGTATAATTAATGATACATTTTATTTTTAATTTAATAATACACTTCCATTTAAAATAAAATAAATTAAATGTTTAACTTACTTTAAAAAGTCTAAACATATTGCAATTAATTATAAACGTTATTTATAAACATGTTTGTTATAAATGAAATAAAAGTAAATATGTGTGTGAAGGTGGGTGAATTTAATTTTGTAAGACAATAAATATTATATTTAAAATAATTCACAATACAACATTAATTGTAGAAGGTAGGGTGCTCTTTATTTACCATTAAGTAGTCCTGTGTTAGTATTATTTGTTTAACATCATTTTACATTAAATTATTATTTTTTTGCAATAAGAAACTTTATAAACTTTCCATATATTTTCTTGTAGGCAGCTCTCAAAGATCTTCACTGGCCTAGAGGTCCACAAACAGGTAGAAAGATAATAGTAGTAACTTTACACTCATAAATTCAGGCATGGTAGTCTCCACCCTCTCATTTGCGGAGTGGAGACACTTAGGTCTACAATTATTTAAACATCGCCTCTTAGAAATGGTGAATAGCAAACAAAGGTGGATATTTACACCTAGGTGGAGGAGTAGATCTACACGTGAGTAGTTATGATCTCACCTTTGTGAATCAGCCTGTAGCGTCGTAGGGTATAGCACGTGGTGCCCCTGCAACCTCTTTTCTGTAGCTTTCTGGAGTGAGGGTATTCTTCTTAAATGGACAAGCAGCAGCGGTAGAGTCCAAAAGCACCCTGATACCAGGTGGTGTAAAAGTCTTCGCCTCCTACTTTTCTCCCTCTTCTTTCTGAACACTACGCATCTTTCTCACGCCGAAAAAGCGCTTGGACGCCTCGTCAGGGGTAGTAAGCACTATATAAATGCAATTACAATGCAATACAATACATAGGATGTTTCACTGGTCCTAACTCTGTATTATCTTCTAAAGCACTATACATTACAACGGAAACAACACTTACAATGCAACTTTTACAACGCACTACCTTTACAACAAAACTTTTACAACGCAACATCCATTACAACACATGACATTACAACGCAACCATTACAACGCATGTCACTACAACGCATACCCCTACAACGCATGTCATTACAATGCAGTCATTACAACGCATACCATTACAACGCATAGCTACACTATCCAACACTTACCCTACTGTTGCACCCCCTGGAGTTAGAATAGTCATTTTTACCCCTACACTATCCAACACTTACCCTACTGTTGCACCCCCTGGAGTTAGAATAGTAATTTTTACCCCTACACTATCCAACACTTACCCTACTATTGCACCCCCCTGGAGTTAGAATAGTAATTTTTACCCCTACACTATCCAATACTTACCATACATGCAATGTAATGGTATGCGTTGTAAATGTAGTATGCGTTGTAGTGGAATGCGTTGTAAAGGTAGTTTCAAAGAATTCGTTGTAATGGCATGCGCTGTAATGGAATGCGTTGTAATGGATGTTGCGGTGAAAAAAATGCGTTGTAAAGGTATGCGTTGTAAAAGTATGCTTTGTACCGACATACATCCATTACAACAAATGAACACAGAGGCTCCACAGAAATTAGCTGCCTGAGTCCCATATCCAGTTGACAAACAAGGAAACTTTTATCAGCCAGTAGGCTGTAAAACCTTTCTGAGGCCTGCACAGGATTCTGGGAGTCTATATGCTAAGTACTTGGCTGATGCCCCCTTCTCTTTCAGAAGTTCATTTAAAAAATCCCTTTGCTTTGTTTAGCTTTCTTCACGTCTATTGAGCATTCTGCATTTGATTGCACAAAATTGCCTCTCATCATTTTTTTAGGTAGTTGTAGGTATATTGTCTTAGACGCGACACTGCCCTTAATGCTTTTTTTTGAAGACGCCTTCACTCTAGGAACAGGGCAATGCATGATGCCTTTCTCGCATGTTGAGCATGGCTATGATTCTTTCCAACAAACAATGAAGGCAATTGCTATGCATGGCAGCTACATCGACACAAATGTTTGCAAATAATATTTTAATCGCAGTGTATAACTGAACTTTCCTGCTGTGGTTCAGGTCTAGAACACACTTGGAAGTGTGTGCTGCATGCTAGTGTTGATGGAGTGCAGGAGTGGGAGGATGAAATTAGCAAAAACTCAATTTGAAAAAGTGTAACTTTGAGATGAGGGTGAGTCATCCAAGCCTGGAGGTTGTCTAGGGTGAAAGCCTCGAGAGAGATATCCCCAGGGTGAAGCTTTAACATGTAACTTCCAGGGCTTCCAAGTGCATCTTGACATAGTGTGTGGGTTCAGGTCTGGGAAGATGAGCCTGCTTTGGTGTCAAGTCCAGGCTCCTTGTATGCAGAACCCAAATGTAAGCCATTAGGACCATCACTATTTCGAACTAATTGCCAATACATGATCCTTTGGATGACTAGTCCTCGTGACACAGGCACAATAACTGAATAATAGGCACTACTGCCAAGGGGTTAGATAAACCTCATACAAAGATATCACGAACCCGGGTATTTATGTTTGAATTTTTTTTTTATATAGATAAAATGTCTTTATATAGTGCAAGTTTGCCTATCACAATGCTTTATTTTAACATGCTATACAAAAGACTGGATGTCAATACAATCGTAATTATGAATTGTTCTGCTTGAATTGACAGGAAATGTTTTACTTTTGAAGAATTATATTTTTGTATTTTGGACACTGTAAATATTTGGAAACGACAATTGTCTACGTGATTTAACCTACTTAGGTATTATGATTGTATTTTATTTACTACACTGTACCTTCTTCTACCCATTCACCTCTCTCTGTTTTGACACCTTGGGACCCTTTTTGTTTGACTAACTGAATATCGTGACACTTTCTTCTACGCTCACCAGATCCTGTCGTTTTTCCAAATTAATTCTCAAAACACTTATACCGTTTTTCTCTGAATTCTGTTCTGCGCGGCTTTGGAACTCTCCCAATCACTGCACTTGACTTAAGAACTACCACCTCTCTCTAAGCACGAATATAAACTCTTTTGTTGCTATGATATCACAGAATTAGCTTAATCACTTCCTCACACTAGGTGTTTCCTCTGTTCCTCTTGGGGTCAACTGCTCTCAGACCACACAACTTAAACATTCTCTCTTATCCCCTTCAACAGCCTTGAGAAAGCCCCGGCGCAAATCGCCAAGAGGGGGCGAAACACGTGTCGGCTGTCCTTGTTCTATGAATAAGAATAAAAATAAAGAAACTTCACTGCAAACAAAATTGTCTCTGTCCTCCATATCACGATCTGGAAAGAACGGATATTAATCTTGGAAAACTGATGTAATTTTATGTGGAGATCACACTTACCACTTCTCAAAACTGTTTCCTTGTATGCAGAAGCGCCTTTGTGTATTTCGTCTCCTCGCTGTGAATTGTAGAAGCGCCTCAAAGGCCTCCCTGTGCTGCCTTGTGTTCCATGCTGTTGTCTTCGCTCCTCCACCCTTTGGTGATGGTTATTGTGGGGTAAGTGGTTTGATAGCCACCTGTTTCGGGATGGTTTTCTCATCTCCGAGCCCTCTGCACTGGGGTTTCCTTGAAGTCGCTTTTATGTAACGTGCAGACTATGAGGCTATTATGCCTTACTTTTGTGCTCTTACTTACTTTAGAGGTAATGAAATCTCCAAACGTCTGCCCTACTGTATTACATTCCATCTTCCCCTTTAATGCTTTTGCCATATTCTGAAGTCCTTTAACCACATCGCTGCTGCACATTTTCCCCTCCGGTGCTGAAGACTTCAGATTTACATCGTTTCATGACGAGCTCAGCTCGTCATCAGCACAGCTCCACTGTGCCTCATGACGAGCTCAGCTCGTCATGAGCATGGAAAGGGTTAATTTCCATAGGGTGACTCGAGCCAAAGTAGGTCTTAAGAGCCACCTTCTAAAGATCTGCCATGTAATCCACACCACATATGTCATGTAAACACGTGATGAAGTATACCATCACAAACGGGGGACAAGAAGGGCATTATGGGGCTCGCTGTAATGGTGAGTTTTCTTTGTTTACCATGTAGGAGGTTGAGTGGAAAAATGAACTGGAAAAGGATGAAGTGTTAGTTAAGGTGATGGGTATGTTGAGAGAAAACAGGCGTTTGGATAAACCATGGTCTCTTGTTTCTGAGGAATTATCCATAACTAATGGTTTGTTGACACATGGAGTAAGACTTGTACCTCCATCAGGATTAAGGAAAAAATTGTTATTGCATGCACACTCTGGTCATTTAGGTATTGTAAAAACTAAAGAGATGTTACGTACTCAATTTTGGTGGCCTGGAATGGATTTGGAGATAGAAAGAATGGTTAGAGAATGTGTTGAATGTTGCGCTAGTGATAAAATTCTTAAAATTAAACAGATGCCCATGGTTTGTAGGAGCTTACCTAATCATCCCTGGGATGAGATAGCTATTGATATTTTGGGGCCTCTTTCTGGTGTGTCTGACACTCCTTATTTGATTGTGGTAATTGATTTGTATTCACGTTGGATTGAGGTGTGTGCAGTTAGTGACATTACGTCAGATTCGGTTATCAAGTTTTTGGAGGAAATTTTCAAGAGGGAAAGCTTTCCTAATAGCATCTTGTCGGACAATGGTCCACAATTTTGTTCTGGAGTTTTCGACTCTTACTTGAATAATCGTGGCGTTGTTCACAAGCGATCTTCTTTGTACCATCCTGAAACCAATGGTGCTGTTGAGAGAGTGAATAAAACATTGAAAGAATGTATTAAGCTTGCAAGGGCAAATGGTTTAAATTGGAAAGAAGCTCTTAAGGAAAGGATTGATGCCTATCGGTGTTCTCCCCACTTCACCACTGGAAAGTCTCCTTTTGAGTTATTTAAAGGCAGAATTCCTAATACAATGTGGTGTCCTGGTTGGATGAAATTGAATAAAGGGTTTCTGGATAACCGCATTGGTACTTGGAGGGAGAGGGAGTTGGAAAAGCAAACTTGTAGGAAAAGATATTTTGATGAAAAGAAATGTGCCCAGTTCCAAGAGGTCAAGATAGGAGACTTTGTCAAGATAAAAGCACCTGTTGGAAGGAAATCTTGGTCTAAGTACACCAATGTTAGACCTGTTATAAAAGTTTTTAAGAATGCTATAAAAACACAGGATGGGAGTATTTGGAATAAAAGTCGGGTGGTTGTGGTGAAATCCAAAAATTGTGTTCAAGATGATTTGGATGACGATAATATTATGTTTGGTGCTGTCAATGTTCCTCCACTTTGTTCTAGATATTCTCCTGGAGTTTGTGTAAGGAGTCAAAGAATACGCAAAGCTCCCGCTTACATGAAAGATTATGTGTGAACTCCTCTGTGTTTTCTATTTGTAGTTTTATTGTGTTGTTCTCTCTTTTCTTTAATTTTTTGCTGCATATTCTACTTTGTTTTTGTTAAGAAGGGAGATGTGTAATGGTGAGTTTTCTATGTTTACCATGTTATGCCTATGTTCCTTTAAAGAATACAGAATTCTGTGTTAGTAACATTCTGAGAGAGCGCAAACTGACCTAAATGTATAAATACATCACACTTACACGTAGTAAGCACAAGTCATGAAGAGAAATGCCATGAGTGCTGATAGTACATGCATCTATATTCTGAAATGTGCAGTTAACTTAGAGATTTAAGTAGAAGTGGAACTAATGCAGAAATGTGTGAAATTATATAACTTTATTAGACGTGATTAATCCTGAATCCATGTCGTGTAGCTGCTAAAATGTAAGATGGCATGCGGTTAAACGTAGAACGTGGTAGGCCTCAGGGCCTGAGCTGGAAGGGATGGGAAAGGTGTTTGTTCTCACGACATGGATTGCACTAATGTCTTTTAGTAGTAGCGTTAATGGGCCATATTTTATAGATGTGTTTACCGAATCATAGAATAGAGTATTAACATGCTATTAATTAATGAAGGATTTGAATGGTATAATCATTATGAGAAATGCTGTAGGCCTGAAATGTTTATAGACATTGATTTACACGTATTGGTCTGGGCCGAGAAATGTTGCAAACTTTTGTTGAAAGTCTATGAGAATTGGGATCTTGGCTGCAGATGTCTGTCTGCAAGAGAAAGGGGGGATCCAATTATAAATGAAATGAATAGAGGTTTGTTCAGGAGACGGCCCAGACACGGAGGAGGGTTCCGGAATGTTTTAAGGGGTATCAGCGGGCCGGAGAAGAGTCTGAGAAGCAAGGTCAACTCTAATGCACGAGGCCTCATCATGGAAAAAGCCAGAAGTTACACCACGTGAGGGGCGTCTCACGAGGGGCGTCTCAAATGCTGTTGTATGTTTTGTATTAGGGACAGCACCCCTGGGTGGAGTTAGAGCAGATGCCTGAGGACCCTTTAGAGAGCGGATGGGTAGGCAGAGAGGGGTCATGACTGGAGAACTATAGGTTTCCATCGAGAGACTAAGAGTGGGTGACTTCCCTAGGGGGTCATGCACCGCTGACACCTTTTGATAGGTTGAGACTTTGTTAAGTAGGGATACCATCCAGAGCAGGGTAGGGACAGCCTAACCTGAATTTTCCCTCCAGAATTAAATGACGGAGAGATCTCAATACGTGTCTATGCTTATAGCTTTATTATTCTTAGAACTTGTACTTGTAGTCTTCTTTGCTCGTCTGAGGGTTTTCAGAGAGCACATGTATGTAGTTGGGCCAGTGTATCTTGTGAATCTCATTCTGAGATGCCTGTACTTGCAGCTTATTCTAACTATATAATAAACCTTTGAAAGCTAGAAGTTGTTTGTGATCTTTCAGAGCGGAGTCCTTTACTGGGTGAACTAATTTGGTAAGAGATGCACTTTCTTCCCTCAATGACAGGCAACAAAGGTTCAGTCGACCAGAACGGGGTTTTAGATCAATAGTGATAAGGTATCGATCAAAATCTCGCCCCCGCAGTTGGTAGCAGAGGATGGTTGCCTTCTTGAGGAAGGTGATCTAGGCCAGGTTAGATTACCCCAAGGCTCCTAGAGATCGATGATCGGAAGAACCGCCCGCCGAAGAAGGTCCGGATGACGTGAGACAGAAAAGCAGCAGTATCGGTCGAGAGTGAGTATAAAGGGTCATGCGTGCTAGATTGCGGTGTTTTTGTATTGTATCTATGTTGTAATGTCTGGCGGAGTTGAATGCCTGTAGAGTGACTGTGGAACAGGTTGTGAGCGCGCGCAACCGGTGGAAATCTTAAGTTCAAGGAGAGCTTAAGTGGTTCGGGTGTATCGGACATCCAGAGTAATTGTCAACCAGTGCGAAGGGGGTCATGAGGTACCATTGATCACCCGAAAGACCGAGATAGGGGGAACGTAAGAGTGAGTGCGTGAGTAACGGACGCTGGTCGGAGGTTACTGTGTGTGTAAGCAACCTATCAGAGAGACAATAGATATTTCGTCAGTTGTGTTGACAATTACAGATAGACTGTGGACGTACAGTCGAGGGAAGTGACCGCTTGGTCGGAAGTAGTCATTTTTCAGGGTATGAATGGGACGCATGCATGACCGGGAGAAGAGCTGAGAAAGGAGGGGTGCTGCTGCGAAGCGGAGACGAGTGACGTCAAAAAGTGCTGCGCTGGGATTGGCCGGCCGGAGAAAGACCGCGCTGCGATAGGCCAGCTAGCAAAGCCGCGCTAGGATTGGTGGATTGTCATCAGGAAGTAAACAGAATATTGAGGCTGGAAATTGTGCGTAAAATTATGAAGTGTTTTAAATGGTTGAGAGCGGCGTTTAAAAAAGAGAGGCGGGGATCATATGAAGGGGAAGAAGCCCCGCCGAAGGGTACGCCGGCTCGTTATATGGCGGATAATGTTGGGCTGCATACAATTTTGTGGATTACAGAGTGGAGCAAGATTACAGAAGGAAATGAGGAACTGACGTTTCCGAAGTACGGGACGTTCAGGCTAGAGGTGCTACACCGATTAAAAGCAGTTATGACCTCAATGAGACCCCTGCCTAGACCGACCCAGTTTGAAGCTCTCAATGCTTGGATTAGGGCAGCGCACGAGAAGAACCTGAATAGACGACAGGAAAGGGTGAAACGATCGGTAAGGGCAGTGCAGGATGCCAAGTGGGATGCGGATGCTAAAAGATGGAGAGTGCATAACATGGAAGTAAATAAATTGTACCCAGTGTTAGAGATGCCCGGGAACAAAAGCCCCCTAGAAGAAGATGATGAGAGCGAAACAGAGGACAGCCTGATAAACAGATTATTGACAGATAGGCCACCCCCGTATAACAGAGCAGGGGGAGATGTCGAGCATAGTGAAAAGGAGGGGGGCAATGCAGGAGAGCATGGACCGCTTCCCAGTTCCGATTGGGATCCCGCTGCAAAGAAAGAACTGTCCCAGCCTAGTCAGGTGCAGCAGGTAGTCGGGAGGTTTGTGGTACAAAGGGCGCCGGAAACGGAGTGTGCCACATCCTACGCATTGCCAGATGCACTACAGGTACCTGTTACCATAGGTCCTATAGTATCGATTTATGACCCAGAAAGAGCCAGAGGGGAGGAACGGGTACGAAGGGACAGAGAAAGAGCAGAGATGGCAAGGAGGAACGATACGATTAACTCCCCAAGTCAGTTGCCGATACCAAGAGAGTGGAGCACCCCAGTACACACAGCAGAGGATCCAGGAGGGGATCCGGGGGGCCATAGATGGCCAGTGGATATGAGGGGATCAGGACGGAAATCCTTTCAGGAGTTAAACGAGTACATGAAGAAGTGGGAAGAGGCAGTAGAGGCTCACAAGAGCATCATAGCTGCGGAAGCTGGAAGAGAAAGTCAGGATAGCAGAGCCCGGACTCACTGCGGGGCTGAGGAGAGCAGTCCGGAGTGGGACGGGAGGGAGAAGGATAGTAGGGGAGTCACCCATTGGGTCCGGAGTGGAGGTAGATCAGACCTGGAAAACGGGGGCCCCGAGAGCGGGGGGGTGTCTCGCCCAATACACAGTGAAGAAGATAGGAGGACACGGGAGTACAGAGACAGCTTTAAGTGTATCCACTGTGTGGCCGGCAACCGAGAACAGAATGGGAGTTGCGAGGGGCCGCGCAACAGTCCCTGTGATGACGGACATGAGCGCAGTCCAGGGAATATGGGGAACCAAGAAGGGTCATATCAGATACTGAGTGATACTAGACCGAGAGAGAATGGAGACCGGAGGGAGAATAGCAGAGAGTCCTACTGTGAAAAGAGAGAAGAGAGAGAGAATGGGCAAAGTAAGATTGGGGGTAACAGGCCCGTGTTCCATCACCTTCCAAGACCGGATGGCCGAGCATGGGACCTGGAGAGATGGGAGCAAGGGAGAACACTCCTTAACTCTCCCGAACCCAAACGTAGGGCTCGGAGTTGGGATGGGAGAGAAACCTGTGAGCCTCCGTCGAAAGAGATATTGCGAGCTGAGATAAAAGCCAAGAGACTCGATGTCGCCAGCTTAAGGTCAGACCTGGATGACATGGTAGATGGTACCCTGCCTTTAGAAAGAATGGAAATGTATGAGCAGGATGAAATACTGTTCATGGCAAAAGACATCACTCGAAAAGCGAGAACGATTCATGAGAAGTTAGTCGAACTAGCAGGCAAATATATGGTGGACCTGTCAAGGACCAAAGCATTACAGGGTAACCACAGGCTACATTATTCAGATCGAGACCTAGATGAGAGAAGGACAATAGGATTGAAAACGCACATAAGGGAACTGATTACGGGAATAAGGACCTGGAGGGCACTAGATAAGTGGGAAGAGAGGTGGTCCAAGAAAGGGACCGTCAGGAGAAGCACGCTTGGTATGACACCAGGAGGACTGCAGAGAATAGAGGCATACCCTTTGCGTGAAGTTGCAAATGGGAACTATGTGCATGTGCCATGGAGTAGGGGAGATTTAGCTGCTTTTACCACCTCCTTCCCCAAATTGCGGGAAAACCCAGTGGAGTGGTACAAGCAAGTTGAGAGATTCGTAAAAATCTCAAAGGTCCTCTGGATAGATCTGAACACGCTGTTTGACATCGTAGTGCCAGGAGATTTGTGGACAGCATGCAAGGTTAGCGCTGAGTGGCCCACAACAGAGCCAGAGAGAGATGCTAAGACTAATGGGCCGTCTGAGACTGTGATGGCAAAATACGAGAGAGTGATGACATGGCTGAAAGAGAAAGTGCCAATGCAAGACATAGATTGGGTCAAAATAGATCGAACTAGACAGGAACCCAAAGAGACAGTTCACGAATACTATGAGAGATTGCTGAAGGCGTTTAAACAGTATAGCGGTCTGGATGTAATGGATCCAAAAGACATAGGGCAATTTGTGTCCAAGTTCGTCCTGGGCCTGAGACCGGATATTAGTTTAATGATTCAGCAACACCTGATTTGTTGGCAAAACAAACCCTTAGATGAGATCCTGAGATATGCCAGATACTGCTGTGATGAGATAGACTCCAAGGCAAAGAAGCTAAAAGAGAAACTGATGGTGGTACAGATGCAGGCAGCCGGAAAGGGGGGACAGCAGCAACAGCCGCAAGGAACAGGAACTGGGGGAAAGAAGCAGTATAGCCAGAACAAGGGCAATGAGGAGAACTCCACCTTTAGACCCCGAATAGACATAGCTGCCTTGAAGAAAACGACTCGGTGCCATCAGTGTAACGAGGTGGGGCATTGGAAACGCGAGTGTCCCTACAATGTCGAGATAGGAGAACAGGAGGTAGAGGAGGAAGTGGTCCAGAGTGCGCCTACGAGAGGGGTAACGCAGTACCAGGGAAAGGTGCTCAAAGGGGGGGGCCTCCTCCCCGAGCCCAGTTTCCCCAGCCACCCAGAGTAGGGACTATGGGTAAGACATATAGACAGATGCCCCTGTTTGTAGGAGGAGAGGAGTGCTATTATGTGGACCCACTAACTGGGCAGAGAGTGGAAAGGGAGGACTGCACCCTCGGGGCAGCCTTGGAGGTGGACCAAAGGGGACCCTATGTTGAGGCCGAAGTGGCAGGGTGCCCCACGACATTCCTAGTGGACACAGGAGCCACTAGATCCACGATCAGATCAGCCGCAGTCCCAGGCCTGCCCATGTCTGGAGAGACCATACAAGTGGTAGGGGTCGCTAACAGGAGAATGACCAGCCCACTGACTGAACCCGTGCAGGTGAAAATAGGGAAGTACAGTGATGAGCACCAGTTTGTGGTTTGCGATTCTAGCCCTGTATGTCTGCTAGGAAGAGACCTTTTGTGCAAGTTAAATTGTACCATATACTGCACACCACAAGGAGTGGAGGTATTGACTAATGACGATGATGCTGACTTCAAAGTTGCAAATTCCAGAATATGTGTGGAGCTGTATCCCACTCTGACAGTAGATGAGCTCCCCTGGGATCTGAGAGAGACCGTAGCACCAGAAGTGTGGGATTTCACTGGGGAAGAGATTGGATTGGTCAAGGGGGTGGACCCAGTGAAAATTGTAGTGAAACCGCATGCTGAATTCCCAAGAACACCCCAGTATAAATTGACTCCAGAAACGATTGCAGGCATAAAGCCTGTGATCGAGTCCATGATTAAGCAGGGAATATTGAAAGAAATCGTGGGTAGTCCATGTAACTCCCCGATTATGGGTTTGCAGAAACCAAATGGGAAATTCCGGATAGTGCAGGACCTCCGAAAGATTAATAACATAGTTGTTTCATGTTGTCCAGTGGTACCGAATCCATCAGTGATACTGTTTCAGATACCGTTCCAAGCAGAATGGTTCACTGTGATTGATCTTTGCCAGGCCTTCTTTTCGATCCCTTTGGACGAAGAGAGCCATTTTCTTTTCGCATTTAAGCTGGAAGGTCGCGTCCTAACATGGTGTCGTATTCCTCAGGGGTATACAGAAAGCCCATCGATCTTTAACCAGCTTCTGAAGAAAAATCTTGAAAGTCTAGTGCTGCCCCAGAGGTCAGTTCTGGTCCAGTACATAGACGACCTCCTTGTGGCGTCAGAAACAGAAGAAGCTTGCAGGGAAGACTCCATTGCTTTGTTAAATCACCTAGCTGAAAATGGGCACAAGGTGTCCCCGGGGAAGTTACAGTACTGCCTGACAGAAGTGCAGTACTTGGGACACAGAATTGAGAAAGGCAAACGAAAAGTGTCGCCAGACAGGATAGAGGCTATCACGAAGATGAATGCGCCTAAAACACAGAGAGAAGTCAGGATGTTCCTAGGGATGGTGGGGTATTGCCGACAGTGGATCGCAAACTTTTCACTGAAAGCAAAACCCTTGCAGAAACGCACAAGGAGGTGAGCGATCCGGTACCATGGGACAAAGACTGTTTGATGGCGTTCCTACAGCTGCGAGAGGACCTGTGTCGTGCTCCGGCTTTGGGAATGCCTGATTACGATAAACCATTCTTGCTTTATTGTTGTGAGAGAGAGGGTTGCGCGCTGTCTGTGTTAGTCCAAATTCATGGGAATGCCCGTAGACCAGTCGCTTATTTCTCGGCTACTTTAGACCCAGTAGCCGCAGCGTTGCCCGGATGTCTCAAATCCGTTGCCGCAACAGGTGTCAGCATCGAGAGGTGTGAGAATATTGTCATGGGGCATCCGTTAGAGGTGCACGTGCCCCATTCTGTTGAATTGTTAATGACCAGGACCAAAACACAGCATCTGACCAACAGTAGGCTCACGCGCTATGAGCAAGTTATTCTTGCTGCAGAGAACGTGACCCTCAGGAGATGCTCTGTTTTGAATCCTGCTACCTTGATGCCACTCCCAAATGATATCGATGATGATGATGAATGTACAGACCATGACTGCCTCGATGTGACTGAACTATGCACCAAACCAAGACCCGACATCGTAGATGAGCCACTGACTGACCCAGACGAAATTTTCTTTGTCAATGGCTCATGTGTAAGAGACGAAGTTGGGCAGTTGAGGGCAGCTTACGCTGTTTGTACAATTACTGGAGTTGTGGAAGCTGGATGCCTGGAAGGAGTACACTCCGCTCAGGTAGCCGAGATTATTGCCCTAACCCGTGCTTGCCTGGCAAGCAATCAAATTCGAGTCACCATATACACCGACAGCCAATATGGTTACGGGGTAGTTCATGATTACGGGCAGTTGTGGTCTCAAAGAGGTTTCATGACCTCTTCAGGCTCTCCCATTCGCAATGGAGAGTTTGTGCGCTTGTTGTTAGAAGCGTTGCAATGTCCAGCAGGTATCGCGGTTGTGAAGTGCACCGCCCATACCAGAAACATGGACTTCGTGTCACAAGGCAATAGATATGCCGACAAAGTCGCGCGGTATTGCGCGGAACAAGGGTACTCTTTCACAGAGGTGGAAGTGGGTGGAATAAATGTAAGAACTGAATTAGCTATGATACTAGAAACTGTTGACTCTTGGGACGAACTAAAGTGCATGCAAGAAAATGCTCCTGATTTTGAAAAACAAACATGGGAAAAGGCAGGATGTGTAGTGGGTGAGGCCCATTTCTGGGTCTCAGCAGATGGCAGAGCAGTGTTACCCAATGAAATGGTGAGCCCAATGGCTAGACAAATACATGGTCCCGTACACCTAGGAAGAGACGCTATGCTGAGAGTATTTAGGCAGACCTGGTACAATCCTAAATTTAGAGTAGCAGCCGAAGCAGTGTGCCAGCGTTGTGTGACCTGTCAGCAGTTGAATGTAGGGAAAAAGACACCAGTTGCACTGAGCCACATAGGGAGGTCAGGGGGTCCATTCAACCGCATGCAGTTGGATTTTATCGAACTGCCAAGGTGCAATCGCCTCCGTTATGTTCTGGTGGTTGTTTGCGTATTCTCCAGATGGGTCGAGGCATACCCTACACGTAGGTGCGACACCCTCACAGTAGCCAAGTTACTGCTTAGGGAGCTCATTCCGCGCTTCGGGGTACCGGCCTCTTTGGAATCAGATAGGGGAACGCATTTCAACAGCGAGCTTGTGAAGATGATTTGTGCGGCTCTGAACATAGATCAGAAATTGCATTGCAGTTACCGACCAGAAGCCTCAGGAATTGTGGAGCAGATCAATAGCACGATTAAAGCCAGAATTGCAAAAGTGTGTTCATCAACGTCCTTGAGTTGGCCTGACGCTCTTCCATTGGTCCTTATGAGCCTCCGTAGTACCCCAGACAGAAGAACGGGGCTGTCACCTCATGAGGTGTTGATGGGGAGAGCAATGAGGTTGCCATCTGTCCCAACTGCCGCACTGTTAAATATCACAGATGATATGATCCTGGACTATTGTAAGGGGCTGTCTGACGCCATTCATTCTGTGTCCCTTCAGGTGCAGGCTGCCGAGGTTCCATCGTGCCAGGACCTGTGCCATGACCTGTGCCCTGGAGACTGGGTGCTTGTACGAAAGCACGTGAGAAGAAGCTGCCTGGATGTTCGTTGGCGTGGGCCCTTCCAGATCATCCTGATCACGAACAGGGCTGTGAAGGTGGGAGGCCTGCCCAATTGGATCCACGCGTCGCATACGCGGAGGGTTCCAGCACCTCTGGAAGAAACAGCTCCTCTCTCGGATAGACGTCCAGCTGCGGACCGAGAAGCCATAGAGGGGGCCAGCCAAGCTGTAGAGGTGCCAGAAGAAGCGGGGAACGAGTCTGACCAAGCTGAGGACGGTCAGTACAACAGCGAAACAGACGACGCTACTGAAGGAGAAAGTAGCTGGGAATACGAGTCAGACACAGACCGGTCTGACAGAGGGAGCGAACAGACCAGAAGAAGAAGGAGTAGAAGGGTACGTGGAGAAGCTAATTGGCCGCAAAGAAGGAGCTCCAGCCTGAGGTCAACTCCAGAGAGAACCCTTCCTCCGATATCAGAGGACTCAGACCCGGAAGAAGGTGCTCAGGGCGCTGAAGCACCGGACCTGAGAAGGTCAAGAAGAGCGCGTGTGCCTAGCCGAAGATACTCCACCCCTGAGTGGACATATCTGGCGACAAATGTCTTTGGAACAGGAGACAGGGAGGATACGAGCGGTGGTGGTGTCCAGCTCTGAGCCCATCATCACAGTGGAAGTACAACTGTTGGTACCCGGAGTCGAAGCAGAAGGGTCACTAACTTTCATACTCCCCAGCCCTCCCCGCCTCAGCAAGTTAAAGCTCATGTTTTTCACAGAATTGCAATTCCCCGACTTTGGTACAAAGATAACAAGCCATGAAGAGCACATTCTTCGTTTGGAAATATTGAACTATGCTGTCAAAGCTGCAGGCACAAGCCTGATTGTAGATGCTTAGAGACTTTGTAAATAAATCAAGAAAAAGAAGATTACCTAGCGCCCAGGAAGCAGAGAATCTTAGGGACCTTCCTTTGAGTTGACGGAGAAGGGCTAGGGTTGTCTGTATAGAACTGTTAAAGGACTTTTTGCGAAGAAGGTTGTCAGCTTCCAGTTGTGTGGTTCTAAGGACAAAAGGAGTAAAAGAGACTGTAAAGGAACGAGAAGAAAAGAACTTTGTGCTGAGATAAGAGAGAGCCATACTGTCTGACGAAATGGAAGCCGGCACCCCGAACCGCAGAGCCAAGTGTATAATAGGCACACTAATAGTAGGAGTGATAATTTTAATAGTTTTAGTAGTCACTGTTTCCTATGTAAAGGGACATGAGGAAGAGGCACAGGTAACCGATGTGAAATCTGTAGTGATACCTAAACCCACCGTTGCTGGTGAGAAAAGGGAAAACATTCAAGAGAAAGCGTTATTAGCTGCAGAAGCTCGCAGGTTACACGTAGATGAGTCCCAAGGCGACTTTAGGTCAAATGCTTATGCTAAACTTTTGTATGAATACGTGGATGCCATGGAGGTCAAAGACTGCTATGTCTGCATGCAGTTGCCGGCGTCTGTAGATGAAGGCATTCGATATCATCACCTCCCGCTGACATATGGCATTACATGTAGCTTATTGCTTAGTATATTTTATGGGAGGGATAGTTTTGAATACTATTTCTCCAATTATGACTCAGTGTTACCAGAGGTCCCAAATTATAAGCAAATGAACAAATGGGACTACTGGAAGAGTGAAGACAGATTGGCCAAGTTTTTCATTCCTTGGATTACCTTAGATACTTCACATGCCCGTAGAAACAATCTGACATGCAAGGTGTCAGAAGTCGAGAAGAAGTTCATAGGGCAGGTGGATGATCGATACAGGAGACAAAAGATTTTGAAAAAATCAGGACAATGGAAAACAGATTGGACAGAGGAAGAGAGGGCACACAAGAGAAAGGGTAGTAGTGGTCCAATAGCTTTAGATAGAACGCAGAGAGGAAAGCTATGTCTTCACCGAGCCAAAACGTATTATGAAAATGTATACGTGGGAGAAGTTAGCTGTGAACATGCTTTCAATCTAGAATATTATACTAAGGATTTCCTAAAGGGAATGCAAGTGATTCCAAATGTATATTTTGTATGTGGAAGAAATGCCTACGTGAGACTACCTGATAACTGGTACGGATCATGTTACTTGGCAATTATCTTCCCCAAAATATATCATGCCCAAGACCTAGAGATCATCGAGGGCAAGGCATCATCGAGAGGAAGGAGAGATATAGGGGATGCAGAAATGGTTGGAGACGTATTTGGAGCTGTGTTCCCTCTTTTGGGACTAATCCTTAATGATGTCAAAATTAGACGACTGGCAACAGTCGTAGACAGGTTGTCTGCCAGCACTGCTCAGTCCTTAATGCTGGTGGAAGGAGAGATGCAATCGATAAGGGCCATGGTTCTTCAAAACCGCCTTGCATTGGACGTCCTGCTAGCAAAAGAGGGCGGAGTCTGTAAGGCTTTGAAGGTCCAGGAATGTTGCACTTACATTCCAGACAATTCAAAACCCCTTGAGAAAGTTATTATGAACATAACTGATATTCACAAGGAGATCGAAGATCTAAGTAGAGAAAATGTTTGGGAAAAGGTGGGCCATGGAATGAGTGAAGCTGGAGGTTGGCTCACCACATTAGGCAAAAGCTTCGTGTGGTATATACTGAAACCTATCATCATAATATTGATCTGTGGGATCGTGTTGTGGGGATTGGTGAGGGTATTCAAATGGTATAGAGCAAGGAGGCTGGAGAGGGCACAGAGAGAACAGCTGCAGAGATTAGCTGCCATACAAGATAGTCAGTACAGGAGTCTGAGGGCTCTGGAAACGCAGAAACGAGGTACACTAGCTATCACTGCAGTTTAAGAGTTAGTGATGACCCCGAGAGGTCATCAAAGGGGGGAACTGAGAGAGCGCAAACTGACCTAAATGTATAAATACATCACACTTACACGTAGTAAGCACAAGTCATGAAGAGAAATGCCATGAGTGCTGATAGTACATGCATCTATATTCTGAAATGTGCAGTTAACTTAGAGATTTAAGTAGAAGTGGAACTAATGCAGAAATGTGTGAAATTATATAACTTTATTAGACGTGATTAATCCTGAATCCATGTCGTGTAGCTGCTAAAATGTAAGATGGCATGCGGTTAAACGTAGAACGTGGTAGGCCTCAGGGCCTGAGCTGGAAGGGATGGGAAAGGTGTTTGTTCTCATGACATGGATTGCACTAATGTCTTTTAGTAGTAGCGTTAATGGGCCATATTTTATAGATGTGTTTACCGAATCATTGAATAGAGTATTAACATGCTATTAATTAATGAAGGATTTGAATGGTATAATCATTATGAGAAATGCTGTAGGCCTGAAATGTTTATAGACATTGATTTACACGTATTGGTCTGGGCCGAGAAATGTTGCAAACTTTTGTTGAAAGTCTATGAGAATTGGGATCTTGGCTGCAGATGTCTGTCTGCAAGAGAAAGGGGGGATCCAATTATAAATGAAATGAATAGAGGTTTGTTCAGGAGACGGCCCAGACACGGAGGAGGGTTCCGGAATGTTTTAAGGGGTATCAGCGGGCCGGAGAAGAGTCTGAGAAGCAAGGTCAACTCTAATGCACGAGGCCTCATCATGGAAAAAGCCAGAAGTTACACCACGTGAGGGGCGTCTCACGAGGGGCGTCTCAAATGCTGTTGTATGTTTTGTATTAGGGACAGCACCCCTGGGTGGAGTTAGAGCAGATGCCTGAGGACCCTTTAGAGAGCGGATGGGTAGGCAGAGAGGGGTCATGACTGGAGAACTATAGGTTTCCATCGAGAGACTAAGAGTGGGTGACTTCCCTAGGGGGTCATGCACCGCTGACACCTTTTGATAGGTTGAGACTTTGTTAAGTAGGGATACCATCCAGAGCAGGGTAGGGACAGCCTAACCTGAATTTTCCCTCCAGAATTAAATGACGGAGAGATCTCAATACGTGTCTATGCTTATAGCTTTATTATTCTTAGAACTTGTACTTGTAGTCTTCTTTGCTCGTCTGAGGGTTTTCAGAGAGCACATGTATGTAGTTGGGCCAGTGTATCTTGTGAATCTCATTCTGAGATGCCTGTACTTGCAGCTTATTCTAACTATATAATAAACCTTTGAAAGCTAGAAGTTGTTTGTGATCTTTCAGAGCGGAGTCCTTTACTGGGTGAACTAATTTGGTAAGAGATGCACTTTCTTCCCTCAATGACAGGCAACAAAGGTTCAGTCGACCAGAACGGGGTTTTAGATCAATAGTGATAAGGTATCGATCAAAATCTCGCCCCCGCAATTCCTTGTACTGAGAATGTCTTCTGAGATTCTAGACAGTTGGAGCTAGAGCTGTTCGTGGCTGAGGTTAATAAATCTTACCTCTCAACTTTACTTACTTTGTTACTCATCTTTCATGTGGTAAACAACACACTCGCGCCTTCCCTTACTACCTCAAACAAACACAAAATTTGGCGTGATAGCCTCAGAGAAATGCTGATTGCTCAATCAGCAAGTCAGCAGGTTAGTACCAGAGACCCAATGAATTCTGTATGCTGCTAGTTGTTTGTTACCTAAATTCAAGGCAATTCCAAGTATTGGACGAGGATAGCTCACTCACGAAATGTGACATGCTTCATTATTTACCACCTCGTCTCACCCTGGTAAGATGTTACTACCAAGGCGGATTTGACCTCAGAATAGGGATTTTCTGAGGGAGTAATTAGATATTTCTTCTCTCAGGACAATGACGACACCCAGCTCCTTTTTACATGTAATAAGGGTGAGGCCTTTGATGGTAGTCGGATCAAAGAATGCCTGGGCGCTGTTTTTGACTGGTTTCAGTGGCACAGTCTGAAATGCAGCTCCGATAAATCGGAGTTGCTTTTCTTCGGATGTCCGCCTGATCCCAGTTGGAAGACATGGTGGCCTCTGGACATGTTTCCTCCTGACGAAGCCTCTTCAAAAGCCAAAAATCTTGGCGTTCTGTTCGATGACGGCCTTTCGTTCAGACCCCAGATTATTGGGCTGTCCGGGAAATGCTTCGGCATTTTGAAAATGCTGCGGAAGTTTCTCCCGTTGTTGTCTCTGCAACATAAAAAAATCATTGTTCAGGCCTTGATAGGCTCGCGTTTGGACTACGCGAATGCCCTCTACCTCGTCCTGCCCAAATATCTTCTAGCACGTCTGCAGATCGTGCAGAATTCTGCTGCAAGAGCCATCTTTGGTCTTCAGCGCAGGGCAAAAGCCTCGGAGTTGCTCAAGAGACTGCACTGGCTTCCTGTCTCTAAGAGAATTACTTTTAAGGTTTTGACCCTTGCTTTTAAGGCCCTTCATTCGATTGGCCCTAAATACATCAGGAAGCGCATAGCCTTCTACGCGCCTAGGAGGACTCTACGGTCGGCTTTGTTGGCCAAAGCCGTTGTTCCCCCCATTAGACGCGCACGTACTGGAGGTCGCTCCTTTCGATACCTGGCACCTCGGTGCTGGAATGAGCTTCCCGTTTCCCTAAGAAAAGCCAACAGTTTGTTCTCTTTCAGAAAGGAGTTGAAGACCTGGCTTTTCTGTCAATAATATTCTTTCGGCCCTTTGTGAGTTGCTGTGTTGTGTACTCTTTTCCAGTTCTCTTTGCCAAGCGCCGGGACACTCCTCGGAGTAGCCGTGCGCTATAAAAGAGACCATATAAGATAACATATCATAACATAACATGATTTAGGTCTAGTTTATGACTTTTAAAAACCATGGGATAATCCACTAGAGTATCCTTTAATTTGGTGGGATCCTGGGTGATGAAAGGATTACCAAGGGGTAAATACAGAAGGCATACTGAGGTGAAATGGCTTGTATGCATCACTGTACAAATAACTGTGCCAACATGGTTCTGTCTCTAATCAGCCGTGGGTCTAAGGCATTTGTCAGAGCTGTGGCTATGCCCCTTACACTGCAATTAGTAAGTGCTGGGTGGGCTTAGATATAAACAGACGGTTGTTCGATGGGGCAAGTTTGGTGACAAGTGGGTTCTTGACCTTGATGAAAATTTGACTACAGGAGAGACCCACCCCGAACACACCATGAAGCAGCTAGTTAAATAGTTCTAGGTTATCGCTAATTATGATATCACTTGAAAGGTTGGTCCTCTGTTTATATATAAGCCCACGCAGCACTTACTAATTGCAGTGTAGAGGGCATAGACACAGCCCTGATTATTGATCATGCAGTTCTCTCCATTTGGTTTCTAGACTGTTACCCTGGGTTCTTAAGTCCTGGTTTACTCATCATTGAGAATGGCAATTTTGAGATACAACTTCACGATTCTATTAGCTTGTCATAAGGACCTTTTCACATTATTGGTTATTCTTTTTTCTTAATTAATCGGTCGTTGAGCACCACTGTCACTGTGCACTTACGTGCAATAAGGATCATTATGTTTTCTCACTAACTTTGTTCAGTAAGGTTTTTATTTAATGACTACACATAATGTGCTAGTTTTTTGATTTTTGTTGTGTGGTATCTGGATTACGTTAATTCCGGCATGTGTTAGGTTGGATCTTTATTGTTTTTCGATGCATGTTATAATATATATTTTTATAATGGTGGTGGGATCTGCATAATCATCGGTTACACGTTTAAAGATGGCGACCGCTCATGGGGTCTCCATTCAGGTATACGCGCAGTAGTACTTCTTCTATTTCTCTTCTTTTTTTTAAATACGGTTTCACAGCACACAGCGTTTTCGAGAGGTTTACATGCACTTCAACAGACAGATAGGCTACGGGTAATTGGCGAATTTCAGGTGCTATAATTGCTAAATTAATGATCCTTGCAGTACAAAATTGTTATTTTATGTTTTGTAGCATCGCCAGTTCGAATATTGGACTCGAGCACTGGCTTTGGAACCCTTCGCGGTTTCCTCCAGGATTGTTATCAAAAGGTATTATATATCTTTAAAACGTGTGATACCTTTCACTCAGGGTATTTACTTGATACGGTTGTTGATTTGAGAGTCTCTTGTTGTTTCTTCCAGAATACGCTTGTGTTAATTCACCTAGTGCCAGGATACCCGTTGGACGACAGCGCGCTATATAAATCTAGTCTACATTACATTACATTACATTACATAGTGATGGCTTTAATTTATTGGCGGCAGGAGTTCGTATAGACATTCAGTAAGTGTGTTCCTCACACACATCACAGTATGGAGTTCGGGTTGCACAACCCAGTGGTTCATGTGGTGATTGGTGTAATAATATCAAGGTGTATATATTTACACACTTATAATTTCGTGTCATTTTTGTGTGATTTCATGGTAACTTTGATACTGATTTGTTGTCACAGGCTGTGGTTCACGTATGGAAACACAATCGCTATCACTTTTCAGTCAACTTTTAACTCATAGTCTTTGTTCCTCTGTCTTTTTTCTTGTTTTTCTGGGCATAAAAAATCGGGCTGGTGGGTTCTTCCCTGTATATAAAGGAGATAACTTATAATTCTGTATTCATTGTTTTTGTATTTATAGACGCCTCTAAAGAAGGGAATTCTAATCCTGAAATGCATTGGGCTTCTCCATCAGGATGTTCAAGGAATTGTGTTACAGTGAATAATACAAGACATTTTGTTTACATTCTTTTGAGAAAGAATTTGATGTTGTTCAGAATTTGATGTTGCTGAAAATCAGTATGTTTTTGTAACTGGTTGTTCAATTGAGAAAATAACACTTTGTGAGAATGAATTTCTAATTGAATAAATAATAAACTGATTACTTCAAATTTGGATATTTTGTAACATTGTATAACATACTAGCTTACTAGCTTACCCGTTGCGCGTTGCTGCGATCTCAGAAGAAAGGAAATTTAAGGAAACTTGTTATGATAACATTCAATTTACATTGTGTCATTTTTATTAAAATGTATTCATTTTAATATGGAAAACATTTTAAAGTGTTGTTTTAATTCTGTTTATTTATTCGAGTGCTTGTGGATACACGGTATTTTTTGTTTTTCCGTCTGGTGCGTACACGAATAAACCAGAAGGTTTTCTGACGCTTGAGCTGGCTACATACAGTTGTCCATGTGAGAAGCCCGGATTCTCCAAATGTAGTCCACACACTTGCAGCGATTGTCCTTGTGCTTTGTTGATGGTCATTGCAAAAGCGAGTCGCACCGTAAACTGTAAACGTTCAGTATTGTAAAGATTAGGAGGAACCTGGGGGCTGATATTTAACAAATATATATATATTTTTTTGCCAGAAACCTTCGCGGAACTGTACTCAACAACTTTTAACAATTTTTTTTTTTTTACATTTCTTTTTTTTTTGTCAAAAACCTTCGCAGGAGTGTACTCAACAACTTTCCAAAGTTTCATGGCGATCGGATGAATGGTGTAGTAATGCATAAAGGACAAACAGACATACTTTCGTTTTTATATATATAGATGATTAAGTGTTCAATCTAATTACAAGCTGTGCGGCCAGGCATCAAGTGCAGTGTCACTTTTTCAGAGTTTTAAATGATGAAGCACGTCACATTACGTGAGTGAGCCATCCACAACCAATTCTTGGAATTGCCTTGAATTTAGGTAACAAACAACTAGCAGCATACCGAGAACTCATTGTGTCGCTGGTACTAACCTGCTGACTTGCTGATTAAGCTGACAGCATTTCTCTGAGGGTATCACAACCATTAATGTGTTAATGTGGTATCACAACCATTAATGTGTTAATGTGGTATCACAACCATTAATGTGTTTGTTTGAACGCATGATGAAGACCATTTTAAAACGGAAACAAAGTTGATATCTTTACCATTGTAAAATGTTTCAGTTTATTCATTTAGGTTATATCGCTGATTTGAGTGACATTTATTAAAAGTAATAGTTTCTAAACATGAGAGGATAACAAAAAAATATCCTCAATGCCCTAACGATGCTGCAGCGAGTTAGTCAACAGACAGGCCAGTTTGTGATGCACAATGTACATATATGAACAATATTGCTATTATGTATGAAGAACAATAGCTTATGCAATCACATACAAGTTAATTATTTGCAGCTGCACACAGAATTGATTGTCAAGAAACATAAGGCGGAGTGAAGTCAATCGATTCGCCTTAGATCACACAATTTGTTCAAATGAGTGACGATGGATGCGAGCGATGCTTCGTGGTCAGATTCTGCACAGACCAGGCGCAGTATGGATTTTTCCTGCTGTCTCCAGTTTAGCACCAAAGAACAGTGCTTTGTGTTTGATTGTGTTTTAGGACTTGCATGACTACACTGGGTTCAATAAAGCTGACTTGCACAATACACGAATCACACGTTAAATCAATCTGACACTAGACAAGAAGTCTTCCTAGAAAACATTAACATGATTTAGTGTCAAAATGCGCAGTCATAAGAAAATCGATATTTGAAATGCATAATGAAAGCAAGTGAACTGCATGAATTAAAAATGCACCTGAACAGGCGTCATATTAAAGAGGGAAGTGCAATGGAAGACAGTGAACACTCTTTCTAGGTTTGAGCTGGATATAGCTTTAGTTAACAAGACCTTTTGTTCCAAATGCATTACATATTCTTAGAGTGGGTTTAGGGCCAGCCCTTTGCTCATCATTGGATGGATTTGTTGTCTGTCTCAGCAGTCTCCTCTTTATTTGATGGCTTTCCTCCCTATTCTTGTGTTTGTGCTGCTCAGGAACAAAATGGTCTTACCGTGCTCTGATTGGAAAAAGTGTATCCTTCCACTTCATACTAGAGGGGATTCTTATTGTATTTGCAATTGAGCACTCTATGGGAATGCATATGCTTTCTTCTCTTGCCCCCTGCTTTTTTCCGCATTGTGTACTTTCTAATAAATGCCCCTGATTCTCCTTCCCTCTTCCTTTCCATGTCCTCACTTCATGTCGCATTTTGTGTATTCGGATGTATGACGTTACAACACATACTTTTACATCGCATACCATTACAACGCGACTTTTACAACGCAGGATCCTTTACAACGCATGCCTTTACAACGCATGTCAATACATAGCAGATGCTATTACAACGCATGCCATTACAACGTAAGTATAGGTAAGTATATCTTTTTTTTTAATTGTATTTAATAAATATTTAATTAATGTAATTAATTTAATTTAATTAATTTAATTTATTTAAAGTAGTTTATTAAAAACACTTAACCCTTAAAATACCCCTGTACCCCTATACCCAAAACCTATCCCTAATCCCTAGAGCTACTCCTGTACCCCAAAACCCAAACCTAGCCCTGAACCCTAAAAATACCCCTGTACCCCATAACCCAAACCTAGCCCTGAGCCCTAAAAATACCCCTGTACCCCATAACCCAAAACTTGCCCTGAACCCTAAAAATACCCCTGTACTCCAAAACCCAAACCTAGCCCTGAACCCTAAAAATACCCCTGTACCCCAAAACCCAAACCTAGCCCTGAAACCTAAAAATACCCCTATACCCCATAACCCAAACCTAGCCCTGAACCCTACAAATACCCCTGTACCCCATAACCCAAACCTAGCCCTGAACCCTAAAAATACCCCTGTACCCCAAAACCCAAATTAAATTAATGTTCTAAAAAAGATAAACTTACCAATACTTACATTGTAATGTCATGCGTTGTAATAGCATCTGCTATGTAATGTCATGCGTTGTAAAGGCATGCGTTGTAAAGGATCCTGCGTTGTAAAAGTCGCGTTGTAACAGTAGTGCGTTGTGGCAGTTGCGTTGTAACTGTTGTTTCCCTGTGTATTCATTTATTTATTTTTAAGGACAGCTGCAAAGTTTTGGTGGGATGTCTGCTTCCTTCTTAGGTCTGGCTTGACAGCACAGATGTCACCAGAAATTATGCCTAGGTGATATTTAAATTATGCTGGCTTAATTCACGTGATTTCATGCTATGCTTCTTACCTGAAATTCCCATCATTACACCACTTCCATAATTACACTACTTTTGCTGTAACAATTTTCCTCAAGCAAGCCTTTAGCTGTAAAAATGTACTGTCAATGCACAGGAGCAACAGAAGGCAGTGGATGTTAGAGTTGCTCTTTTGTAAATGTATTTCCAACTCGAAATCCCTCCTCAAAAATTGTCAAGAGGAGAAATTTTGTGCTAAAATATAGCATGGAATGACGGATTGCATTACGTGGAATTAAATTTAATATCACATAATTTTGTTGACGTTTCTTCTAATTACGTGACAGCAAATTATGCAAATTTTAATGACTTTGGAATGCTGCTTCATTCATTTTAGGCTCTCAATCATGGAAGTGTTGATTCATTTTGCTTTGCAGTATTTCATCCCCTTGACAGTGATGTGATATACAACCTGTGTGGATCACGTGTGGTCCTTGTCATGTTTTGAATGTCCGGAGTTGCAGGGGTCTTCTCCCAGCGGGGATCCTGTGCTCTGTCGCAATGGAGGGCCGACTCTGAAACAGAGAGAAGTCTGCTCTGTCACTGGTGGATTGCATTGTAAACAAGCATTTACAATGCAATGGTCTCGGCATTATTAAAGGTAGAGCTATTGGTATTGCTTATGATTTTTTTTTCGAAATCTTAAGTAAATGTCATTGTTATTTACATTGCTAATAGCTTAACTGTTTGCATATGCGAGATTTATTGCATTTTCACTTACACACAGAGTAAGTGGTAGAGTAGTAGGGTGAGTAGTTGATAGTGAGTAGGAGAGAGTTATTAGTAAAGAGTATTAGATATCTAGTTGTAAAAAGTGAAAGAGTGAGTATTAAATAGTGAGAGAGTGAGTGGTAAAGAGTGTTAGAGCCACACACATTTACATGCACAGCTACACTCTTACATATCTAAAGTGTATTTTTATTTTTAGTAGTAAAGAGTGAGTAGTATAGAGTGAGTAATGTTGAGTATTCAAGAGTATAGCAGCGTGTATAGCAGTGTGTGTAGTACAATATTACTGTAAGTACTATACATTAGATGCTATTTAGTACTACAGTAAGTATAGAGTAGTAAGAGTTGTTGAATAAGTACTAGAGTGAGTAATAGTAGTAGAGTTATTATTTGTTATGTAGTTTTAGAGAGTGAGCAGTAGATAGTTATTAGTACAGTATTAAAGTGAGTAGTAGGGAGTAATATTATTATTAACAGTGAGTAGTAGTCGTGGGAATTGTGAGTAGTACAGTTAGTGCATTAGTATAGTTAGGGGTAGACCCGATAACACTTACCTTTAAGTAAAGTTTTCACAATACATGTGGCAAAACAGAACATGCCTTACTTAAGTTAGAGAAGAAACAGAAAAATAAGTTTAAGGAGCACAAAAGAGAAAATGGCATACCTAACACGTGCAAACAGCATCAACTGCACAAAAACAAGACGAACCGGACAGGAGCCAAGGTCGACCTGTAAAAGATACAAAAAAATCCATTACATGAGCACAAAATACAACTTAACACGCACAAAGAACAGCCGATGCACAGAGGCTAGACTAGCCAAACACGAGCTGGGGTAGACCTAGAAAAAGAAACAGAAAAGAACATTAGAAAAGCACAAAACAGTAGATGGCTTACTTAACACACGCGAAAAAAGAAAAAAAATACAAACAAATCTCTCTCAGTGCTAATGAAAAGACAGCGGGTGATTACCGGCAAGTTGACTGGACTTTAACAAGTACTGAGCTTTCCAAAAGATGCAAGATATTCTATCGCAAGGGGCCCAACCACCTACTACAGTCCCCATGCTCAAAAGCAAAGAAGCTGCACTGCAGTGATTTACGTCTGAATCTAAAAATAGTGGACGTATACACTCGTAAAGCACATACAAAGTAGAGAGATTTCACTCAAATCTGTCTGCTTTCTCTTTAAACGGGACTATATAAAACCCAGGCCGCGCAGCGTAGCGACATCTCACCAACAGCAGTGACTTAGTTCAAACAGCATCACCAGCTCTGGTTAAGATAACAATATATAAATATAGCACTTACCTGAATTTCGCTGCATCACAAACGGTGAATTCTAGAAGTCTCCCGAAGAAAATTGGACCTAAAATACATCAAAACCACTTTCCTTAAAAAAGCGTCAATTACAAAAACATTAGTTATATTTTTTAAAGAAACTACTAGCTATTTAAGACAAACAAAGGAAAAACTAGACCCAATATAATGTAACAAAACACAAACACATTCCCTAACAATATATAAATATAGCACTTACCTGTCGGAACCACTTCGTGCACAGCTGTGCACACCACTGCACGCAGACGACACGGGCCATGTTAAACCTGGAAAAGAGACAAAACAACATTAGCTGAGCAAAACAAAGCAGATGGCTTACCTGTAACATCCAAAAACAGCAGCATACCCACCGTCAGAAGCACTTCGTGCACAGCGGTGCACACCACTGCACGCAGACGTCACGGGCCATGTTAAACCTGGAAAAGAGACAAAACAACATTAGCTGAGCAAAACAAAGCAGATGCCTTACCTCTAACATCCAAAAACAGCAGCATACCCACCGTCGGAAGCACTTCGTGCACAGCGGTGCACACCACTGCACGCAGACGTCACGGGCCATGTTAAACCTGGAAAAGAGACAAAACAACATTAGCTGAGCAAAACAAAGCAGATGGCTTACCTCTAACATCCAAAAACAGCAGCATACCCACCGTCTGATGCACTTCGTGCACAGCGGTGCACACCACTGCACGCGGACGTCACGGGCCATGTTAAACCTGTAAAAGAGACAAAACAACATTAGCTGAGCAAAACAAAGCAGATGGCTTACCTCTAACATCCAAAAACAGCAGCATAACCACCGTCGGAAGCACTTCGTGCACAGCGGTGCACACCACTGCACGCGGACGTCACGGGCCATGTTAAACCTGGAAAAGAGACAAAACAACATTAGCTGAGCAAAACAAAGCAGATGGCTTACCTCTAACATCCAAAAACAGCAGCATACCCACCGTCGGAAGCACTTCGTGCACAGCGGTGCACACCACTGCACGCGGACGACACGGGCCATGTTAAACCTGGAAAAGAGACAAAACAACATTAGCTGAGCAAAACAAAGCAGATGGCTTACCTGTAACATCCAAAAACAGCAGCATACCCACCGTCAGAAGCACTTCGTGCACAGCGGTGCACACCACTGCACGCAGACGTCACGGGCCATGTTAAACCTGGAAAAGAGACAAAACAACATTAGCTGAGCAAAACAAAGCAGATGGCTTACCTCTAACATCCAAAAACAGCAGCATACCCACCGTCGGAAGCACTTCGTGCACAGCGGTGCACACCACTGCACGCAGACGTCACGGGCCATGTTAAACCTGGAAAAGAGACAAAACAACATTAGCTGAGCAAAACAAAGCAGATGGCTTACCTCTAACATCCAAAAACAGCAGCATACCAACCGTCTGATGCACTTCGTGCACAGCGGTGCACACCACTGCACGCGGACGTCACGGGCCATGTTAAACCTGGAAAAGAGACAAAACAACATTAGCTGAGCAAAACAAAGCAGATGGCTTACCTCTAACATCCAAAAACAGCAGCATACCCACCGTCGGAAGCACTTCGTGCACAGCGGTGCACACCACTGCACGCGGACGTCACGGGCCATGTTAAACCTGGAAAAGAGACAAAACAACATTAGCTGAGCAAAACAAAGCAGATGGCTTACCTCTAACATCCAAAAACAGCAGCATACCCACCGCCGGAAGCACTTCGTGCACAGCGGTGCACACCACTGCACGCGGACGACGCGGGCCATGTTAAACCTGGAAAAGAGACAAAACAAAATTAGCTGAGCAAAACAAAGCCGATGGCTTACCTCTAACATCCATAAACAGCAGCATACCCACCGTCGGAAGCACTTCGTGCACAGCGGTGCACACCACTGCACGCGGATTACACGGGCCATGTTAAACCTGGAAAAGAGACAAAACAACATTAGTTGAGCAAAACAAAGCAGGTGACTTACCTCTAACATCCAAAAGCAGCAGCATACCCACCGTCGGAAGCACTTCGTGCACAGCGGTGCACACCACTGCACGCGGACGACACGGGCCATGTTAAACCTGGAAAAGAGACAAAACAACATTAGCTGAGCAAAACAAAGCCGATGGCTTACCTCTAACATCCAAAAACAGCAGCATACCCACCGTCGGAAGCACTTTGTGCACAGCGGTGCACACCACTGCACGCGGATGACACAGGCCATGTTAAACCTGGAAAAGAGACAAAACAACATTAGCTGAGCAAAACAAAGCCGATGGCTTACCTCTAACATCCATAAACAGCAGCATACCCACCGTCGGAAGCACTTCGTGCACAGCGGTGCACACCACTGCACGCGGACGACGCGGGCCATGTTAAACCTGGAAAAGAGACAAAACAACATTAGCTGAGCAAAACAAAGCAGATTCCTTACCTCTAACATCCAAAAACAGCAGCATACCCACCGTCGGAAGCACTTCGTGCACAGCGGTGCACACCATTGCACGCGGACGTCACGGGCCATGTTAAACCTGGAAAAGAGACAAAACAACATTAGCTGAGCAAAACAAAGCAGATGGCTTACCTCTAACATCCAAAAACAGCAGCATACCCATCGCCGGAAGCACTTCGTGCACAGCGGTGCACACCACTGCACGCGGACGACGCGGGCCATGTTAAACCTGGAAAAGAGACAAAACAACATTAGCTGAGCAAAACAAAGCAGATGGCTTACCTCTAACATCCAAAAACAGCAGCATACCCACCGTCGGAAGCACTTCGTGCACAGCGGTGCACACCACTGCACGCGGACGTCACGGGCCATGTTAAACCTGGAAAAGAGACAAAACAACATTAGCTGAGCAAAACAAAGCAGATGGCTTACCTCTAACATCCAAAAACAGCAGCATATCCACCGTCTGAAGCACTTCGTGCACAGCGGTGCACACCACTGCACGCGGACCACACGGGCCATGTTAAACCTGTAAAAGAGACAAAACAACATTAGCTGAGCAAAACAAAGCAGATGGCTTACCTCTAACATCCAAAAACAGCAGCATACACACCGTCGGAAGCACTTCGTGCACAGCGGTGCACACCACTGCACGCGGACGTCACGGGCCATGTTAAACCTGGAAAAGAGACAAAACAACATTAGCTGAGCAAAACAAAGCAGATGGCTTACCTCTAACATCCAAAAACAGCAGCATACCCACCGTCGGAAGCACTTCGTGCACAGCGGTGCACACCACTGCACGCGGACGACACGGGCCATGTTAAACCTGGAAAAGAGACAAAACAACATTAGCTGAGCAAAATAAAGCAGATGGCTTACCTGTAACATCCAAAAACAGCAGCATACCCACCGTCAGAAGCACTTCGTGCACAGCGGTGCACACCACTGCACGCAGACGTCACGGGCCATGTTAAACCTGGAAAAGAGACAAAACAACATTAGCTGAGCAAAACAAAGCAGATGGCTTACCTCTAACATCCAAAAACAGCAGCATACCCACCGTCGGAAGCACTTCGTGCACAGCGGTGCACACCACTGCACGCAGACGTCACGGGCCATGTTAAACCTGGAAAAGAGACAAAACAACATTAGCTGAGCAAAACAAAGCAGATGGCTTACCTCTAACATCCAAAAACAGCAGCATACCCACCGTCTGATGCACTTCGTGCACAGCGGTGCACACCACTGCACGCGGACGTCACGGGCCATGTTAAACCTGGAAAAGAGACAAAACAACATTAGCTGAGCAAAACAAAGCAGATGGCTTACCTCTAACATCCAAAAACAGCAGCATACCCACCGTCGGAAGCACTTCGTGCACAGCGGTGCACACCACTGCACGCGGACGCCACGGGCCATGTTAAACCTGGAAAAGAGACAAAACAACATTAGCTGAGCAAAACAAAGCAGATGGCTTACCTCTAACATCCAAAAGCAGCAGCATACCCACCGTCTGATGCACTTCGTGCACAGCGGTGCACACCACTGCACGCGGACGTCACGGGCCATGTTAAACCTGGAAAAGAGACAAAACAACATTAGCTGAGCAAAACAAAGCAGATGGCTTACCTCTAACATCCAAAAACAGCAGCATACCCACCGTCGGAAGCACTTCGTGCACAGCGGTGCACACCACTGCACGCGGACGTCACGGGCCATGTTAAACCTGGAAAAGAGACAAAACAACATTAGCTGAGCAAAACAAAGCAGATGGCTTACCTCTAACATCCAAAAGCAGCAGCATACCCACCGTCGGAAGCACTTCGTGCACAGCGGTGCACACCACTGCACGCGGACGACACGGGCCATGTTAAACCTGGAAAAGAGACAAAACAACATTAGCTGAGCCAAACAAAGCAGATGGCTTACCTCTAACATCCAAAAGCAGCAGCATACCCACCGTCGGAAGCACTTCGTGCACAGCGGTGCACACCACTGCACGCGGACGACACGGGCCATGTTGGACCTACAAAAAAGATAACAAACATAAGATTAGCCTAAAAAAACAAAATGGCTTACTTTTACACGGAAACAACAGCAACATACATACCCGTCTGAAGCGCTCCGTGCACAGCGGTGCACATCGCTGCAGGAAGACGCCACGGGCCATGTTGGACCTACAAAAAAGATAAGAAACATAAGATTAGCCTAAAAAAACAAAATGGCTTACTTTTACACGAAAACAACAGCAACATGCATACCCGTCTGAAGCGCTCCGTGCACATCGGTGCACATCGCTGCAGGAAGACGCCACGGGCCATGTTGGACCTACAAATAAGATAAAAAACATAAGATTAGCCTAAATAAAAAAAAAACAGGGCTTACATGTAAACGAAAACACTTACCCATTCCAAGAGCTTCGTAACAGCGACTTCTCGCAGAGACGATCAGGGGAAAATGGCATTTAGGATCCTTCGGCAAATTTCGGACTTGGGGGCGTGGTTTTGAAGTTCTGAGTGACAGGCAACGTCACTGTCTAAAGAACATCAAAAATTACGCCCCCAAATCCGAAAAGGACGGGGCTTGTTTGGAGTGACGCATCTCTCCTCCAATGGCTGGCCTCCGTTTAGGAAGCCAGCCAATGAAGGAGAGATGGGGCACGGAGGTGGGACCTTCGGCGCTACTCAGACTCATTAAATCTCCGGCCTAAGACTGCGCAAGCGCAGCCTTTTAGGCCTTCGACCTAAAAAGCGCGTGTGGAACATTGTGCAGAGAGCAATTCTCATCACAAAAGCTCTGACTTCATGAACGAAAATCAAGGGGAGGAGCGCTGTATGGTTTTATGGACTGTGACTAAAAAAGGCTGATCAGCAGCTATGCAGTGTGTAGACAGTGCTTAATTTGAGACAGTGGTTTCTGATGCTCGGCACCCTCACTTAATGGTCAACACCGGCACTTGTGACAGTCTGCCACAAGATGGCACTGTCTGACTAATTTAGGGATGATCACAACAACAGTCAATTATTAATTCAATATACATAAAAAAATTACTATCACCTGCCACCCAAGCCATTCTTATAGCATTGGGGTTCTGGAATAGTCCTTATTGCCACACTTGTAGTAGTGTAATGGTTAGTAGAAGTATTGTTACTTTCACTAGTGCAATGTGTGGTGAAAGCTGCAGTGACCTCCTGAATAGAGCCCTGGCACTTATTTTTTTACGGATTAATCACTATGTATAGAGCGTGTACAAACCGTGAATTAGATGCCACCGCGGAACCCTTTGTATGTACAGGAGGACACAGGGGAACCGACTGCTAACAACATCATTTCAAATGTATTTATGTATTTATGCCCACGTGCAGATTACCTTCTGACCTTTCACAAACTTCACTCAGGAGGCTAAAGTACAGTGCTGGGAGGCTGAGCCTGGCTCTTGAGACTCACAGGTCCCCTGGGGTATAGCCAAACTAGAGCCAGACATTGGTACAGAAGCTTTGATTAGGTCTCCCACCTATTGGGTCCTTGAACACTTTCATATCCTTACGTTTTAGATCCTCCAGTGTAAACACCATGGCTGACATTGTTTTAAGATCTGGCATTAGCCAAGACCTTTTGATTTTACTACAACTATTTGTATGATATACTAACTTATAAGAGCTTTCAGCCATCCCTCTTTATCCATTGATCTGTTATTGTGTCAAATTGCACAGCATTATTGCACAATTGCAATTCGCTATTGTAGGGTGAACACTCCGATTAACCTCCATCCTAATCTACCCTAAATCTCAGCCTCAGAGTGCCCAGAGATCGAATAGAGGTAGTTATTGAAGGAGCCTGTGGTTGCCCGGTGACTGCAGATGCTGTGTCTTGAAGTCAGATACAACGGGCAAGTGCCAAGGCGACCAGAGTGGGACCGACTAAGGTTGTCTCTGCTGCATTGTTATCCATGCAGCTACAGACTCTGGTTAGCATTCTGTAAATAGAGAACTCAGAAACCCAGCCCCATCTGTTCCTCATGGTGACAACATTCAGTGTGGGTATGAATGCTCTGATTGGTGGATCTGGTGATCTGTCTTGCCCAAGATCACGCGGTTAGATATAGGTGAGAAAGAGCACGCAGTGTAGGGTGAGATGATCCATGGTGGGGCTGAATGGTTGCTGCAACGGTGACAGCATTTTACTATATACTAACTAGAAGAATTCTTTTTAAGTGACAGTATTAATGTGCACTTCATGGAAGAGTAAATGGAGGAGCCGGTGGCCAATGGACCTGTTTTAATTTCGTTATTCACTTCATCAGATGGCCTAGTACCCTGCAGACGCATAATTCCAATACCGTTAGTTGCTCTGCACCCTGTGTTGTCGTCTTTAGTAAAGCTAAATGATAAACAACGACAAGGGTATGACCTCTGTAATAAAAATGGACTCCCAAACTGGTCTCATTGGCACTCTGGTCCAAAGGTTTCATCCTGAAGACAGGGTCGTTTCTGAGGATAAAAGCTGCAAATAAGTGCCCAAGTACTGTGGCAAGCACATGCAGGCCAACAGGAGAATCAGGTATCGAGCTGTCCTAAAACAGGCAAAGGATGTTTTTCTCCCTGTCCCCTTTATGGCATCTTGCGCTGATGTGGTGCACCCGGGGGATATTGACAAATTCTATGGCATGCCAGGGGGACATTGATAAATGCTATAGTGCCCCTGGGGGATATTGACAAATGGCAGCTGCGGCCTGTGCAGGTAAGAGCAGTGAGGCTGGCTGGCATGGGGTTTCAACAGACGACGACGAGGGGAAATTAAATAAATAATGAATTTTCCCTCGTCGTCGTTTGTCAAAATCTCCCCCCCCCCCCCCCCCCCTCCCCCCGGTTCTCCCTGCTTCTTAACTGCACGGGCCATGGCTGACAAATTCTATGGTACCCCAGGGTGATATTGACAAATGCTATTGTGCCTCTGCGGAACAATGACGATAGCCTTATTAGCAGTTTGGAGCCTGACCTTGTGGATGGAGGTGGAATTGGTGTCAACATCCCTGAAGGACCAGCACATCGATCTGATTTGATAATTCATGACAATGTCCTGGGGTCTGGAAGCAGTAATATAATGGTGCTGCTGGTTGGATATACAATGATGGACCCAAAAGGGAGCCTGGGTGTGATAATGATAAGGAGGTGTCTGTGAATGCGAGAGAAGGAAAAGATAATTAAAAAGAGAAAAATAAGTGTAGAAATGTAAAGAATTGGTCATTAGTAGCACCGACTATTGTGATAGCAAAGTTGTTTATCAAACAAGACCCCTCTCTCCCCGAGATTCCGGAGAAGGCGGTTCCTTCTAATATGGAATTTAGAGGATTCTCCTTCTTGCATGTACTTTATAGTCTGAGGACATCCAACCGTCATGAGGGATGTATATGGGTGCCTTGATTGGACACCCAAGGCCTGGTAAGAGAGTTACAGGAGGTGATCCTTCACCGCAGTTGGTGAAGGAGGTATCCCGGATAGGCCTGAGCGACAGAAAATGAGGGTCAATTTTGAAGCTCCAGGCATTGAACATAGTGCCTCCTCAGCTGACTTAGAGGGCAAGTGTTGGGGCACAGCCAAGCACTATATGCAGCAAAGAAGATGGATGCTACTTGTGCAAGGAAATGGGTCAGGAAAACCAAGAAGGAAAGAAGAGGATATCTGGTCCCTGCAACCAAAGGTCCATTCCTGAACTGTTGTACCAGTTGTCCCCAGTGAAAAATGGGGGGGTGGAGGTTGGGGGGGGGCATGTACCAGAGTTAAGGGTGATCAGCAGCTCAGCTATTGAACTTGTTATTGTAGAGCAAATGATATATGATTTAGAAGATATATAAATTAAGGTGACCTTTTTGACCGTAATGAGCCCGATGAAGGAATTTGCTGGTCGCAATCACATTCTTGGGTACAACTTTCACCCTGCCTTTTCAAGTTGTAGGAAGGCAGCAGAAGAGATCAAATCAGAGCTATGGCACAGAACGAAACAGCACCCAAGAGGCGCACAGAATCAACCCAACATCAGAATCCTGCAAATTCAAAAGGCAAAAGCAGCTGTTAACCCCAATGAAATAGATGTGACTGAGGAAGAACCAGATTGGCCCTAACTCCATAAAATACTTCAGAAAACTACTCGCCAGGTGTAACTACTCGCCAGGTGTACGTCGTTCTTAAAAGGCATCCTGCAAATACAGAAAGGATCTGAAACACAGATCGATGCTTCTGACAATCCCACATCAACCTCTAGGTCAGGAAAAACACAGAGGGCCATATGAATCAAGCCAAATTGACTTCGCAAACGCCTAAATTCGCAGAATTTTGGCGTTTGCGAATGCAATTTGGACAAATGGTATGTATCAAGGAAATCTGTTTTAAAAATAAGGAATCGCGAAATTTGCGATTCCTTATTTTGCGATTGCATTTAAGGAATCGCAAATTTTGCAATTCCTTAAATGCAATGTAAGAAGCCAAAAAAATTCGCAAATTGGCCTTAAGGAATCGCAAATTACCACCAACTTCTAGTTGGTGGTAAGTGGTAAGTTGCGAATTCCTTTAAAAGTGCATATTTTTGCATTTTTCAAAGTGCCATGTGACGCACATACATGCCCTTACGGCATGTATGTGCGCCACATGTGCACCCAAGCATATTTCAGGGGTGCAACAGGGTGTCCTTTGGACACCCCTGCAACCTTGAAATTATTCTCAATTTGCGATTAGCAAATTCCGAATCGCAAATTGAGAATTATTTCCCATTCATTCCTATGGGCCTCCTGCCCCATAGAAATGAATGGGAAAGTATTCCTTAATTGCGATTCGCAATTCGCTAATCACAATTAAGGAATTCTAAGGAATCACAAAAAAAATTCGATTTTGTACATATATACCCATTTGCGATTCTCAAATAGCGATTCCTTAAAAATCGCTATTTGAGAATCGCAAATGGGTATCTTGATACATATGGCCCAGAGTGGTGAGCTAAATATTAACCATGGAAAACCCAACACCACAATCCGTTCATTTGCTAATATTTTTTGCACAATGTGGTATGGTGTACGGGACAGACTTCCATGTCATAATGATAATCTGCAAATTGCAAAAGAGCTCTTTTAGCACAGTTAGTTACAGAAAAGGCAAGAACGTTACTGAAGTCACAGAGTTAAACTACATCTAAGGCTACATGTTGATGTCAGCTATCGGTGGCTTGTGATAGGTGCACAGCCCTGGTCCAAGGACAGCTGGCACAAACCACATCTAACGCAGCCCAAACTATGACCTTGGTGTTGTTAGCACCACACTTACCAAATGAGCCAAAGAACCATCAGCAGATACCATTGCCTGCAGGGGAGGAAGGTACAACTGCCAGAAAAAATGCATCCAAGCTACCAAGATGCTCCCCAGCAACCAAGGAAGCAGGTTTTCCAAGAGATCCTGGCAAAAACTTGAGGCATGAGGAAGAGCATATCACAACATCCTCCAGAAACAAGAAGAACATGGGATAAAAGTACTAGGACAAGACATTCGTCTATAGAGAACACAACAAAGCCGCTGCAAGGATCCCAAGGGGAACCAAGAATGATACAAGAAAACTGGAGCCCAACATAAACCATCGGCCAGAGGGTACGAACCCAATCATGCTGCTGTTTGAATTCTTGCTAGGTGGTCCTCATTGGAAGGGACGCCCCATTACAATCAATAAGAGCTACCTCCTAATGTCTGCTTACAGCACTAGAGGACAACCCTGATGCCAAAAGGCTGAACTGAAGGACAGAAGACCAAATTCTGGCTTTTGAAACACAGGTTCCTGGCATAAAAAGAAAAGGGTGAGGGCACCACATAAACCAAGAGACCTGGAGGGAAAAGAGTTCACAAATCACTCCTCTCACCACAGGACAGGACATCAAAGTCCCATGAGGTCCAAGAAGTCTGAGCTGAGTCAGAAATACAGCCAGAGGAGGCCAGGGGTCCCAAAACAGTACATACTTCCAGAGAGGAACAAACACTGCTCCAGACATTGGAGATAGCAGACCGGCAATGGCCAAGGGCGGTAAATGGAAATAGAAGTTAAACTGGCATGTTCGGTCCTTGCTGGGTGAATGAATAGAAGGCAACTTACTCTCCCTACGCGGTTACCCACAATTCAGCAACCCGAATCGTCGACTGCTACCCCAGGATCAGTCCCGGCAGGATGGAGAGCTGAATTAGATATATCAAGGATGAAACTCATGACTTTCAGATCACCCCTCTGCCAGCAGAGAGCATGAAACATACTGAGACATAGAGCCTTCAGGCAGCAACAATAGAAAGAAAGCACTAAGTAAAGAGTGACAGAGTAAACCTCTGGCGTAACATTCAGCAGGTTCCGCAGGCAGAATAACCCTGCCAGGATCAGAAGAATGGTATAGAATCACAACCAGCAATCCCCTGCACTCCAAGAGGAATGTGTAATGGAAAAACCAGGAGACGGGCCTGGGGAAGAGTGTAAGAGAGAGAGAGAGTGTGTGTGTGTGTGTGGGTGTATGGGTGTGTGTGTATGTGTGTGTTTGTTTGTGTCTGTGCATGTGTGTTTGTTTATTTTAATTAAAAGAAAAACCTTAGAAATTCACTGAATAACCCAAAAGTTACAGGGACATTATAGTTGGGTGAAATGCCAGTTAAAACATACCATTTTGAATTAACAAAGCCACTGAAATTCCACAGCTATAGTTATTTCAAGTAACTATAACTCGAGCCCTAAAGTAACTGTAACTCGGACCCCGCCATGCGGAGCACTGTCATCAATTATGTAATTTGAGATGTTGCAGTGTTGTTAGCAATGATGTCATAGAACATGTCATGAGGGATGTAATATGTGGGGTAATGTTTAGAGTGCGACCACTGGGGTATTCTGCTCTTTTTTCAGGTAGAGGATTGCAGGTTCACTTATACTGAAAAAATAATCCCTCTTCTATTTTCATTAATAATCCTGACACAGCTTGCTCGCACCAGTGAACTACCAGCTTGAGAAATGCCAGAACAAACTGGGCTATAAGCATATTGTACTTCTGACAAAACTTTTCAAACATATCAAAATGCGAGGCAGTGCGCGCTACGAAATTTGTTTTATTACTTAAATTGTTTACTTACCTCCAATTATCCATACTCCGGTTTTTAGCAACCCCACCCTGCTCCTCCGCCGCTCCGCCTTCCTGCCCCACCGTAACTCCCTCCACGGGCCGTGGCTGCCCGCAGGGTGCGCAGAGTAAAACACCTTCTGCCCAGTTACACAATAGTCTATTGGCTGTTGCAGGTGATGTCTCACCTCGGATGTGTAAGGTCTGTGGCTTATCGTCAGCGAGAGAATGGATGATTTGGGCAAGGACGTAGGAGATACTCAATTTCTGGGGGAGGGGGGGGGGGATTTAACACCTTGCGGAAAGGCGAGCCCAAAATCTGGCTTGACTCTAAGAACAAAAGCAAGAGCTTAGCCATCAAAAGATGTGACACAGGCAACAAATGTCATGAAAAATCATTATGATCACTTTAAAATGACACAAAACTCGTTTTTTAAAAACTTTTCTTAGTGCCTCAGGTACATACGATTGTATCACTAGAATGAGTGACATTGATTGGAAATACATTTTTTTTTAACTTGAAACATTCAAGAAAACCCCCCCATGCCCTGACAACATATCCAAGAGTTACACAAAATGAGTCTGTCATGTTCTTTTTTTATATAGTTTATATGGTTATTAACTGCGAAGCAAGATTGTTTTGCCATGTATAAGTGAGGTATGAACTAAATTACTTCCATAGGCTCTAAGGCTGAATGATTAAGAAAAATTATGTATAGTAATTTAAATCGATAGGTTGTAGATCACACAGTTTGTTCAAGTGAGGAGCCAGGATTTGAGTTTGTCTAAGTCTGCATATTGTACAACTCATCGACTGTAGGGTTATAACCTTCTCTTTTCCATTTAACATCAAAGGTCAGTGCTTTCTGTTCAGCTATTCAATTATAGCTATTCAAGTAGGGGGAAATAATTAAAAAATAAAAAGCACTTATCTCTTTACCACCAACTGCCGGCCGTCGCCTCTACTTTCTCCGTCCTCCTGGCAGAAAGCACACCACCTCCCAGAAACCCCTGACCAATCAAAATGCTGCCTTAGCAGCGTTGTGATTTATCTGAGTGTCGTGGTTCGGCGCCCAAACAGGGGCTGGCAGGCTGTGCATGTTCTCCACGTGCATGGAAAACATGCAGAGTGCGCATTGCGCTTTGTCCGTACCGGGACGATCGACTAAACCATCATGCGCACTTTAGGTGCTGCCACCCCTCCACCCCAGTGAGATGGGGAGCCCAGCCCCGCCCGCTAGCTTCAGCTGCAAGCTGAATACAAAAAACAAAATCATACTAGCAAACCTTATTTTCATTTTATTTTTTGTATTCAGTTTGCAGCTAAAGCAGTGGGGCAACGCTCCTCCACCTTAGCAAAGGAGCCGCCACTGCTGACTTGGCTGGTTCGCCTGGCTTGACTAACAGAAGTATTTTAGGAGAGGCTCAACACCTCAGTAAAAGCACTTAAATAATTAGCAAAACAAAGAGGCCAGAGACCCCCCTCCCCAGACTTGGCTCCTCAGGTTACAGGGCTTCAAGGAGACTTAGGTAGGCAATGCGTAGGGTGGGTTAGAAGAGACATGCAGTCGGATTCTCAAATTATCTCCATAGTATCAGGCGATCTACCACTCAAGGTCATCGCTTATGCAGATGATATAGCGATTTTTACAACTGATCGAATTAAAGCTATTATGACTATTGAGGAAGAAGCTGCGAAGTTTGGTCTTTTTTCAGGATATAAAGTGAAAATTAAAAAAACTCAAAATACTACTTAACTTTAAACCTGAAAAGCCATTATCCGGGGCTTGTACTGTAGCTACCTATCTGGGGGTTAGGCTATCTGCGAGGATAGACAAGATATTCACTTTGAACTATGAATCTCTACTGAAAGACACAACTAATATGCTCAGGAAGTGGCATAAACTTCAGATTGGTCTAATTGGACCTTCTAATATTATAAAGATGAAGATCCTGCACAAATTTCTGTATTTATTTAGATCTATCCCTTTGCGGGTTTCAAATGTATTTTTTAAGAAATTGAAGGGAGTTCTGGGTAGCTTCATATTGGGATATAAAAAGGCTAGACGAGCGATTGATTTGTTAAAGCTACCATACGAACAAGGAGGACTTGATTTTCCTGATTTCAAAAATTATTTTTGGTCTGGTTTTGTTACTCGTTTTTGTAGCCTCTTAAGGCCTGAGCACAAAAACCTTTTCCCTCAATTTATACTCGGTGAGGACAGTAATATGTACTTATACAGGATCAAAGATCCAAACTACTTTAAGAGAGTCAAGTTTAACCCCTTAGCTGCGACGGCTATTCTGCCGCAGCGCTAAGGGGAGGCGGGGCCGCGCAGCGCTCCCGTACTAATGACGGAACCGCTCCGTCACGGCCATCGGGTGGGCGTGGCTTGTGACGGAACGGTTCCATCACGGCCCCGCCCGCTCTTTAGAACGTCAGGGGAGGCGTGTAATTCACGCCGCGCAGGTGCGGCGAGCGGGCTGTGACGGAACCGTTCCGTCACCCTCACAGCCCACCCGAGGCTCGTGATGGAACGGTTCCGTCACGAGCACACAAAGGGTTAAGACTATAAGGGATAGCACGTTTATCTGGCGCACTATTCTCACTAGATGCAATATGACATTTCACCATGATAAACTTCCCTTATGCGATAATCTGATATTCCCAGAGGTCTTCCATGACGCTGTTAGTAAACGATGGACTAGATACGGGGTCACATGTCTGGGAGATCTACATGATTATAATGGATTTGTTTCCTTTAATATCTTGCAGGTGCTGCACAAACTGCCTGATTCTATGTTTAGGTTTCGTAACCTGGCGAGGGGCGAAGCCCCTCCCAGATCGAAATCTGTTGTTTTCAATAGTGAGGTTAGGACAGCCTCTGTTTCCAATTGGTTAGCTCCATAAATGGAGGCTAGCCATTGGGAGACAGAGGCTGTCAATCGCGGTTTCTCACGAAAACGCGATTCGGGGGCGTTTCTGGTGCTTTTTTTAAGCCCCGCCCCTTTGTCCCGGGCCGCGCTGCGATTGGCTGCCGGCCCGGGACACCCCCGTGACGTCATTCCCGGGCCGCGCTGTGATTGGCTGCCGGCCCGGGACACCCCCGTGACGTCAGCCAATCACAGCGCGGCCCGGGACCTGACTTGTTTTCCTAATGTAACGCATTTATATTATTATAAATATGTGCCATTTATAAAAAGTGAAACAGGTATGGAAGTCTTTACTACCATAAATACGTATACTACTGTGCTTTTCTGACGCCGCCCACCCCTAAACATAATGACAGGATGAATACGTACCACTCCAACATGGCAACCTGCATACTTAATGAAGCAGGAACTGAAACTTAGTGGATTTTTATTTGCGGTGCATCTATATTCACAAAGGAAAGCGCTGGTTGTAATTACTTCCTCGTGTTGTCTATATTTTATGTTTACTGCTCTCATTGTAAGAACCCTAGTAAAGAGAGTGCGCGCGGACGAAGCTTCTTTGTTTTTTGTGCGTTTTGGCGAAAGCGCTCCCTAGGCTCTCACGAGAATTGCAGGGGCCGGCTTCAGTCGCTGGTTGGTGGGATGCGTTGGAAAAGCCGGCTGCAAGGCGGGCGCGCTCTTCCGCCCATGGAGACCACGGCACCGGCACCGCAGGTTCCCGAGGAGCCGTCAGCCGCCGGCACCGAAATACCGAAGGAAGGTACACAGGTGAGTGACCGTAAACCAAGGCTATGCAAGTTGTCTCATCTCTCAAAAACCTTAGGCTGTCAGTTTGACCGCGTAGCTAAACTACACGCCGAATGCAGCTTTTCTCGTCCCCCTTCTAACTCCAGTTGTGAAGCCGTCGGGCTGTCACTTGTATCTTCGCTCCTGTTATGTTATGTTCGCTCCCACCTCTGGCCACGGAAGAATAAAACCCCCACCTCCCTCCTGCAGTGGTAGTTGTCAGTCTGTGCCACTGCTCCGTCACAAAGCTACAGACCATCAGCAAGTGAAAGAAAGTATTCATGGGGTACATCTTAGCCACTCCCTGGCTCGCCCCGCCCCTTTCCTTCTCATTTGGGTCACTATCCTCAGTGTGCTATCCGCCCCGAAGAGCTGCGAGCAGCTGAGATGCTTATCTCGTACAGTGGCTCGACACTTACATTGTTCACACGTCCCCTGTAGGATGTTGCCGAAGAAATGCTGTAGTGCGCATCTCTCTTCAACCTTGGCTTAAAAATGTTACAATTGGCCCACACAAGGGAAACTAAGCCACATTCTTCAATATTAAGAAACAGTAGACGGCCTTGTATACATCTCCCTCTTTCTCTGAACATTTCTGGAATAGGAACTGACACTGTCATCAATAAGCCATATCATTTATTTCAGCTTTAAGGAGTTGCCTTATAAATATTATCCTGAGTCTGGCTGCAAGTATTTTAACGTATTGGAGCGAGGTCTTGTACAATTTTAGCTTCTCTCCTGAGATGACAAATCCAACGCTATTCAGCCCCTGCTGTTACAACGCTGTATTTTATATTTTTTTAATTCTGTTTTAATAGTCGTGTATAATTTTGCACAGCGCTCTTTGCCTCCATCCTCTTCCCTCTTTTTTCTCTCCATTGCATATTGCGCTATTTCTTTCGCAGTGTCTCGGGACTTTCCAACACTCATTGTCTTCCCTTGTACTTTCTTTCTCCTTCATTTGTTGTGTTGCGTGCCTATGTGTCTCTTGGTCTGTGTTGCTCCTCCGTTTCACTCTCTTTCTTTTGCTCTCCGTTCTATTCCCTCTCTCCTCCCCCTCTCTTTCTTTCCTGTTCCGCTGCCAGTCTTCACTTTTCTCTCGATCCCCACTTATGTCTCCATTCTCCTCGGCCCATCTTGCTGCTGTATCTTTCTTTCCCATATCTCCCCTTCTCTCTGTCTCCATATTCTTTGATTTCTCTTTGCTCTTCTTTCCGCGCTCACTTCCCGCGCCCCTGTTTCCTCATTCTTCACTGTCTCTTCGCCCCATTCTTGCTTCGGTCTTTCTCTCTCTCTCTCCTCTGCCTGGCTTTGTGTCAGTGGGAGTGCTGTGATTTGGGAGCCAAGCTCGCCTGCTCAGTTTTTCCAGACCCTCATTTGGAAGGAAGAAAGTAGTGTCAGAATAAGAGTCCTTCCCGCCACATACACCTTCCTACTCTTCCCTCAGTGTGTCACCCTGTTCGCGCGTGTGTGGATGTCTGAACGTGCATATCGCAATCACTGTGTGGCAACGTATAGCGCCTCTCACTTTATCTCTAAATCTGCATTGTACCTGTCACCGTCTGTCTAAAAAACACGCATATCTCATTGGAACGTGCGCTTCCCTCACCCACAGTGGGTCGATCACTCCTTTATTCTCCCTGTGTGTTACGAGGTGGCTTAAAATCTGCGCGTCTGCATGTTTGTGCCCCACACGTAGATTCCATTTACGTGTTTATAATCATTTCTGTGTGGCCATTAGTCTGTCCATGAGTGTCTGAAGTTGTGCAAGTGTGAGTGCACCCATAGATGCCAAGGTTTCAGATTGCTATGAGTGACATTTTCAAAATGTAAATGCAATTATGAGTGACATTTTGACGAGTAAGAGTGACACTTTCTTACGAGCAAAAAAATCAAGCAATGAAGACAGGGAAACATACAAATGTCAGAAATGAATCAGACTGAGATACTGTAAGATTTTAAAACGGGTGCAAACAACTGAGGTGGCTGACCCATAATTACATGAAATTATGAAAATGTCACATATAGCCATCGGAAACCTTGGCAGTTATTGGCAGACTGGTCTGTACCCTCACCTTGGAGAATGCCTGACCAAGAGTTAATGAACGCCTTTGCCTCACTTATGCTTCAGTCCTTCTGAAACATACAGATGGATTCAGGAGCAGAAATCGAAGCTCTCAGCCGGCAGGGCCCATTCAGCTATATCCTTACTTAACAAGCATTGAAAATGGAATAGGTCTCGCCTATGATTAAGTTAAATCCATTTGCTTTGCTAATGGTATTGTATTCTAGCTTTGCATTATTTAGTGTATATTTGTGATATGTTGTAGTTGTATGTAGTTAGAATTGTTTTGTTAGATGTGTAGTAGTTTAAAGCATAGCGTTAGTAGGAAAAGAGCAGTGTTTTCGAATTGGGAGGTGAATGAATAGAAGAATAGTATGTGTTAATTTCGTATAGTGAGGGTTACAATAGCATGAGGCGGATGAAAGGGGCGAGGCGAGAGCAAATATATGCACATATCACAAATATACACTAAATAATGCAAAGCTAGAATACAATACTATTAGCAAAGCAAATGGCTTTTTTGTATTTGTATCCAGAGCGCAGCGCCCGCTTTAGGGACACCGGGTTCTGTTTATTTATTTATATTTAACTTTCATTTTGAGCGTGGCTTTCACTTCTGGGACACCGCGCTCTGTTTATTATTATTTTTTCAACTTTAATAGTGAGCGCGCTGCACGCTTCAAGGACACCGCGCTCAGTGTTAAAGTAAAAAAAAAAAAAAGAGCACGGTGTCCTTGAAGCGGCCCACGCTCAGTTTTAAGCTAAAATCATTTGCAATAGGTCTCGCATTTACGCGAGTTTAGGCTATTTTCATTGTAAATGACAATGCCTTTTATTTATTTTTTTTAAACAAAAATAGGCATTGTCATTTACGAAACCTATTGCATTGCAAATGCTTGTTTTAAAATACCTGCAGATTAGAGAATATTTGGCTAGACATTTAAATCTGATAAAACCAACTAGCTCAGAGATATGGGAATGATTATATAGAGGGAAAACAAAATCTGTGATAAGCGAAATGTATAAATGCCTACAGAATTTAAGGAAAAAAATGACTCTGAAAGATTAGCGGGGCGCTGGAGCACAGTGTTGGGGTCAAAGGTCACATCTAACGCTATAGAACAAGCGCTGAATACTATAGTTAGTTCGGTCCATTCCGTCAATCTGCGGGTGCAGAAATTTCGTACTATATGCTTGTTATATTACACGCCTGAAAAAATATCTAAATGGGCAGGCTTGGTTCGGGCAGTGATAGGTCAAAATGCCCTATTTATGATCTATATGCTGCGGATATTACTCATATGTTTGCAACCTGCTCTGAATTAGAGGCATATTGGCAGCAGACAGGCCAAGTATTTTCTTAGAGGCTGGGGATAATGACATCAATACCGGTCACAGAAACTATAATGGGATGTAAAATAGTGGATGCTAGACTTACGCGATTAGCTTCAATATTGCTAGTTGCTGCTAGATTGGCAATAGCCCGTGTATGGATCTCTCTTAAACCACCTTCAATATACGATTGGTGGCAGTTGGCAAAGGATACGTACGAAATGGAGAAAGCTTTGGCTAAGGCAAGGGGTACACGTTCTGTGACAAAGCTAGACGCAATATGGGGGCTTTTGTTTTAAGCTACATTATCATGTTATTTCGAGGTATATACTGTTGTCATGTCTTGATGCTTTCTCTTGTTTTTGTCTTTATATTTTATAATATTGTTTATTTCCCCTGTTCTTTAGTCATTTCCTCTGCTCTCTTGCCGATATTTTTTTTGCTTGTGTTTTTTTCATGTATGTAAATTGGTGTAGAGTTTGTACCCCAATTGTTGAAAAAAAAAAAAAAAATATATATATATATATATATATATATATATATATATATATATATATATATATATATATATATAAAGAAGAATAGACATGCTCTGTCTGCCTCTGTTGATTCAGCAACGTACACTTCAAAATCTGGGGTGGTGATTGTCCACTGCGCCCCCCCCCCCCCTTCAACATCTGGAGGGTTAGACCCCCCTCTCCCCATGGTTCCTGTCCCCATGGCCCGGGGGTTTGGTTGAGGGAGGGGGTATGCAAGTCTCATGCTCCAGAAATGGAGTTTAGCTTGTGCACCTGTTTCTGCAGTTTTCATTTCCAGGATGAAGTAATCGTGTCCTCAGACATTTGTGTGAAAGCCTCAGTCCGCATTCCACCAGCAGTCATTCCTCTTCTGTGCCACATCACTTTCACATGGCCATTAGGTCATTTTCTTGCTGGCTTTCTTTATGTCGCTACTGAAATATAAATGTTTGTTTCTGAAGGGACAGGCAGTGTGCCTGAAATGCGTTCCCAGTTTTACAATGGCATCGATGCACTGCAGCAAAGTGTATCAGTGCTAAGGGAATTCCCCTCCTGTGCTGTTACTCCAGGATCCCCATTGTTCATGACGAGCTCAGCTCGTCATGAGCACACGACCAGTGTACTGCATGACGAGCAGCGAAGGGGTTAAGATGCAGCACCTGGAACAAGTGGAAGCCTTCATTAGAGTACACCACAATTGTTTAATGTGAAAGATGTTCAGTACCCATTGGTGTAAGGAAATGTGGTTTGTGAGGCATAAAGTGTGCTTCTTTTAAATACACCCACATTCATTGTTATCAGAAATGGTGCATCCACAGTTGTACAGTGGCAGTCGCAGGCCCAGCGCTAGTCTGCACGATAAGTACATTGTCCACTGTACGCAGGTTCTGTGCACAATTTGCAGCAGAAAAGGTTTTATTTCCTCAACAGAAAAAAATAGGGTTAGCATAGTTTGCATTTATTGCATGCACATTGTAGGTGTTTAATCTTTGCAATGGAAATCCTTGTTTGTTGCTAGTTGTGCTGGTTCATCCAGTTACCTTTCTTTGGTTAATTGGAGCATAGCTGTCAAGTGGCTCAAGTCATGGCATCTTCACCTGGTTCTGGCTTTACAGACAGAGCACTTTGCAAGCATCAATGGATCTGTAAGATGTGGCAGGTCCTAGCAGAGTACATCACATTACCACTGGAGGTGTTACATACACCCCAGCCACAAACTCACAAGCATTACTGATATGGGACTCTCTCTGGGTAGATGCAGAACAAAACCTGTCCCTTACTGCCCATCGCCTCCAACTCTCAACTCACAGATAAGAGTGAGTTTCATTCTTACACACTATTTACCAATATTCCCATACATTAGGGATGGCTTTAACCTGCCATATAAATGAATATCTATATGCAAAGATCACTACATATGTCCATACATTAGTCAGCCGCCTGAAAGCCAGCTTCTTGTAGGTTTCTTGCAGGTTTCAGTGGAGGTCTCAATGGCGAAACTGCCCACGGAATAAATGAGTTACTTATCTTCAGTAATGCCCTTTCTGGTGGAAACTCTATCTAACCACGGATTACCCACCTATAGAATATTCCCCAGGCACCAGACTGAATGCAGAAAATGTTGATGGCAGTGCCCCCACGGGCTGCTATGTGGCACTGAGCCCTCTGCATTAGCCTCATTCCACCCAGGAAAGATGCAATGGAGCTGCATTTAAGCACCAACCTGCACGTCCACATCATTATCTTGGTTGACTCATTCTGCACCCTCAGACAGAGAGCACACAACAGTTTTCTGCATCAACAGAATGGGGAGGTGGATGTGCAGTGACCAGTCTCCAGTTAGATAGATTATCCACCAGAAAGAGCGTTACCGAAGAGCGTGAAGGAAGAGAGAACGAGCACTACGGATGGTAAGTAACTTGTTCTTCTGATGGATACTTCTAAACACAGAACCCTCATCTTTCGAATAGAGACCAAATCAGTACATCTAAAAGGTGGAGAGTCTATTCAATACGCTCAGACCAGAAAATCTTGCACGATCGAACAGGTGAGATGCCCTTCACCCTTGGACATGGCTGTCAAGGGAGAAGTGCTTTGTGGATGTGTGCACGATTCCCACGTGTTGGTGAGGCTGGACAAAGAATGCTGGGAGAGTGATAGATTGCCTATCATGGAAAGGAGCCATGACTTTCGGAAAGAAGTACGTAACAGTCCCCAACACCAGTTTGTCTGGAAAAAAGGGGGGTGCACAGCAGTTGTGCCAAAAGAATCTGGGGTTCACTCACACGATGAGTTGAAATGATCATGAGAAAGATAGAATTTCAGGCTAGAAGATGCAACGAGCATCTGTGTATTAGCTTGAAGGGAATACACATGAGGAAAGTCAAGACCAAGTTAAGTTCCCAGTGTGGAATCATAAACAGTTTGGGAGGGCGTATATATGTTAAACCTTTAATAAAACGCATCACGACAGGTGATATAAACGAGAACGGTTGGCCAGGCAACAGCAAAAAGACTAAGGGCCAACAAATACCCTGTAATACTCTGCAGTGAAAGGCCTTGCTGGGCTAAAGAAAAAACAAATAATAAAACATTAAACAGTTTTGTTTGTTAAAGGTCTGTCTTGTGGACTCCACACCAGGTTACAAATGTGTCCCAGACCCACCATAGACAAAATTTGTATATGGATGTCTGGCAGCAAGGATGACATCTATAACGTCATGCGGTAGATCAAGCATAGTCAATTTCCATCATTCAATCTCCATGTATGGAAGTGAAGATTGCCCAGGTTCAGGTGCTGAACCTGCCCTGCCGCTGTGAAAGAAGATCGTCCCGCAGAGAAGCCTGATCACGAGACACATGCTCATGCCCATGTCCATGCCCAGAAACTCAATGTACCACCCTCTCCTGGTCCATTCAGGAGCCTCTAGGACTTCTTCAGAACTCGGGGCAGGAGAGGCAGAGATGGGGTGCAAGAGTTTTAGGAGGAACACCAACGCTCAAACATTTTTGCACTGTGAGTTCTTGAAGGTGGTGAGAATATCTATCCAGGGTTCTCCCACTGTCAGAAAATTTCTTGAACCAGTACTTTTACATTTTCTCTCCTGAAGTACCAGAACTTCACTTTCGCTATGGAGAGTACCAGTACTCAGAGGTAGGCGACAGCGGATCTGTAGCATGAGTACATGAGCACACCTTTCTGGTATGTGATCTGCATGAATTTCAGCCTGTGTGAGGGTAACGATGATTGACTGGTGGTCTGACTGAGTTGTCAAATCCGAAGTTTTGCATTTGAACCTTTAGACCATATGAAGGGAGATGGAGATAGAAAGGAGAAAAAAAAACTGGAGGTTGTGTGAGAAAGGAGAAATAGGGATAAGGGACAGTATAAAAAGTGAAGGGAAACCAATAATAAAATGAGTGAGAAAGTGAAGACGCGAAGAATAGAAAGAGTTATAGAAAGGAAGATGGAGAGGCGACTGGACGGGGTAGGAAATGAGGGATGCAAGAGAAGAGGTAGGAGACAAGCAAGATGATGGAAGAAAGAGTGAGGCTGAAGCCAAGAGCAATGCTAAGGGGTCGATTACGATGTCGACCAGAAAGCATTCCTGCCAAATTGGTCCGGGAATGCTTTCCGACGACTCGGATCGGTGAGTCTGACCAAGCGATTTGGATATGTCCGGATGCTTCCGGATACAATTTGGTTGGACTCCATTGACTTCAATGGGAGCCTGTGTTCCGAACGAGACCACAGGCTCCATTGAAGAAAGGGGTGGCTGGGGAAATCCTTGCAGTCTGTGGCAGGCACCTAATGGTGTCTGCCACACTGTACATGGTTGGAAAGGGGGGTCCCTTGGGTAACCCCACGGAACGGATTCTGAGGGCCGCGGGTGAAGGGGAGGCTGCTACAGGGCCCCCAAGATAGATTCCGGCAGCCGATTCATTCTGGAGAAACCGCATCGGAACAACTGTCCAAATAGGTCATTGTAATCGCTCGCTCGGAAACAGAGTCCATAGGGGAACTGTGTACGATTCGGTCAGAAACCAAGGTAATGAATCGGATTTTGCAAACCCAAATCCGATTCGGAGGCTTTCCGAACCGGATTGTAATCGACCCCTAAGTAGAAGAAAGAAAGATTCATCCAGGAAATCACAGAGTTATAATTAGTGAAAGAGATTTATAGAGAGGATGAGAGAGCAGAAGGAAGAATGAGGGGAAAGGAAATAGGAAAGAGGACGTTTCTTAAACAAATGTGAGTTACAAATGCATAATTTTAAGGGGGATTCACATTCTAGAAAAAGTATTTTGGGTCCAAAATTCATTGAAATACTATTTTCCTCATATAAAGTTTCACGCTAACATTTAGGAAAGATAAAACAAGTATTACTTATATTGATGGGAAATATTTAAAAGACTCAATTGGGTCCTTCATATATAAATTAAAACACATAGGAGGAACTATGAATTAAATTTCAACTTTGCCACTAAGTCGAGTGACTTGTGCCAACGCTCAGCGATTAAATTAATCATCCATGCTTATTTTCTTAGCCGCCACATGGAGCTTTACAACTTTTGTTCTTGTTCTTCAAATAATTTACATTAATGTAGTTTATTATTTTTTAACTATTAAACTAAATGGTACCACAGAAGTTGAATAAGCATTATTATTGAATTTCAAAAAAATTTCAAATGGTAGGTTAAAGGAAACATTTTACCTGAATAAACAGGAAACATTTAGATGTTAAGGAGACTGGGCCTGGTGCAATTTGCTTGCCTTTCAACAAGAATGGAATCATGGTATTCCCTTTTCCAGGATGCTTTTTACACAGTATCCATTATTGCAGGCACGCGAAATAAGTGAAAATTAAAGTGTAAGTTATGTGCCATAAGTGCAGAAGTAATCGGCACTCATTTAAAAAGATATTGATAAATATATCCTTTTTCACATGCAAAATAAAACTAATACAGATGGCAGAAATGTCTCTGTATCATCATGCATTATTATGCAGGAGAAAGTCTTCATCTTGTTAATAAATGCTTTCCTCTTAGCCCCACCCATAGCTCCGCCCCAAACGCCACCCTTAGTCTACAGCTCCATTTGGTGAGTACCTGCGCATATTTTTCCCATTTAAAGCACTGCTTGTCTTAGATCAAGAGTGGTACATACAAAAGGTATTTAGCTTCTTCCTGTATTCGCAGATCTACAGCTTTGATTCGCAGTCAATTACTATGGTGCAAAAACAGCCCAGATTTTGACATTGTTGGATAAAAACATCTCTAAAACATTCTTTAATTTGCTCAAAGGGGCCATCCGGTGTGGAGCAAAAAATATCGGGCCCAATTCACAAAAGTGAAAACTTTACTACTCCTAAATGCCCTTTGTGAATACCGAAAGTCGTAAAGTTAGGATTTGGTCTCAGATTACTTTTGTGAATCGGGCCCACAGTTCTTTTTACCTGGTCTTGCATCACTAACCATCACCAACAATACCCATTCTGGAATGTTCCCTTGTTTGGTGATGTCAGCTTGGCTTTTGAAATCTATTGGAGAATCATTGTGTGGACGGCCCCTTTAAAGAAACAGGACATATTAACTATTAATAAACGCGTTCCTGCTTCTGAAGGGCTTGTGCAAACAAACTACAAAGTCTTTTTTCTCGCTGTACTTTCCCCTAAGCACCTGCTCTGGGATTCGCAGGCAACTGTGCAAATCAAAAACACTCTAACAAGTAAGATAGCCTGTGGGGGAGTATCTGGGGAAAAACAGTGGTATCGCAAGGTTGACGTGGGCCCTACAGCAAGCAAGGAAGTATTCCCGCAGTTTCCTCATACATATGAGGGCAAAAGACATCTGTGAGCTAGATACAGCGGACGGACCTCTTACACTGTTGGGCCCCGGTGCTGCTGCACCTGCCGAACTACTGACAGCAAAGCTCCTGAGAGTAAAAACAAGGGTGGAAACTCACCCAGTCCTGGATTAAAAATCACCGAAGAAGCAGCAGCAGCAACTCTTTCAAATGTAGGCCTTTTTATGCAATCAATAAATCGATTGGGCCTCTAGATATTGCCATAATCTCAGGCCCACAGATGTTGCCTTAGAGACCCTACTCTGAGAGCATTACCTAGCAACATCCGCGCCTAATCGGTCATTCATAAACGGGGCCTGCTGGGAGACAGAGCTCAAACATGGCAAAACACGAACAGAGCCCGTTTCACGGAACGTCATGTGTAGAGAAAAGGGTCTCCCTCGGACAGAAAGTATGTGAAAAATGCGGAATTGGAAGAAAAACTAAAATTATGTGAAATATGGGAATCCGAAATATTAGAAATGACCGTTGCGCAAAATAAATGACCTCTGGGTCTATTTCTAATACAGGTTTGTGTGTTGAATTTGTGCAGTATTGACACAATCAAGAGAGTGGCAATTAAGAGAGTTGTTTCTGTGTATTTACCACCTGTCTGTGACGGAAGCATTTTTTTTCTCATATCACTTTTGCTATGCTATGGTAATGAACTCAAATTTGACCTTTGCTCTTTAGTAACAACTGCGTGAATGGGCATTTCTTTGACCATTTGCTCTAAATATCGTGAGAATTGCCCACATGTATTTGAACTGCCATGTAATATATAACTGTGGAAATAATTTGATAACCTCTTATTAGTCCCTTTATTAACAACAACGTTTCATATTTGTAGCCCTTCAAATGGTACTTTTGCAGTTTCTAACTGCTGTAAATAATGTGTTACTATTACCCTATTTACTGGTGTTCAATTTATCGACCTTAGAGGGATGTGAGGCTGGGTCATCCTGCCAGGACTTAAACTTGTGGCCTGCTGATAACTGCACATTTCAGCTTCGGGGGTTTAACTCGTGCTTTTGTTGGTCCAAGTAATCCTGATAATTATGTGGGTACTATGAACCTGAACTAAATCTTGAGGTCTCTTGTTGAAATGTGCTTTGTATTTTTAATACCTTTATTGAATGGATAAATAAGCAGGGAAACTGGCAGGCCTGGGCAGACAATGCATTGCCATCCACACGTCACCTCTTCTACTGCAGCCAGGCAAGCCTCCCGCCAGGCATGCACCAGCTTAGCTCAATGTCCTAGAGACTTGTCTTTAGAGTAAGACAACCCAGAGCCCATTCCCTTCCCTTCCTCCAAGTGGAACTGAGGAGAATCATGAGAGACGTTTATGCAGCGTGTACAAACACAGCCTACAGAAATTATGTTTCCATTCCATAGCATATTAAAGCCGGACCTATTGGCTTTGCCAATGCTTGGTGGCATTGTAGTGGTATGGTATTATTGGTGTAGGCCTTGATAGTGGTATTTTTGATGATGGTTTAGTGGTGTTGTGGTATTGGTCGTGGTATTGGCAATGGTATTAGTATTGTGGTGGTGGTATTAGAAATGGTGCTGGTGTGGTTTTAGCAGTAGAGGTGTTACTGGTGGTATTGGTGGTGGCTGTATTAGTGGCGACGGCATTAGGACAGGAAGTGCTGGCAATATTAGTGGTATTATTAGGACAGTATTAATGGTGAAGGTATTTGTGGTGGTGGTATTGTTAATGGTATTGTTTGGATGGCATTGGTAGTGCTTTTAGTGCAGTTGATAGTCGTGTTGTTGGTAATAATTATGGTATTGGTGGTGATTTCATGACACTGTAGTGATGTTATTGATAGTGGCCTTACTTATTGGTGCTAGAGAAGATGGATTAATGGTGGTACTGGAAGTATTGTTGGTGTGGTATTGGTGGTGGTTGTATTGATGGTGATGGCATTGGTACAATAAGTGATGGTAGTATTATTGGTATTATTGGGACAGTAGTAATGGTAAAGGTGTTTGTGGTGGTGGTATTGTTAATTGTATTGCAGGGTGGGGTATATGTGGAAACTTGTCTGTATTGGCAGCAGAACTGCATGGAGTATCTGTGTTGCATGTGGTCATGGTCACTCTGGCTTCCATTTCGTGTGTTACAAAATCCTGTGGGACTTAAAATGCAGGGCTAGAGAGAGTCTAGATAGTTGATGTGGATTGAGGAACTCTTTCATACTTTTTGAGATCATTATAGTGGACTTGTGGCCCGATTATGATGGTGGTCGGAAGAGGGTCCCACCTTCATTGCAGCGGGATTGGGACCAACCTACAAGTAGTCTGCGGTCCCACCAGCTAAATTATGATGCGGCTGCCATATAGGTGGTCGGTATCACAGCTTTTTCCATTGCAGATTGTGCTGCAGCCCGAGAAGAACCACAGCACACGTCGCAATGGAAAAAGAGATGTTTTGAAACATCCATGAACTGTGTGTCAGGCACCATGTGGTGCCTGGCACATGGGGTATGGATGTTTCCCAGGCCTCATAGCAGAGGCCCATGGAGGATAAGGGCCCTGCTAGGGGCCCCAAAGTCCCTTTTCAGCAGCCTTTCCCTGGCGGTTTGACCACCATGGAAAGGCTGTCGGAATGGGCCATCGTAATCCCTGTGGCTGTGCCTGCACAGGCACCGCCCCTATTATCGGGCATACAATCCGACTCATAACCCGACAGGCTCCTTGTCTAAAATAAGTCTTTAAAAAAACCATAGAAATTCACTGAAAAAAACCATAGGTTTCAGAGACGGTATAGTTAGTTGGACATTTCATTCGTACAAAACCAGATAAATTTGGCCGTTATAGTTAGTTGAGCTAACTATAACTTGCGCCCCCGCAATGCACTGCTGATGAGGTCACATATTACATCACTCATGACATGATCAGTGACTTCACTGATGACATCTCAAATGACATCACTGATGACATCATCCTGTGAGTGTGTGTTTCTGTAAAGTTTATATATGTTTTATATATATATATACATGCATATATATACCAAGGTTTATTGAAGAATGAGTGGGTTTATGAGTGTCTAAATGGGTGGTTTAGTAGGTGCGTGACTGACTGTATAAGTGAGTGATTAAACGTGTCTTAGTAAATGCATGGTGTGGGAGGGCGGGTCAGATAAACAGACGTGGAGGCTGAATGAACTTTCCTAAAGGGTGAGTTTTATTGTCAGGAGGTAAGGTCTTTGGTTTTACTACGGGTGTTTGGTCTTCCTCTTTTTTCTGGTCCGCCTTCTCTTGTCTTGGGTGGGGGCTTAATGATGCTTGATCTGTTTTGTCCGTCTTGTTGTTGGGGCTTGACGGTGCTTGATTCGGCTCTTCCATCTTATTGGCTTCACCCCGTAGGGGAGAGAAGGATGCTGACAGTAAACATGTGACTAGGGGGTGTGGAATTCAAATTCTACCCATCACCTACACCAAAAGGGTGTTGTCTAGTCGTCCCAAGTCACACAAAGTATACGCCATGGGCGGGAGGAAACTGGAATACAGTAAGGAAAGTGCGATCACTCACAACAAAACTTCTTTATACACACCCGGTGATGATGAAAATCAGGGGGTTTCTGTGAGGAAGAAGGGGTGTTCAGGGTTGTGCTGTTTAAAAAAAAACCAATAACGTGCCACAAGTGCTAGCGGAATTCCCGCTCTTCTAATCCGTGCCCCCTGTCTCTACCCTCCTCCCACCACCCTCGTACCCACCCCCACCTTCTCCGGAGCTACCGTCACTCATTGGCTCTGCTGAAACTCTCCTGAGTTTCAGCCGCTCTCCAGCCTCCTGTGGTGGACACCTCCACTAAATCAGAAGGGAGAGAAGGATGCTGACAGTAAACGTGTGACTAGGGGGTGGGGAATTCAAATTCTACCCATCACCTACACCAAAAGGGTGTTGTCTAGTCACACAAAGTAAAAGCCATGGGCGGGAGGAAACTGGAATACAGTAAGGAAAGTGCAATCGCTCACAACAAAACTTCTTTATACCCAGGTGGTGATGATGAAAATCAGGGGGTTTTCTGTGAGGAAGAAGGGGTGTTCAGGGTTGTGCTGTTTAAAAAAAAACAATAACGTGCCACAAGTGCTAGCGGAATTCCCGCTCTTCTAGTCCGTGGCCGCTGTCTCTATCCTCCTCCCACCATCCGCGTACTCACCCGCACCTTCTTCGGAGCTACCTTCACTCTCCGGCTCCGCTGCAACTCTCCTGAGTTGCGGCAGCTCTCCAGCCTCCTCTGGTGGACACCACCACTCCTCGCTCCAACGCTCGTCTGTCTCTTCCTCTGGCGCTCCACTCTGGTCTCCGTCTTCACTTTCCAAACTCTCCATGCTCTGCTCCGCATATGCCTCTGCTCCTTTGCTGGTCGACGACCCTCCTTTCCAGTCTTGGTCTTTTTTCAGTGGTTGAGAACCACTGCTTCCGGGGTCAGCTCCTCCTACTTCCGTCTCCTCACCTCGCTGTAGGGAAACATGATAGGTGGGTGTGGCTATCCTCCTGGACGTGGCTTCCCGAAACCCAACCCTCGTAGTCCGATCCCTGCTCGAGGAAGTGGTTGGTCGATGTCGTTCTCTGAGAGCCGGCAAGAACGGCGTCCCCGTGTCTACTGCCTCACACATGGGTTAGTGACTAAACTGTGTGAATATCTGTATCAGTCTGTCAGTTGGTCTGTAAGTGGCTGCATGGGTTAGTGAGTAGCTGCGTGAGTGTCTAAATGGGTTATTGATTGGTTGTCTGAGTATCTGTATGGGTGCCTGAGTGTCTTTGTGGGTGGATGGGGGGTGTTTGACTCTGTGCATAGATGTGTGAGTAGGTGATTCACTGGGTGTATGGTTTCAAGAGTGCATCTATGAAGGGCTGTATGGGTGGGGGAGTGTGTGTATGGGTTTGTTGGTGAGTGAATGGATGTCTCAGTGGTACATGTGTGAGTAACTACATATGTAAAAGGCAGTATATGTGAGTGTTGGAGTATATAAATGACTATATGTGAGAGTGAGTGATTGTGAGAGTGACTGTATGGATGAGTGTGTGCTTGTGTCAGTGATTATAGAAGAGAGTAAGTATGTGTTAGTATATGTATGATTAAGTGAAGTGGTGTGTTTATAAACTGTATAGGTGAGTAAATGGGAGTCTGATTGATTCTTTGCACGACTGACTAGGTGTGTGAGTAACTCTATGGGTGAGTGGTGGTGTGTGAGCATCTGTATAGGTGTATGAGTGCATATGATAGTGCTGTATTGAGGAGTGACTGCATGTATGAGTAACTGTATAGGTAAATGAGTGGATGTGGGTGTAGACCTGGTATTGGTGTGTCTTTGGTTTCGAAAATGATAGTCTGCATTTTAGAGTGCGTGTATCAAAGGTTATATTAGGGTGTGAGGAGGTGCATCGGGGTGATGATGTCCTCTTGTGCCCTGAGGTCCTCAGGACACAAGAGGACCTCATCACCCCACCAGCAGTGCGCCAAGAGGCGCTTTTGCAGAGTGTTATAAAAAGGAGCGTGGCCTCAGACCATCTCTCTGCAATCTAGCTGTGTGGCGCTTACTGGAGGTACCTGGTGGGCTAGTTGGCCCCCAGGGACCCTCAGTATTCAAGGGGACTTAATTCCCCAACTTAGAACACGCCAGGGGGAGCATTTGCAGTGTGGTGGAGAAAGGGGGTGTACCTTGCCCCCTTTTCTTGTTTTTCATCTTCTTTTTTCCTATTTTTTTGTGACTCAGTTACCGAGTCACAAGATGGCTGCCAACACTTCCTGGTTTGGACTGTTGACAGCCAATCAGAAGTCAGCTCATGCTTAGGAGGAGTCACGACTCCTCCTCGGTGCTCAGATATATACATTATTCATTTTTTTAATTTTTCAGCAACTACTGAACGGATTTACACTATTTAAACAAAAGTTTGTTTTCCAAACCAAGAGCTGCCTTTTTACAAAATTTGGTGTAATTCCATTCAGCAGTTCGGGCTGTAGTTGTGTCTAAAGTTTACTATGGAAATTAACATGGGGAAAACGCATTTTGGGACCCCCCCTTTTTTCTCAGCCCCGCTTGACGAATCGCCCCAAACTTTCAAGACAGAAGCTGACCTGAGTGAACCATTAGTTTTGAAAAATTCTGAAAGATTCACCAAACGGCCCGTAAGATATTGGCAAAAGAAAAAACCCTGTTTGAATAGAAACGAGGTCCTACTATAACTACCTACTGGCGACCGCCAGGAGGTCATATGTGGCTTTATATATCCTACTAGCAATTGCCAGTAGGTAGTTATAGTTACGATCTAGTTTCCATAGGTTATTTTGCCAATAACTTTGGTGCTGCTTTGACCAATCCTCACAAAATTGTTAAAACTGGTTTGTGACTCACTTCAGCAACTGTCTTGAAAGTTTCGGGGTGATCCGTCAAGCAGGGGCCGAGAAAAACGGGAGGTCCCATAACTCTTTTTCCCCATGTCAATTTCCAAAGGAACTTTAGACACAGCTATAGCCCGAACTGCTGAACGAAATGGCACCAAGTTTGGGAGAAAGGTAGATGTTAGTCCAGGGTTATTAAAAGAAAATTTCAATTGTATGAATAGGGATGTGGAGGATCCGTGACCCATCCTGATCTCGTGCTGAGATATGATTGGCTGCCAACACTTCAAACAGGAAGTGCTGGCAGCCATCTTGGGACTCAGCTTGAGCCGCAGAAAAAATGTTAAAGAAAAGATTATGGGGCAGGGTAGGAATACTCTGACCTCCTAGACCTCTTGAGGGGGTTCCACAGGGACCTTTCAGGGCCAAAAAAGCATTTTTTGAAAAATGTTTTGGCAGGAGCCACGTTAGATCCGCAGCTCCTGTTGGGAAAAAATAAGCATTGGCTCTGCGCTTCTTTACTAATTGGCCCCAGGTTGGCCATGTCTTGGGGGCATTTTTAAAATAAAGGGGGTGTAGTGCGGGACCCCCTCCTAGGGCTTTTTAATGCCCCAGGCACCACCACTTTCCCTGGTCTTATTTATTGTTAAATGAAGGGCCTCTTGGATACCCCCGGATGCAGGGACCACCACCTCCCTAGGGCTGTATTCCAAAGTGAATCAGAGGGTCCATGGACCTACGTACCCCAATGAACATCTTCTCCCTGGGTTTTACGTATTGTTATGAGGGGCTATCGGAACCCCCCTTCCCCCCCGGCCTCCAGGACCCACCACCTTGCAGCTATAATCAGTTTGTAATGGGGGGTCCATGGGACCTTTATCCGGGCCCCAGGGACCACCACCTCCCCGGGGGCAACTTTTTTTTTTTTAAATGGGAAGGGGGCTGCATGGCCCCTCTCCTGGGCTGTTCTTGGCCCTTGGACCGCCATCACACTGGGGAAGGCCCTACAATAAGAAAGGAGGGGACTGCGTGGCCTCCCCTGCTGCAGCCATAGAGGGCACTGGGGACTGCCACCCCCTTGTGCCGACTCCTGCTATGTCCCGGGGTGCCTACCACTGGGATAAAGATGTTAGCTATGGCTTGGTGGGAGCTTTACCTCTCCGCAAGCCACAGCAAAAGCTCCACTTACTGCAAGCGAGAGCTCAAACATGTTGTTGCTTGCTGGAAGCGGAGCAGAATTGCTGTCAGACGCAGGGACGCAATTTCCTAACTATAAAGTTCCTGTAACCTTTGGTTTTTTAAAGTAAATATATATATGTGTGTCTGTGTATCTATATATATGTACTAGCAGCCCGTCCCGGCGTTGTCCGGGCATGAATTGTTGCCGGCCAGTAGTATATTGTTTTGTAGGATTTCGTTTTGATAGCATTTCTTATCTGTGACAGGCCTGTGAAATGCTCCGATTCACAGTGCACTGCTGATGCACTTAAGAGTGCGCGTTCAGTCGAGTGTGAACTCGAGTTTCCCTATTTTATTTTTCCTTGCAATATTATATAGCGCGAACTTGACAACATGACATGAGCACAATTTACATTACAGAAGAACACATTCATTTGTGGTAGGCACGGGGAGACAAAGCGATTTGCCTGAATCACAGGATGTTGAGGTGATGCCGAGATTCGAACATAGCTCTCCAGCTCTAAAGTTCGCAATTCTAGAACATGTGGCGGGAGGTGTGTCTAAAAGTGTATGTCGGTGCTGGCCATCAATGAGAGAGACCTGTGCATTTTTCAAATCGGTGGTGAAAAAATATGAGTATGTTGCTGGAGATGTGGGCTGCCGTGCCACCAATGTACTTTCCGGGGAGGGTAAACACCCCTTATTCCGCAACTTTCTTTCCGCATACCATCACTCTGCATACTTTCATTACGAAAGTACCATGACTCCGTAATGCCATTATAACGCATGGCATTACATTTTATATGCTTTTACCACGCGTACATTTACAAAGAAATTCATTGTAAATGCATGAATGGTAAAAGCATTTTTTTAATGTTTGGATAAGGTAAGTATGGGTATAGGGGTATATGTTTTGGGGTACTGCGGAATATGTTTTGGGGTGTTTGGGTATTTTAAGGGTTCATTATAGTTTTGGGTTATGGGGTACAGGGGTAGTTTTAGGGTTTAGAGATAGGTATGGGTTTTGGGGTACAGGGGTATTTTTAGGGTTCAGGGGTATTTTAAGGGTTCAGGGCTAGGTTTGGGTTTTGGGGTACAGGGGTATTTTAGGGTTCAGCGCTAGGTTTGGGTTTTGGGGAACAGGGTTTTTATTATGGTTCAGGGCAAATTTGGGGTTTTGGAATGCAGGGGTATTTTTAGGGTTCAGGGCTAGGTTTGGGTTTTGGGGTACAGGGGTATTTTAAGGGTTCAGGGCTAGGTTTGGGTTTTGGGGTACATGGGTATTTAAAGGGTTCAGGGCTAGGTTTGGGTTTTGGGGTACAGGGGTATTTTGTAAGGTTTAGGGATAGGTTTGGGTTTTGGTGTACAAGGTATATTTATAGGGTTAAGATGGGTTAGTGTTTAAGGGTGTTGGGGTATTTTAAGGAGTAAGGGTGGGTTATGATTATGGCGTGCAGAGGTATTTAAAGGGAGCAGGGTGGGATTCGTTTTTAGGGTTTAAAGGGTAATACAATAACATAATAAATACAAATAATATAAATAATTAAATTTAAAAATAAAATAATAAATACAAATCATATAAATAATTCAATTTAAAAGAATAAATGTTTTAATTAAATTTAAAAAATGTGTGTATATATATATATATATATATATATATATATATATATATATATATATATATATATATATATATATATATATATATATATATATATATATAAATACACATATATACAAACATATATTTGATGTTTTAATAATGTACTTTTACAATGTATATGACTTTACCACACATGCATTTGCGTTATAATGACATGCGTGATAAAGTCATATGCGTTGTAAAAGTTTTAGAAATTATGTCTTTGCGGAGTAATAGTCCCGCGTTATAAAAATCTCAGAGTGATAGTATGCGGGATGTTGGTTTGCGGAATATTGTCACATATTCCCGGGGGAGGGATAGTCCCTTTCTTGCTATTTCCGTGGAGGCGGGCCTTGCGTCCGGATGTGCGTGGGGCGAGGCCTGTGCGCAACAGAAGTGGAAAATCTCCAGTGTGCGCTTCAGGAGTCACCGGAAGTTAAGACGAAATTACATTTCCTGCACAATGGCCCCTGTTTGCGCTACTTCCGGCCCTTGGGAATAGCGCCATGCCTGTCCTCCATACAGTAAAGCAGGTGCACGTCACTGGGAGTGCGGGGCAAGCACACCTGAAGCTGGAATGTACAGAACCTGGGAAGAAAAAAACAATGAAATATTGGGCACAACGCTTGCTTTTTTTCCGTAATCCTACGCCCCGCACACGCCCACGCCCCCAGCTCACGCCCACAGCACACGATATGAGACATGGCATGAAGGGCGGAACTTACCACACGCCCCCAGCGTTTGTCACGCCCCCAGAACACGCCCACAGCACAAAGCAGACACACCCACAAGGGACTACTTTGCTGGCACGGTTCTTTTAGCTTTTAAATGTATATGGTGGGCGTCTGCATAGCCTATGTCCTTCTGCTGCAACTGCCCTTTCCAACCTGTATTGGGTGTTGTGATTGGTGCTGTGGTTCCTGAGATTACCCGCCTCAAAGGTTTGGGCTCTCTTTATTATATTAGTATAGAAGATAGATGAATGTTCAGGACAGCAATATGGAGCACTCCAAAGCATGGCAGAGCAAGTCTTAAATTTTGATGCTACAGAAGTGTGAGAGCACACACCTCTGTAGCATGAAAATAAAGGACTTCCTTGGCCAAGCTGGGATGTGTTGCAAGGGGAGCTTTGCGATTCTGGCCTTGAGTGATGTGCTCTGCAGGGGTTTATTCACCACTCATTAAAGTCTGACTTGCTGACTGAAGTCAGACAGCACAGGGGGAGCACAGGGGGAGACTCTTTCAAACAAAACTCTGGTCCTGGTTTCATGAGAGCGCCAGTGTAAAGGTGAAGTGTCATAGCACTGTGGTAAATGTGCATGCTCACCTGACTGTGTGTGGCCAGCCCTCGAAGAATTGTCTGGTAAAACTAGTACCTGCTGAGACACTAGAACTTTCCCAGCAGGACACTACACTCCTCCCAAAATGTATTGAACAACAAAACAAAGTCCAACCTTTGGGAATGAATGAAAACAACTAATACAACACACTCATAGCCTAAAGAGGCAGTCCTCAGGACAGCTGTGACCCTTCCAGGTCGCTCCACCCACCACACGGCCCCCGTGTGCTGGCCTCCACCGCTGCTCCTGCCTGCCGCCGCTGATTGCCTCCAGGGACCCGCCTTCAGGGCTTCCCCCTCGCCGCCTCCTCCGCACTCTTTCCCGCTTCAGACCCCCGCCGCTGCTCCCCTGCGGCCCGCCCCCTTCCTCTACCTCGATCCCCATTCGCCGCCCCGCTCCCGCCTCCCAGCTGCTCCTCCCTCGCTCTGCCCCCCCACTCTCCATTTATGGCAGAGTCCGCGCGTGCGCGCAGCGTCCACGTGCAGCGGGCGCGCTGAATCCGCGCCTGGACCGCGCCCAGTGCCAGGACCCCTGGCCCCCACCGATGCAAGACGACCCGACAGACCTACGACGCCGCCGCCCTCAACGCACTCAATGCCGGCCGGAACCCTGCATGCTGCCGAGCCGCCCTGAAACGCATCCACGGACCCTTCACCTGCAGAACCTGCAAGTTCACCTGCCTCCGAACCTGCACCGCACCCGCCAAGCCAAACACCAGCAGCAACCTCAAGTGCATCCTGCTCAACACCCGCTCCGTCCACAGACACGCCGTGGAACTCTGGAACCTGCTCAACACAACATCACCAGACGTCGCCTTCCTCACGGAAACCTGGATGAACGCCTCCTCGGCCCCCGACATCGCCATCGCCATCCCGGACGGGTACAAGATCATCAGGAGGGACCGCGTCAACCAGACCGGAGGAGGCATCGCCATCGTCCACAAGAACACCATCCGCATCACGACCGACTCCAACGACACCTTCGCCGCCGCCGAGCACCTCCACTTCCAGATTCACACCGACCCAAAGACGACCCTCAGAGGCACCCTCATGTACAGACCCCCGGGACCACGCACATAATTCAGCGAAGACATCTCGGACTTCATCAGCCCACATGCCCTCCCCTCCGCCGACTACATCCTCCTAGGGGACCTCAACTTCCACCTGGAGAACAACAAGGACCGCAACACCGCCGCCCTGCTGGACAACCTCGCCAACTTCAGACTCAAGCAACTGGTCAACACCCCCACCCACTACGCCGGCCACACGCTTGATCCCATCTTCTCATCCAGCAAGCACATCACCTTCAGCCACTCCACCGGACTCCACTGGACCGACCACAGCTGCGTCCACTTCAGCTTCAGAAGAACCACAACCCACCACCACCCGCTTCAGGTTCCTCACAGAAGCTGGAGCAAGATCACCGCCGACCAGCTCACCACCTCCCTCAGCCAGAACCCACCCACCAGCACAACGGTACCGAACGAAGCAGCCCTCAACTTCACCCAGTGGCTGACCGCCTGCGCCGACGAACTCGCACCACTGAAGAACCCTCCCAGCAGACCCAGAAGCAAGAAGGCCTCCTGGTTCACCGACGAACTCAAAGACTCTAAGAAGACTTGCCGCACCCTCGAGAAAGCCTGGCTCCTCGACCAGACCACTGACAACATGACCGCCCTCAAACACGCCACCCGCAAGCACCACCAGCTCATCCGCACCACCAAGAAGAAATCACTGAAGGAACGACTGGACAACAACGCCCCCGACAGCAAGGAACTCTTCACCATCGTCAAGGAGTTCTCCAACCCCAGCACCGGCAACAACGACATCACTCCCTCACAAGATCTCCGCGACTCTCTCGCCTCGTTCTTCGACCACAAGATTGCCGACATCCACAACAGTTTCGGCACACCACCCAGGCACCCTACCATCGAACCAACGCCCCCCACCGCCACCCTCCGCACCTGGACCACGGTGACCACTGAAGACACAGCCCCCACAATGAACACCATCCACTCCGGATTTCCGACTGACCCTTGCCCCCACCACGTCTTCAACAAGGCCAACTCCACCATCGCATCCCAACCCCGAGACGTCATCAACACCTCTTTCGACACCGCCACCTTCCCGGAGAGCTGGAAGCATGCCGAGCTCAGCGCCCTACTGAAGAAACCAACAGCGGACCCCACCGACCTCAAAAACTTCCGCCCCATCTCGCTCTTTCCTTTTCCTGCCAAAGTCATCGAGAAGATCGTCAACAGACAGCTTGCCGCCTTCCTCGAGACGAACGGATCCCTCGACCCCTTGCAGTCCGGTTTCAGAGCCAACCACAGCACCGAGACCGCCCTCATCGCAGCAACCGACGACATCCGAGCCCTGCTCGACAACGGGGAAACAGCGGCACTCATCGTCCTGGACCTCTCCGCAGCGTTCGACACTGTCTGCCACCGCACCCTAATACAGCGCCTCAGCAACATCGGCATCCAAGAGAAGGCACTGGAGTGGATCGTCTCGTTCCTCGCCAGAAGAACACAGAGAGTCCGCCTCCCCCCATTTCGACCTGAGACCACCGAAGTCATCTGCGGCGTTCCGCAAGGATCATCACTCAGCCCCACCCTCTTCAACGTCTACATGAGACCTCTTGCCGCCATTGCACGCCAACACAGCCTCAACATCATCTCCTATGCCGACGACACCCAGCTGATCCTCTCCCTCACCAGAGACCCCGACACTGCCAGAACCAGCCTACATGAAGGGATGTAAGACGTCGCCGAGTGGATGAAGAACAGCCGCCTGAAACTGAACTCAGACAAGACGGAAGTTCTCATCCTGGGACCATCGCCCTCCGCCTGGGACGACTCCTGGTGGCCCCCAGCCCTGGGCACCGCTCCCAAGTCAACAGACCACGCACGCAACCTGGGATTCATTCTGGACTCCTCCCTCTCAATGACCAGACAAGTCAACGCCATCTCCCCATCATGCTTTCACACCCTACGCATGCTTCGCAAGATCTTCCGATGGATCCCAACCGAAACCAGGAAGATGGTCACCCAGGCCCTCGTCACCAGCCGATTGGACTACGGAAACACCCTCTACGCCGGAACCACAGCCAAGCTACAGAAAAGACTCCAACGCATCCAGAACGCCTCCGCCCGACTCATCCTGGACATCCCCCGACGCAGCCACATCTCCGGCCACCTGAGGGACCTGCACTGGCTCCCCGTCAACAAGAGGATCACGTTCAGGCTCCTCACCCACGCACACAAGTCTCTCCACGACCTGGGCCCCAAGTACCGCCTGACCTTCTACATGCCCACCCGCCAGCTACGGTCTACTAGCCTCGCCCTTGCCGCCGTACCACGCATCCGAAGAGCAACCGCCGGAGGCAGATCCTTCTCCTACCTGGCGGCCAAGACATGGAACTCCCTCCCCATCCACCTTCGGCTGACCCAGGACCACCTCGCCTTCAGGAGACAACTCAAGACCTGGCTGTTCGAGCAGTAGCGGACCCGCTCCCCCAAGCGCCTTGAGACCCTTCCGGGTGAGTAGCGTGCTATACAAATGCTATGATTGATTGATTGATTGACTGTGGACAGGTGCAGCGGGGAGCACCCAGGCGTCTTGACATTCATCCATAGTTTAACCAGAACACCTCTGGACACAAACACTGTGCTGACGAAATCTAGATCCCTCTGCTTCAAGTTAGTTGGGTGACAGTCCACCTATGTGATGGGGATCAATTTGGCGTGCTCCTACTGAGATGCAATGGGTGTTAAAAGTTCCAACATCCTTCATCAGGAGATCATGGAACCCATTGTGGATCTTTCTCCAGTGGATGTCTTGGTGGTTTGTAGGGGTTCGGCTCCACTTGGATATTGAGATACTACTTTGTTGGTTACCGTGATGCCCAGGGCACTGATGGATACGTTTGCCATATGGATGACCTGGACGACATGTGGTGATGACTCGCCTTGAGAGAGGATGACTGGGGGACTTCGCAGCCACGTAGCTTGGTGTCTTTCCGGGTGTTGTTCTTCTCCATTGGCAGGTGCGATCATGAGCAGGAATTCCACCTGTCTCAAGCAGACTGACTGTCACAATGGGTAGCCTAGGGTAGAGACCCAGTTTGCACTTGCTGGTGGCTTACGTTTGGTTCTCCCACTGTGCTGTTGCCAGGGACGTCACTGTGCCTTGGTGGCTGGCATGTGTCTGGGGGTGCACTCTTTAGAGGCGTGAGTCCTCAGGCGCTTCATCAGGTAGGGCCCTGTATGGGCCATTGTAAAATTGTGAGTATAAAAGGAAGGGGTCCAAGACCAAAAATCAAAATGATTCAAAATTACAATTAGTATACAATAAACTCAAAAAAGCCAAGCTATTGAATGCAAATGAATTTAATTCACATTTGCATATCCATCTCATTCAATGGTCGTAACTCATAATACATTTCATTACAAACATCATAGGTTTAAATATACGTGCCCACATACACAACAGGAAGGGGGAAGGGGTCAGTGAAGGAAGTGTCAAAAAGGGTAGGGTAGGGGTAATCTGTATCATTCAGTGACAAGTCATCATTCTAAATTTTCCAGACTGCGTATATATGGTCCTTTAAATAGAAGGCCACACAGGAGGCTCAAAAGAGTCCTAAACTCTTGATGATAGACAAGTGCCTAACTCCGCTGAAGCTGTTAATGTCTTGCTTGGGATCGGAGTCGGTCAGGATTACGTAGTCTACGTTTCGACCCAGAATAGCCGTAGGATAGTTTTCCTTACAAGTAGGGTCTTCGTCAGGACGTAGAAAGTTGTGGGTGGGCGCCTCCTAGGGAATAGTGAAGGAACCAAATTAGAACACACCCAACTGTCGATTAATTACAAGGAGGGTGGGTAAATGAAGAACAGTTCATTGATTAAAAACGTGTTGTCACGTCGTGCCAAAGGCACGTACCTTTACGTTAAAGATTCCACTGAATCTAACTGTGGCTCACCTTTCTCCACAATCGAGAGAGGCTGGGTTAGTGGAAAATGATAAATTGTCTGATCACTGTTGCGCCCTTGGAGTTCTCAAACAGTCATGATGGCCCAATGCTCAGATCATATGGGTGGTGGATGGATCCCCTAAATAAATCAGATAGGGTATTACCATATCATTGAGGTCTTATGTACATGGTGATTCTAAGTAACACAAGTGGTTTTATTTCAAAACCTTACCCCTTATACTTTTTAGAAATCAAAGCCTGGTCAGACTGGAGGGATTCAATATTAGGTTCTTAAAAACTGACTGGATGCTGTCACCTTAAGTAGGGAGATAGGATGTTACCATTGGTACATTATATACATATTAGTTTCAAATATCAAAGCAAAGTCCTGCTCTGTCGACTTACCACTGTTGCTCTTATTCGCAAAAATGGCAGAATGGATTCCTCTCATATAGCACATGAATTGCGCTTCAATACTAGTTACCATGCAGTTCAGATAGATTCTAGCAAGGGATTGCCTGCACATGAAGAACATAAGATAGAAAAAGATTTATGAATTTGGTGCAATTTATTAAAAATTGTGGATGGATCGCCTAAATGGATCAGGCATATTAGTACGATCTCATTTGCATATAGTTTGCATGTTAATTCTAAATGGTACAAGTAGTTTTTTGTACCTGTTTGGATCAAACAAGTCGAGCTGGAGAGGTTCATAAAACTAGTTGATTGCTGTCGCCTAGTTTCTGGAGACAGGATAATGACATTGTTGCATTATGTACATATTGGTTCTAGACATGAAAATGTACTTCTATTCTGTGAACTTACCACTATTACTCTCATTAACAAAATAAGGCAGAGCAGAAATCTCCTCACATAGCACATGAATCGCGCTTCGATACTTTGTTAAAAAACGTTTCAAGTAGATTCTAGAAAACGGATTACCTGTAAATAAGGAACATAAAGCGGAAACAAAATAAAAGGTTTTTCAAGGGTTATTATAGTGTCTTAAGATTGGTTAATGTCAGATTAACATTATTGTCGATTACCTCTCATAGAAAGAATTAATCAGCAGTTTGCATATTGGTAGAAGAAGTGATTTCTAGGTTCAACCTAAAAGAATATATATATATAAGGGAATCGTTGTACATATTCATGCCGTATTGATTTGCAAAAAAGGAAGGGTCGGTTGGAGGAGCAAGGTAAGGTGGGCTCTGTCGGGTCGCTTACCTCCGTAAATAATCAGTTGCTCAAAGGAGGACACGGTCATGTGTAGGTTAGACTGCCTCCTGAAAAAACAGTATGGCGGTCAAAAATTGTATTCGAGCGCCACACTTGTGCCGCGTTCAATGTGGTGAGTCAGGGGGTTAAAGAAGATATTGTCGGATTTTACCTGTACGTTCGTAACCATCTCGGTTTTAATCCAAAGCGTCAAAAATGCATGGGGTAATGCCGCCGACCGCTACCAAGCCATTTACTTCCTGGTTTGTATTTTAAACGCGGGGCGGGGCTTCGTTGCCGGAATGTCGGAAATGGAAAACTGACTAATTGGTCCTTAGCATTCAACAGTGCGAATTAGCCAAAAAGTAAACAAAACATCGCCAACAAATGAGTACTAGCCGAGTGAAAAAATTGTGGTGTCATACAGATCAACAAGGTGTAAAGTAACTTCTGGAATACACATCATTAGGGTGTAAAGTGACTTATAAATTCTAGATTTTAGCATGAGTCGATTTATTATTCAAACGACCAGTTAAATAAGGGGCTCAACATCCACATTGTGGAAAAAGCATTGTACTTAGTTCCTAACATGTTACACCTTTTGTCATCCCTGGGTCCTGTGTTTGTCAAGAATTACCAAGTCATGAAAAACGAGTGCACTTATCGCGTAGGATAGTGTAAACTCAGACTCAAAATCAGAATACACATCATAAGGGTGTAAAGTGACTTATAAATTCAAGATTATAGCAAAAGTCGAATTATTATTCAAACGACCAGTTAATAAGGAGCTCAACATACACATTGTGGAAAAAAAGCATTGTACTTGGTTTCTAACATGTTACACCTTTTGTCATCCCTGGGTTCTGTGCTTGTCAAGAATTACCAAGTCATGAAAACAGAGTGCACTTATCGCGTAGGATAGTGTAAACTCAGACAATTAGTTTCAATACCATTGGAAATGTATCAGACTATCGATATAAGAGTGCACTTATCGCACAGGATAGTGTAGACTCAAACATTTGATTTCCATAATGGTTATAGAGTAAAGGACAATATAGTGTCTGATCTGATATTCCACACAATTCACCATCTTGTATTAGAATTGAAATTACAGATTAGCTAGTTGCACAAAACTATTCTCAGATTCGTTGAGACCCTCAATTACGGAGTTAAAGATATGGATCCATTTTAACTCTCTCATATTCAGAATGTTGGGTAGATCACCACCCCTAGCACCAAGTGTTACATGTTCCAGGACAACCCATTTTAGGGATTCAGGCAAATGGTTGTGCTTTTCACAGTGTTCAACAAGGGGTTCCCCAGACACCTTGCATCGAATGCGGCTACAGTGTGATAGAAATCGTGCTTTAACACGCTGCTGGGTCTGACCTACATAAATGAGGTCACATGGGCAGATTATACCATAGATCACGTTCTTGGTATTACAATTAGTGTGACTCTTATATGTGTGTCTATGGTTTTTGAACACAAAATCTTTGGATTGTATTGTTGAGGGGCAAGCTTTACAGTTTCCACATTTAAAATGTCCTGTTATTGGTGGCTGATTCCAGCATGAGGCAAGGGTAGGCTCTGGTGGACATTCTAAAAAGGATGAGACTACGTAGTCTTTCACATTCCTCGCCTTTTTGAAAGCGTGCATAGGTACATTTGTGATTTCTAGATCATTTGCAATGAGACCCCAATGTTTGTTTATAGCTTTCTTGATCAAATGACTCCTCATCGAGAAAGTGGTTACGCAGATCATACGTTCATCTGATTGACATCTTCGTGTGGAAGTTTCCAAGAGTGTTTCACGGTGACAAAACCATGCCCTCTTCCTCGAGCGTTTGATTAGCCTTTTCGGGTAGCCTCTTTCTATTAAACGTCTCATCAAAATGTCTGATTGTGACATATAGTCATCTTTTTTGCTACTGTTCCTTCGAACTCGAAGGAACTGGCCAAATGGCATGTTGTCACGGAGGCTCCGTGGGTGGTGGCTCGAATACTGTAACAGCGAGTTACGTTCCGCAGGTTTTCGAAATAAGTTGGTGTATAGTGTACCCTCCTCCGCTATTATGGAGATGTCAAGAAAATCAATCTTCTTATTGCTGGCCTGTATCGTAAATTGGATGTCTGATGATCGTAGATTAAGCCAGGTATGAAAGTCCTGTAATTCATTGTCATTTCCCTTCCAGATAACCAACACGTCATCTATATAGCGGACCCAAAGTTGTATTTGATGCCGAAAAGGGTTCAGGTCACAGATGACAAAAGTATTTTCAAAAAAGGCCATAAACAATATTTCCAGGTCCGGGGCAAAGGCTGCCCCCATTGCCACGCCCTTCGTTTGTTGATAGAAGACATTTTGGAACATAAAGAAGTTCCTCATCATGGCGATCTTAAGTAGGAGGATTATAAATGAGGCGGGTACCTGTACCGGGGCTTCCCTGCTGTCTAGGGCTGCCGTGGCCACCATCAAGGCCTCTTCTTGGGGGATACTAGTGTATAGCGACACAATGTCGCAAGTTACTAGTAATTCCTCATCTGGATTGAAGGATTTACCATCTATCGAGAGTAATGGTGTGCGTCGTATCCCTCCGATACGTAGGGGTTGCTTCCGCCAGAGGTTTTAAAAAGAAGTCCACATATCTGCATAGAGGCTCCAGAATGGATCCACACCCAGAAACGATAGGTCGTCCTGGGGGATTGTGTAGGTCTTTGTGGACCTTGGGTAAGGTGTATATAGTAGGTATGCGGGGATGGCTTTGGTTGAGGTACTGGTATTCATGATGCGTGAGGAAACCTTGTTGCAAACCATCCTGAGTGACCCTCTGGATTTCAGCAGCCAGATCTTTAGTGGGGTCAGATGTCAGTCTTTTATAACTGACCCCATTGTTAAGTTGACGCCAGATCTCTTCCTTATATTTTGATGTATCTTGGATTACGATAGCTCCGCCTTTGTCGGCTGGCTTGACTACAACATCATGATTGAATTTGAGAGTGGTAAGAGCTGTCCTCTCGGTCTTTTGGATGTTGTATCTCACATAGGTCTTCTCACTCAAAATTTTCTTGACTTCTTCAGAGACGATGCTTTCGTATGCCAGAATTCGGTGGCTCATTGCATTAGATGGAGGTACAAATCTTGAAGGGGCCCTGAATCCGGTTACAGAAGTGGTCTTTGGGGGTGGTCTGTTCTTAAAGAAGAATCGTAATCTTATTTTACGGAAGAATTTCGAAAGTTCCATGAATGTATTGAAACAATTTGGAGGAGTCGTTGGCACAAATGATAAGCCTTTGCTTAAAACCCTAAGTTCATCCGCATTGAGCTCTTGTGATGACAAGTTAATGATTGGTGTATCTGTTGTTTTTACCACCTGTAGTTCTTGCGTCTTGTCGAGCGCTCTCCGTGTTCCTCCGGTTGGAAACGAACCTGTTTCATACCACGGCCTCTCCCTCCTTCGTTGTCCCACTGCATTGGGGGGCCTTGTTGGCCGCGTCCAGTCCCTCGGTTCCAGTTGTTGCCTCGTCCACGGGGCGGTCTCCATGTCCCCTGTTCTAAAAAAAGAGTTAGATTGATATTGTGGGCGATATGTGTCCTGGTAGCCGTAGGAGTTGCTAGTGCCTGCTTGTTCGGAATCTTCTCCCGAGCTGTAGGAGGAATCGGAGAATGTGGTGTATCGTCCTCTCGATCTGCCCCCTCTGTAGCCCCGATTGGTAAATCGTCCCTGTTGGTCCTGTCGAAAATAATCGTCAGACAGGTAGGGATAAGTTTTCTTTTTGTCAAAGAACTTAAGGTCCCTAGCTAGTTTGTCGAGTTTTTTCTTGATGGTAGTGGTTTCGAAGTCTTGGAGGGTTGCAACAAGTTTGGATAGTGCCTCTTTTGAGTTAGTGAGGGTACTGTCACCTGAGATGCTTGCCTTCAATTCAGCTATCTGTTTGTTGAGGGTCACAACTTGTTCTGCAGCTGTCTCAATTCCCAACACCATCCAGTGTCGGGAACAGTTATTTGCAACAAAACTAAATCCCTCACGGAATTTGGGAATATCTACAAAGATGGCTGGTTCGACTCTGACTTGTAGCCCTGAAGGTATTATGTTGTTTTGAAGACACTGTGCGAGAAAGTGACCATGTAATTTGGTGCAAATTAGTTTTTTCTCTAGCCTCTCTAGTTGGGAAATCTTGTCATTAAGGGTAATGTCAATGATAGGTGTACCAACTGACGGAAAATTGTTAGATGGGTCATGCAAAAGTTGGTCAATGTAATCTTCAGTATAATGTAAAATTGTGGACTCTAGGCCCACATATTTAGTAATAACTCGCGCATACACAGTGGTGATGCTTACTTTACTGGCCAGGAGCACATGCCCTCAGGCCCTTTTATCAGCAGGCCCACGTCACTTGTGATGCCTGTGGTGGGTGGGTGTGGGGTGAGTGTGGCCAGCCCTCGAAGGAGTGGCTGGTAAAACTAGTATCTGCTGAGACACTAAAACGTGTCCAGCAGGACACTATAGGGGTGCACTTGGTGGTCAGTTTGGGGTCCAGTATATGCTGAGCTCTGCGATTTCATTGGTAAGTGGCTCTGATTCACACAAACTGAGCCCAGTACCCCTGCCTGCCCCAGGGGCTCTGAAAAAGTTCCAGTACAAGAGTAAAGTATCAAGGGCAGTGACTGCTGAGAGGAGAGGGGGCAAGAAGGGGTAAAGTAAGACTGTTATGGGGAGAATAAGGGGCCAAGGAAGGCAGGGGCCGCTAAAGAGTGAGATTTCAAGTTAGAAAAAGGAAAACAGGGTCAGGTGAAGCGAAAGAGTGAAGCCGGGGTGAGGCGAGAGGGCATGGACTGCTGAGGAGGCCGGGGGAGGAGAGACTGCTGGAAATAGAGGGTGGCACAGAAGTAAAGGTGGAACAGTTAAGGGGAGATGGAGGGATAGGAGTAAAAGGAGGGAAAGCAGGGGCTACTGAAGAAAAACAAGCATTAGAAATGCAATAGGTCTCGCAGCATTAGAGTTAGTGCTTTTAGAATTGTTTATGGTTTTTTTTGTAAATCTTTAGCATGAGGTTGAGGGTGAGTGAGGGTGAGTGAGGGTGAGGGGTTGAGGGTGAGTGAGGGTGAGGCTGAGGGGTTGAGGGTGAGAATGAGTGAGGGTGAGTGAGGGGTTGAGGGTGAGTGAGGGTGAGGGGTTGAGGGTGGGTGAGGGGTTGAGGGTGAGTGAGGGTGAGGGGTTGAGGGTGAGTGAGGGTGAGTGAGGGTGAGTGAGGGTGAGGGTGAGTGAGGGTGAGTGAGGGTGAGGGTGAGTGAGGGTGGGTGAGTGTGAGTGTGAGTGAGGGTGAGTGGGGGTGAGTGTGGGTGAGTGTGGGTGAGTGTGGGTGAGGGATTGAGGGTGAGGGGTTGAGGGTGAGTGAGGGTGAGTGAGGGTGAGGGGTTGAGGGTGAGTGAGGGTGAGGGAGGGTGAGGGGTTGAGGGTGAGGGGTTGAGGGTGAGTGTGGGTGAGTGAGGGTGAGGGGTTGAGGGTGAGTGAGGGTGAAGGTGAGTGAGGGTGAGGGTGAGTGAGGGTGGGTGAGTGTGAGTGAGGGTGAGTGTGGGTGAGTGAGGGTGAGGGATTGAGGGTGAGGGGTTGAGGGTGGGTGAGGGGTTGAGGGTGAGTGAGGGTGAGGGTGAGGGGTTGAGGGTGAGGGGTTGAGGGTGAGTGGGGGTGAGTGAGGGTGAGGGGTTGAGGGTGAGTGAGGGTGAGGGGTTGAGAGTGAGTGAGGATGAGGGGTTGAGGGTGGGTGAGGGTGAGTGAGGGTGAGTGTGAGTGAGGGTGAGTGAGGGTGAGTGAGGGTGAGGGTGAGTGAAGGTGGGTGAGGGGTTGAGGGTGATTGAGGGTGAGGCGTTGAGGGTGAGTGAGGGTGAGGGGTTGAGGGTGAGTGAAGGTGAAGGTGAGGGTGAGTGAGGGTGAGGGGTTGAGGGTGAGTGAGGGTGAGTGAGGGTGAGTGAGGGTGAGGGGTTGAGGGTGAGTGAGGATGAGTGAGAGTGAGGGTGAGTGAGGGGTTGAGGGTGAGGGGTTGAGGGTGAGTGAGGGTGAAGGTGAGTGAGGGTGAGGGTGAGTGAGGGTGGGTGAGTGTGAGTGAGGGTGAGTGTGGGTGAGTGTGGGTGAGGGATTGAGGGTGAGGGGTTGAGGGTGGGTGAGGGGTTGAGGGTGAGTGAGGGTGAGGGTGAGGGGTTGAGGGTGAGGGGTTGAGGGTGAGTGGGGGTGAGTGAGGGTGAGGGGTTGAGGGTGAGTGAGGGTGAGGGGTTGAGAGTGAGTGAGGATGAGGGGTTGAGGGTGGGTGAGGGTGAGTGAGGGTGAGGGTGAGTGAGGGTGAGTGAGGGTGAGGGTGAGTGAAGGTGGGTGAGGGTGAGGGGTTGAGGGTGATTGAGGGTGAGGCGTTGAGGGTGAGTGAGGGTGAGGGGTTGAGGGTGAGTGAAGGTGAAGGTGAGGGTGAGTGAGGGTGAGGGGTTGAGGGTGAGTGAGGGTGAGTGAGGGTGAGGGGTTGAGGGTGAGTGAGGATGAGTGAGAGTGAGGGTGAGTGAGGGGTTGAGGGTGAGGGGTTGAGGGTGAGTGAGGGTGAGGGGTTGAGGGTGAGTGAGGGTGAGGTGTTGAGGGTGAGTGAGGGTGAGGTGTTGAGGGTGAGTGAGGGTGAGGGGTTGAGGGTGAGTGAGGGTGAGGGTAGGTGAGGGGTTGAGGGTGAGTGAGGGTGAGGGTGAGTGAGGGTGAGGGTGAGTGAGGGTGAGGGTGAGTGAGGGTGAGTGAGGGGGTGAGGGTGAGGGTGAGTGTGGGTGAGGGTGAGTGTGGGTGAGGGTCCTGGTAAGCGCCCTTGATCCTGGCGCCGGTGCCGGCGGTCAGCACCCGTGGGGTGGCGTATTCGGGCATGGTCCTGGCTGCTGTGCGTGCGGCGGATGGATGCAGATACTGGGCGCCCCCTTCTCCAGCCAGCAGCCTTCAGTGAAAGGAAAAGGAAGCTTCCAGTGAAACGCCGGTTAGACAGGCGGGGCTTCTCTGACGCCTCTAGGATGACGTTAGGAGCTCCATCTAAGGCACAACCTCTAAGAGCAACAAAAAAAGGACTATAGACAGGGGAGCGCCAATAGAAAGCTCGCCAACTCGGCGGCCATACAGTAATGGTACACGTTGAATGTACACGTAAAGAATGACAGGCGAAACCATATCTAAAGTCAGCATATTAAGTGATTTCAACAAGTCCTCCTGAAGACACTGGCATCCGCAAAATACATTACAGTTTCTAATTTTTTTACAAGGAATTTATAGTCAAAAGCTGATCAAAAACAGTAAGTTGACAGCGGGGTATTACCCGAGTAGTTTGCGAACCGCCGAACAATGCAGGCCTTAAAATGCTTTATGACAAATGTACCATTGAACACGTGCTTTAACACGGCGGGCAGGGGAGGGGGCGGAGAGGGGAGAGGTGCGACACGGCAGGCAGGCAGGGGAGGAGAGTAGGAGGAGGAGGGGGGAGGAGAGTAGGGGAGGCACGGCCTAGCGGCAGGCAGGCAGGGGAGGAGAGGAGGAGGGGGGAGGAGAGTAGGGGAGGCACGGCCTAGCGGCCGTGCAATCAAGTAGTGAGGGGGCGGAGCTGGGGGAGGCTGTGAGAGAGAGTAGGCGGCTGGGGGCATGTGCACGCGCATTTAAGCTCAATGCGCATGCGCATTTAAGCTCAATGCGCATGCGCATTGAGCTTAAATTTCTCGTGCACTGCAAGGAATCGCCACGATTCCTTGCAGTGTGGATAAAGAGCGGATAAGTGCCAATACTCTCGCCTTGCTCGATGCGCATGCGCATCGACAGGCGAGACCTAAAAAAGTGGGTGCATTGGAAAAGCAGGGACTGCTGAAGCTAGAGGGCGAGACGGTAAAAGCCGGAAGAACAGAGACTGCTGAAGAAAGTGGGGGGCAAATGTAAAACGGGATCTGACAAGAAGAGACAGGTGTAAGGGGAAAAACGGGAATAACCAGAGGAACGGGAGGAGAGCAGGGGCAGAGAGAGAGGAAAGGCACAGGTGCCCTGTTAACCCCCCCCCCCCCCCCCACCCCTCATACCAGTAGCTCTGCGTCTCATGCCCGTGCTTGGCTGCAGCAGGTGATGGCGCCTCCTCTGCGCGGCGTGATTGGCGCTATAAAACACATGCACACAGTAATGTAAAAGAGCAGTGGTATCACCCCCTGACGCGAAGGGCCGACGCCCCGCCCCCCAGAGGTCCGCTGGGGGTCCGCGAATGGGACGGGGAGGGGCTTCATGCTAATGATGCCGCGGCGGAGGCGCTGGACCAGGGGGGATGCGAGAGCGCGCGCTCTGCAGCGGAGACCCTCGCCTCAGCGGATGAGCCCCTTTTAGCCCCGTGAGCCCCCCATTTCCCTAGCAGACCCCTCGTCTCCCTGACAGACCCCGTCCCAGGCGGCTGAGCCCCCTCATTTACCTTTGCAGCCCCCCTGCTTGACGGCTGACCCCCCCTTCTCTCATTGGCAAACCCCCCTTCTGGCATCCCTGCCCGCACCGTTCCGTGGCGCCTGAGTCACCCGTCTCTCCTGGCACCCCCTCTCGCTGCGGCTGAGACCCCTCGTCCCTGCTGCAGTGACCGCTCTCTCTCAGTGAGAGGCACTTCTATCCAGACCCCCGTCTACCTGCGAGCCGGAGCCCTCTTTTCGTGACCAACCCTCCCTCCAGTACGAAGCCCCCTCTTCCCTTCAGAACCCCTCTCCTCTCGTGACAAAGCACCCTCTATTTTTTACTGACAGGGCAACCCCCCTCTATGTAACAAGCTCCTATCTTTGGGCGCCGAGTCCCCCCTTTTTTTGCACCAGCGCGCCCCTCTCCTCAACAGAGCTCTTTCTTCGCGAACGAGCCCCATTTTTTGAGACAGAGCACCCCCCTCTCCGCGACAGCCCATCTACCTTCAAGACAGAGCTCCAGTCCATCTTCAAGACACAGCCCTCTTCCCTTCTCACGACAGAGCCCCCTCTCCACGACAGAGCCCCCTGTCCACGACAGAGCCCATCAATCTTCACGACAGAGCCCCCTGTCCACGACAGAGCCCATCAATCTTCACGACAGAGCCCATCAATCTTCACGACAGAGCCTTTCAGACGGAGCTCACCGCCTCTTCTTCTCGCGGAGCTGCCCTCTGTGACCTGGGGCTGCAGGTGGGCGGCCAGGCTCCGCGGGTACCGGTACATCACCCGTACCCCCACCACCCCAAGCCCGTCCCTACTATTTGCCGCGGCAGCCTCTACAATTTGGACTATCCCGCAGCCACACCGCATAACACACCGACTGTTTTACAACCGTGCCTTATAAAATCCCATATTCCTCCAATCGTGGCATCAAATTCCTAGTGGACCCTCGAGCACCCCATATAAATTCCCGACTCTCCAACAAGCACCCTATAAAATCCCGCCTACCCCGCGAGCGCACCCTATGCCGCGATGCAGGTCTCCATCGCCTGCACCGAGCAGACCATGCGGAGCCGCAACAGCGACGACCGGCTGTGCGGCAACCGGCCGGCGGCCAACCAGAACGGCAGCGGTGGGGGCGGCGGTGGCGGCGGCGGCGGTCACCCCAAGTACCGCACCGTGGCCGTGGTGACGCGCAACCTCAACCACCACCTGGCCTACCACCGGGGGCCCATCATCCTGCGCGAGTCCACCGGCCGGGCCACCGGCATGAAGTACAGGTATGGGGAGGCTGAGGGAGCTCTGCAGCCGAGGGAAGCTTGCACTGCTGTCGGTGTGTGGGGTGGGCTCGCACCGCTGCCCTCCTGTGCAGTGCCTGTCCAGGGGGCGAGAGAGGGTGGCACTAGTGCTGGCTGTGCAGTGCCCTCTGTGTCAGAGGAGCTGGGACATGTGCTGTACGTGGTCCATGTGTGAGAGAAGCTTGCATTGCTGTCTGTATGTGAGGTGGGCTTACGCCGCTGCCCTCTTGTGCAGTGCCTGTCCAGGGGGCGAGAGAGGTTGGCACTGGTGCTGGCTATGCAGTGTCCCTCTGTGTCAGAGGAACTGGGACATGTGCTGTACGTGGTCCATGTGTGAGAGAAGCTTGCATTGCTGTCGGTGTGTGAGGTGGGCTTGCGCCGCTGCCCTCCTGTGCAGTGCCTGTCCAGGGGGCGAGAGAGGGTGGCACTAGTGCTGGCTGTGCAGTAACCTCTGTGTCAGAGGAGCTGGGACATGTGCTGTACGTGGTCCATGTGTGAGAGAAGCTTGCATTGCTGTTGGTGTGTGAGGTGGGCTTGCGCCGCTGACCTCCTGTGCAGTGCCTGTCCAGGGGGCGAGAGAGGGTGGCACTGGTGCTGGCTATGCAGTGTCCCTCTGTGTCAGAGGAACTGGGACATGTGCTGTATGTGTTCCATGTGTGAAAGAAGCTTGCACTGCTGTCGGTGTGTAAGGTGGGCTTGCCCCGCTGCCCTCCTGCTCAGTGCCTGCCCAGGGGACGAGAGAGGGTGGCACTGGTGCTGGCTGTGCAGTGCCCTCTGTGTGAGAGGAGCTGGGACATGTGCTGTATGTGGTCCATGTGTGAGAGAAGCTTGCACTGCTGTCGGTGTGTGAGGTGGGCTTGCCCCGCTGCCCTCCTGCGCAGTGCCTGTCCAGGGGACGAGAGAGGGTGGCATTGAGCTGGCTGTGCAGTGCCCTCTGTGTCAGAGGAGCTGGGACATGTGCTGTATGTGTTCCATGTGTGAGAGAAGCTTGCACTGTTTTCGGTATGTGAGGTGGGCTTGCGCCGCTGCCCTCCTGTGCAGTGCCTGTCCAGGGGACGAGAGAGGGTGGCATTGAGCTGGCTGTGCAGTGCCCTCTGTGTGAGAGGAGCTAGGACACGTGCTGCGAGTGCTGTGCATGTTCCATGTGGGAGAGAAGCTTGCACTGCTGTCGGTATGTGAGGTGGGCTTGCGCCGCTGCCCTCCTGTGCAGTGCCTCTTCAGGGGGCGAGAGCGGGTGGCATTGAGCTGGCTGTGCAGTGCCCTCTGTGTCAGAGGAGCTGGGACATGTGCTGTATGTGTTCCATGTGTGAGAGAAGCTTGCACTGCTGTCAGTATGTGAGGTGGGCTTGCGCCGCTGCCCTCCAGTGCAGTGCCTGTCCAGGGGACGAGAGAGGGTGGCATTGAGCTGGCTGTGCACTGCCCTCTGTGTGAGAGGAGCTAGGACACGTGCTGCGAGTGCTGTGCATGTTCCATGTGTGAGAGAAGCTTGCACTGCTGTCGGTATGTGAGGTGGGCTTGCGCCGCTGCCCACCTGTGCAGTGCCTGACCAGGGGACGAGAGAGGGTGGCATTGAGCTGTCTGTGCAGTGACCTCTGTGTCAGAGGAGACGTGCTGCGACTGCTGTGCGTGTTCCATGTGTGAGAGAAGCTTGCACTGGTGCTGCATGCAGGGCCGGTCCTAAATCAGCTTGAGGGGTCAGAGCCCTGGGGGGAAAGAACATTTGGTGTTTGTTCTTGGGGGCGGGGTGCAGTGTGACTACAGGAGATGTGAGGAAGATGGAGGAAGGCAGAGGGTAATGGGGTGCCAACAATTACGATGGGGTACCCTAAGGTCTGACTACAAGGTCTTTGACGGGACCAGATTGAGACCATGTGGGATGCACAAGCTGCTGTTCGCATGATATTAAGTGACCGGCTCCCTGCTGCGCCCCTCGGAATATTGGCACCCCGGGCCTGGGTCCAGCACGCCCATGCCCAAGGCTGGCCCTGGCTGCAGTGCTGTAACTCCTCTGGGTGTCAGAGAAGCATTCATTGGTGCTGTGAGTGCTTTCTTTATCCTTGAGTGAGAGAGTCTGGCACTGGTGGTGCGAGTGCTGTACCTGCTCCATGTGAGAGAAACTGGCTCTGGTGCAGTGAGTGTTTTCCCATGTCTGTGTATGAGAGACATGGCTGTGTGCCGTACCTGTTCTACGTACGAGAGAAGCTGGCACTGGTGCAGTGAGTGCTTTTCTTTTTCAATGAGTGAGAGAAGCTGGCACTGGTGCAGTGAGTGCTTTTCTTTTTCAATGAGTGAGAGAAGCTGGCACTGGTGCAGTGAGTGCTTTTCTTTTTCAATGAGTGAGAGAAGCTGGCACTGGTGCAGTGAGTGCTTTTCTTTTTCAATGAGTGAGAGAAGCTGCCACTGGTGCAGTGAGTGCTTTTCCTTTTCAACGAGTGAGAGAAGCTGGCACTGGTGCAGTGAGTGCTTTTCTTTTTCAATGAGTGAGAGAAGCTGGCACTGGTGCAGTGAGTGTTTTTCCTTTTCAACGAGTGAGAGAAGCTGGTACTGGTGCAGTGAGTGTTTTTCCTTTTCAACGAGTGAGAGAAGCTGACACTGGTGCAGTGAGTGCTTTTCTTTTTCAATGAGTGAGAGAAGCTGGCACTGGTGCAGTGAGTGCTTTTCTTTTTCAATGAGTGAGAGAAGCTGGCACTGGTGCAGTGAGTGCTTTTCCTTTTCAACGAGTGAGAGAAGCTGGCACTGGTGCAGTGAGTGCTTTTCTTTTTCAATGAGTGAGAGAAGCTGGCACTGGTGCAGTGAGTGCTTTTCTTTTTCAATGAGTGAGAGAAGCTGGCACTGGTGCAGTGAGTGCTTTTCCTTCTCCATGAGTGAGAGAAGCTGGCACTGGTGCAGTGAGTGCTTTTCTTTTTCAATGAGTGAGAGAAGCTGGCACTGGTGCAGTGAGTGCTTTTCTTTTTCAATGAGTGAGAGAAGCTGGCACTGGTGCAGTGAGTGCTTTTCCTTTTCAATGAGTGAGTGAAGCTGGCACTGGTGCAGTGAGTGCTTCTCCTTTTCCATGAATGAGAGAAGCTGGCACTTGTGCAGTGAGTGCTTTTCCTTCTCCATGAGTGAGAGAAGCTGGCACTGGTGCAGTGAGTGCTTTTCCTTCTCCATGAGTGAGAGAAGCTGGCACTGGTGCAGTGAGTGCTTTTTCTTTTCCATGAGTGAGAGAAGCTGGCACTGGTTCAGGGAGTGCTTTTCCTTTTCAATGAGTGAGAGAAGCTGGCACTGGTGCAGTGAGTGCTTTTCCTTCTCCATGAGTGAGAGAAGCTGGCACTTGTGCAGTGAGTCCTTTTCCTTCACCATGAGTGAGAGAAGCTGGCACTGGTGCAGTGAGTGCTTTTCCTTTTCTATGAGTGAGAGAAGCTGGCACTTGTGCAGTGAGTGCTTTTCCTTTTCCACGAGTGAGTGAACCTGGCACTGGTGCAGTCAGTGCTTTCCCTTTTCTGTGTATGAGAGAAGCTGGCACTGGTACTGCCTGTGCTGTACCTGTTCCATGAGCGAGAGAAGCTGGCACTGGTGCCGTGCGTGTTTTGCCTTTTCCATGAGTGAGAGAAGCTGGTACTGGTTCAGTGAGTGCTTTTCCTTTTCCATGAGTGAGAGAAGCTGGTACTGGTTCAGTGAGTGCTTTTCCTTTTCCATGAGTGAGAGAAGCTGGTACTGGTTCAGTGAGTGCTTTTCCTTTTCCATGAGTGAGAGAAGCTGATACTGGTTCAGTGAGTGCTTTTCCTTTTCCATGAGTGAGAGAAGCTGGTACTGGTGCAGTGAGTGCTTTTCCTTTTCTATGAGTGAGAGAAGCTGGCACTTGTGCAGTGAGTGCTTTTCCTTTACCAGGAGTGAGTGAAGCTGGCACTGGTGCAGTGAGTGCTTCTCCTTTTCCATGAGTGAGAGAAGCTGGCACTGGTGCAGTGAGTGCTTTTCCTTTTCCATGAGTGAGAGAAGCTGACACTGGTTCAGTGAGTGCTTTTCCTTTTCCATGAGTGAGTGAAGCTGGCACCGGAGCAGTGAGTGCTTTTCCTTTTCTATGAGTGAGAGAAGATGGCACTTGTGCAGTGAGTGCTTTTCCCTTTCCAGGAGTGAGTGAAGCTGGCACTGGTGCAGTGAGTGCTTCTCCTTTTCCATGAGTGAGTGAAGCTGGCTGTGGTGCAGTGAGTGCTTCTCCTTTACCATGAGTGAGAGAAGCTGCCACTGGTGCAGTGAGTGCTTCTCCTTTTCCATGATTGAGAGAAACTGGCCCTGGTGCTGCTTGTGTTGTACCTGTTCCATGTGTGAGAGAAGCTGGTGCAGTGAGTGATTTTCCCTTTCCATGAATGAGAGAAGCTGGCACTGGTGCAGTGAGTGTTTTCCCATGTCTGTGTATGAGAGACATGGGTGTGTGCTGTACCTGTTCTACGTACGAGAGAAGCAGGCACTGGTGCAGTGAGTGCTTTTCTTTTTCAATGAGTGAGAGAAGCTGGCACTGGTGCAGTGAGTGATTTCCCTTGTCTGTGTATGAGAGAAGCTAGCACTGGTACTGCCTGTGCTGTACCTGTTCCATGAGTGAGAGAAGCTGGCACGGGTGCAGTGACTGCTTTTCCTTTTCCACGAGTGAGAGAAGCTGGCACCGGTTCAGTGAGTGCTTTTCCTTTTCCATGAGTGAGTGAAGCTGGCACTGGTGCAGTGAGTGCTTTTCCTTTTCCATGAGTGAGAGAAGCTGGCACTGGTGCAGTGAGAGTTTTTCCTTTTCCATGAGTGAGAGAAGCTGGCACTGGTGCAGTGAGTGCTCTTCCTTTTCCATGAGTGAGTGAAGCTGGCACCGGTGCAGTGAGTGCTTTTCCTTTTCCATGAGTGAGAGAAGCTGGCACTGGTGCAGTGAGTGTTTTTCCTTTTCCATGAGTGAGAGAAGCTGGCACTGGTGCAGTGAGTGCTTTTCCTTTTCCATGAGTGAGAGAAGCTGGCACTGGTGCAGTGAGTGCTTTTCCTTTTCCATTAGTATGAGAAGCTGGCACTGGTATAGTAAGTGCTTTTCCTTTTCCATGAGTGAGAGAAGCTGGCACTGGTGCAGTGAGTGCTTTTCCTTTTCCTTGAGTGAGAGAAGCTGGCACTGGTGCAGTGAGTGCTTCTCCTTTTCCATGAGTGAAAGAAGCTGGCACTGGTGCAGTGAGTGCTTCTCCTTTTCCATGAGTGAAAGAAGCTGGCACTGGTGCAGTGAGTGCTTCTCCTTTTCCATGAGTGAGAGAAGCTGGCTCTGGTGCAGTGAGTACTTCTCCTTTTCCACGATTGAGAGAAGCTGGCACTGGTGCAGTGAGTGCTTTTACTTTTCCATGAGTGAGAGAAGCTGGCACGGGTGCAGTGAGTGCTTTTCCTTTTCCACGAGTGAGAGAAGCTGGCACCGGTTCAGTGAGTGCTTTTCCTTTTCCATGAGTGAGTGAAGCTGGCACTGGTGCAGTGAGTGCTTTTCCTTTTCCATGAGTGAGAGAAGCTGGCACTGGTGCAGTGAGAGTTTTTCCTTTTCCATGAGTGAGAGAAGCTGGCACTGGTGCAGTGAGTGCTTTTCCTTTTCCATGAGTGAGTGAAGCTGGCACCGGTGCAGTGAGTGCTTTTCCTTTTCCATGAGTGAGAAAAGCTGGCACTGGTGCAGTGAGTGCTTTTCCTTTTCCATGAGTATGAGAAGCTGGCACTGGTATAGTGAGAGCTTTTCCTTTTCCAAGAGTGAAAGAAGCTGGCACTGGTGCAGTGAGTGTTTTTCCTTTTCCATGAGTGAGAGAAGCTGGCACTGGTGCAGTGAGTGCTTTTCCTTTTCTATGAGTAAGAGAAGCTGGCACTGGTGCAGTGAGTGCTTTTCCTTTTCCATTAGTATGAGAAGCTGGCACTGGTATAGTGAGTGCTTTTCCTTTTCCATGAGTGAGAGAAGCTGGCACTGGTGCAGTGAGTGCTTTTCCTTTTCCATGAGTGAGAGAAGCTGGCACTGGTGCAGTGAGTGCTTCTCCTTTTCCATGAGTGAAAGAAGCTGGCACTGGTGCAGTGAGTGCTTCTCCTTTTCGATGAGTGAAAGAAGCTGGCACTGGTGCAGTGAGTGCTTCTCCTTTTCCATGAGTGAGAGAAGCTGGCTCTGGTGCAGTGAGTGCTTCTCCTATTCCATGATTGAGAGAAGCTGGCACTGGTGCAGTGAGTGCTTTTACTTTTCCATGAGTGAGAGAAGCTGGCACTGGTGCAGTGAGAGTTTTTCCTTTTCCATGAGTGAATGAAGCTGGCACTGGTGCAGTGAGTGCTTTTCCTTTTCCGTGAGTGAGTGACGCTGGCACTGTTGCAGTGAGTGCTTTTACTTTTCCATGTGTGAGAGAAATTGGCTCTGGTGCAGTGAGTGCTTCTCCTTTTCCACGAGTAAAAGAAGCTGGCACTGGTGCAGTAAGGGCTTTTCCTTTTCCATGAGTGAGAGAAGCTGGCACTGGTGCAGTTAGTGCTTTTCCTTTTCCATTAGTATGAGAAGCTGGCACTGGTATAGTGAGTGCTTTTCCTTTTCCATGAGTGAGAGAAGCTGGCACTGCTGCAGTGAGTGCTTTTCCTTTTCCATGAGTGAGAGAAGCTGGCACTGGTGCAGTGAGTGCTTCTCCTTTTCCATGAGTGAAAGAAGCTGGCACTGGTGCAGTGAGTGCTTCTCCTTTTCCATGAGTGAGAGAAGCTGGCTCTGGTGCAGTGAGTGCTTCTCCTTTTCCATGATTGAGAGAAGCTGGCACTGGTGCAGTGAGTGCTTTTACTTTTCCATGAGTGAGAGAAGCTGGCACTGGTGCAGTGAGAGTTTTTCCTTTTCCATGAGTGAATGAAGCTGGCACTGGTGCAGTGAGTGCTTTTCCTTTTCCGTGAGTGAGTGAAGCTGGCACTGTTGCAGTGAGTGCTTTTACTTTTCCATGTGTGAGAGAAACCGGCTCTGGTGCAGTGAGTGCTTCTCCTTTTCCACGAGTAAAAGAAGCTGGCACTGGTGCAGTGAGTGCTTTTCCTTTTCCATGAGTGAGAGAAGCTGGCACTGGTGCAGTGAGTGCTTTCCCTTTTCCATTAGTATGAGAAGCTGGCACTGGTATAGTGAGTGCTTTCCCATGAGTGAGAGAAGCTGGCACTGGTTCAGTGAGTGCTTTTCCTTTTCCATGAGTGAGAGAAGCTGGCACTGGTGCAGTGAGTGCTTCTCCTTTTCCATGAGTGAAAGAAGCTGGCACTGGTGCAGTGAGTGCTTCTCCTTTTCCATGAGTGAGAGAAGCTGGCACTGGTGCAGTGAGCGCTTCTCCTTTTCCATGAGTGAGAGAAGCTGGCCCAGGTGCAGTGAGTGCTTCTCCTTTTCCATGAGTGAAAGAAGCTGGCACTGGTGCAGTGAGTGCTTCTCCTTTTCCATGAGTGAGAGAAGCTGGCACTTGTGCAGTGAGAGTTTTTCCTTTTCCATGAGTGAATGAAGCTGGCACTGGTGCAGTGAGTGCTTCTCCTTTTCCACAATTAAAAGAAGCTGGCACTGGTGCAGTGAGTGTTTTTCCTTTTCCACGAGTGAGAGAAGCTGGCACTGGTTCAGTGAGTGCTTTTCCTTATCCATGAGTGAGAGAAGCTGGCACTGGTGCAGTGAGTGTTTTTCCTTTTCCACGAGTGAGAGAAGCTGGCACTGGTTCAGTGAGTGTTTTTCCTTTTCCATGAGTGAGAGAAGCTGGTGCTGGGAGCGCTGTACCTGTTCCACGTGTGAGAGAAGCTGGCGCTCGTGCTGGGGTGCTGTACCTGTTCCACATGTGAGAGAAGCTGCCACTGGTGCTTCTTGTACTGCTGTTGCACTAAAGAGGGTCTGAGGAGATTTATTGACCAGCAAAGGAAGACTCCCCTTATATCATAATCAAAATCCACAAATAAGGCCCCTGTGTCTGAGTGATATGGAGAAGTGCTGGTGTGTCCCTTTTATAGAACGGTCCCCCTCACCCACGAGAAGGTGGCATGCTTCATCATAGGGTAACCTCGCTTTATGAACCTGGTCACTGTACACAGATGTTTTCACATGCTGTTGAGTGTGATGGATAACAACTCCGCATTCAAAACTGTATCCACAACAATCATTAAGAATACCACGTTGAATCTCTGGAGTGAGTGCATTGTTTAAATATGCATGATATCTTGCTAAATGTCTTTCTTTCAGGTAATACACCTACCAGTGGCTCTCTGGCTGAGTGACGCTTCGTTCCAACTACTGGTTTTGTACACCATCAAAAATCTGCTTTATGATTTAGCATGTTTTTAATATGAACCATACTATGTGTCTCTCACTTTGGTCCTGAAGAAAGCTGCCGCACCTCCACGAAGGGCATAAGGCTGAAACATGTTGACCTTTACTACTCTATCACAGGTTGAATACCTTCCTGTCATAATTTTAGTTTTCAGTCCTGACCTGAGGAATCCTCAATACTTTATTGGCTTACCTTGCAGTCAGTTTGATCTCACACACACTTTCTTTTCTTCTAATTCCTCACCAAACCCTGCTCATCTATAGGTCTTAGTATACCTCTTTCTATTGCTGAAAACATCCATGAGCTCCTCCCCTAAGAGAGGAGGTTGTAGCCCACATTGTGACCAGGTTCACAATGCCAATTGGTTACCCTATCATGAAGCATGCACCTTCGGGTGGGTCAGGGAAATCATCCTATTAATGAGACACACCAGCACTTCTCCATGTCACTCAGACCAAGAGGCCTTATTTGTGGTTTTTGTTGCTTTTGCTGTACCTGTTCCATGTGGGAGAGAAGCTGGCACTGATGCTGCGAGCACCGTGTCTGTTCCACGTGTGAGAGAAGCTGGCACTGATGCTGCGAGCACCGTGTCTGTCCCACGTGTGAGAGAAGCTGGCACTGGTGCTGCAAGCTCTGTACCTGTTCCATGTGGGAGAGAAGCTGGCACTGATGCTGCGAGCACCATTGCTGTTCCACGTGTGAGAGAAGCTGGCACTGATGCTGCGAGCACCGTGTCTGTTCCACGTGTGAGAGAAACTGGCACTGATGCTGCGAGCACCGTGTCTGTTCCACGTGTGAGAGAAGCTGGCACTGGTGCTGCAAGCTCTGTACCTGTTCCATGTGGGAGAGAAGCTGGCACTGATGCTGCGAGCACCATTGCTGTTCCACGTGTGAGAGAAGCTGGCACTGGTGCTGCGAGCGCTGTACCTGTTCCATGTGTGAGAGAGGCTGGCACTGGTCTGCAAGTGTTTTCCCTTTTCCGTGTCTGAGCGAAGCTAGCCTGGTGCTTCTTGTGCTGCTCCTCTTCCATGTGTGAGAGAATCTATCCTGATACTTTGAGTCCAGTACCCACTCTTGGTATGAAGGAATCATGCATCGGTGCTGCACAGCACACTACCCATTCTTTGTGAGAGAGCCTGGCTCTGGGGATGCAAGTGGAACAGTTTTGCCGGATTTCAAAACTTCCATTTATTACTGTGTGCGGTGCAAAGTATCTTTTTTGTGAGGGAACCTTACTCCACAGATGCCTGTTTTATGCCTGTTGTGCATGACATAAGTTGCACTGTGTGTTGTCTCTGTGACATCTGTTGTGAAGGAAGCTCACACTCCCTATTTATATTTGGTCTGTGTGTGAGGGGAGCGTGCTCTTCTGTTCACCATCCTGTATCTGATCTGTGGGTAAGAGAAGCTTCCATTGGTCCAGCCACTGCCTTACCTCTCCTGTGTGCGACCGACTCTTGCACTGGTGCTGTGTATTCTGTACCTCTATGTGCCACAGGCTCTTGCACTGGTCCTGTCAATGCTTTAACTCTTCTGTGTGTGACAAACCCTTCCACTGGTGCTGCGGACGCTGTACCTGTTCTGTGTGTGACGGACTCTTGTACTGGTTGTAGGAAAGTGGATTATTGGTAGAGGCAAATGTAGGTCTTCCACTGGCAATAAGGCCAATAACACAGTATAGCACGTGGAATAGGTCTTCGAAAATTATTCCCATGCTCCATCCTTGGTAACGTGGCTGGGAGCAGGCAGGCTTAACTTCAAAGACAGGTATGTAAAGCATTTAAAAACACCAATTCAGTAAATAATTAAGACACAACACAAAATAAAAATCCAACACCAATTTATGAAAATAGGAAATATTTATATCTTTTAAATGACACCGAAACAAAAACAAACCACTGTAGGAAACCAGCGATATGAATTTTTAAAGATTAGTCCCTTTCTAGTGCTTAGAAACCAACAGTGCCCCTTTTAGTCATTTTGTTTGCCCTGACAGGGACACATTCATGCTCTGCAATTGTTCTGTAGAATTTCTCACCACTCTGGTGTAGCCCTCTCCTGCAGGCTGGGTCCAGTTAGAACTCCTTCCTGAAGTTCTGCTTGCGTGTCCCAAAGTATTCAACACAAAATCCAAGGTTCTGGAATCTCTAAGTGGGTCCTTGAAAGTGTTAGACTTCAGTTCCTCAATCCACTTGAACAAAACCCTTATAAATCCACTGGTAGTACTCCAGGCTGGGGATTCATTGTGATGATGCCAGGTGAGCTCTGTTAACCTGTAGCTTGCAGGGAGTCCACCGTTTAGTCCTTTTGAAGCAGGTTTGATCCATAGGGCTGTAGTTTCAAATGATGCAAAGAAGGCGCAATTTCAGAGTCCTGGTCTTTGGAAATGCACGTCATAAGTCTTCAGCGCTGACCCTTCTGATTCTCTTAAGTTTCAAGCAGCAGATCTGAGAGACTCTGCCCCTCTCAGATACTTATTCCAAGTTCTCTGGGTCAAGCAGGAGGTCACTCCTGACTAGTGGTTGCAGGGCACTTCCCCAAGGATATGACCACATCTTGTAGAGTGTGGCATTATTTTGTCCGAGAGTGCACCTAATCCTCCAAATTCATAATGGCTGATTTTCCAGCAGGGAGGTAAAAACTGACTAAACACACCCCTTGGATGGCTACTTTCCATAGTGTCTCCCCCTGCATCTGCTCATTCCTTCCATAAGCCTAGCTCTAGCTTGGGGTCAAATGAGTAGAGTTGTAAATTACACTGAGGCCTCCCCTTTCCTTTAAAGATCATTGTTTGCGCCTCCTCCCCCGCTCTGGCATTCCTGTTTAGCAGCACACTGCCCTCCCAGCAGAACTGCTTAACCCAGGGGCTCTTTATCACCTCTTCAAAGCAGCCAGGCTCCCCCACTTACCTCTGACCAATCAGGACAGACCACTAGAAGGCTGAATCTGGACCTACAAACAAGAAAGTCTTATAACTTCTTGTTTGTACATTTTAGGGGAAATCAAACAATATCATATTTTTGGGTTTATCACTACCATTCTGGGGAAGTCTTTGGATGGAAGTTCTATCAGTCTCCTATCAGGAATTATTAGTTAACAACCTTTTGCTAGGTTAACCTATACGGCATGGGATTTGCAATGGCAAAACTGACTTGGGCCATTTTTCCAGCAACAGGGCTTATAAAAACATATTTTATAAGTATGCTACATATATCCACAGGACCCCCACCCCAGGAACACCTAGGTGAGACTTAAGGGGTTCTGAATATGTTAAAATATTGCAGAACCTCCCTCCACAGTGCTCCTAGCATCAAAGTCGAATTTGGGCAGCACTTTATCACAATCTGGGTAGTGAAATGTGAAATTTCACTTAACCCAGGGCATATAAAACTCATTTTATAAGGGTCCACCTTATAAATACCTGACCCCCCCCACCCCCCCACCCCTTTGACACCTAGAGGAGACCCTGGGGGTTTCTAATACACCAAAACATTGTCGGTTATCCATTTTTAAGTGCCCCAAACACAAAAGTCGAGTTTGGGCACAATTGACTTCTTAAAAACAGTCCTGCCACACAGAGCCACTAAATACCTCAGGCTTCAGCAGTGCACACATGCAAGTGCAGAAACGTCTTCTGGCTTCAAAACTGCCATGCCCTATCTATACTAGGGACTGATAGGTTGTTTCAATCCACCCTCCCAAATATTTACTAGGGCTCTATGGGGTAGATCATCCCAATTACAGGGGTACTCCACCATACCATAGTGTACCCTAGTGTATGTAGGTGTTTTCACTGTAATCTAAATGTGTGTCTATCAGCATAGCACTGGCCCTGGGCCGGGTTAGGCAGAGTCCAGGGTCATTCAGAGTCAGTTACTACTAGTACCAGTCAGCAAAAAGTTGGGGGTGCAGATGGCACAGGATGACTTTGAAGCACTTGTGCTGCAGAGTCGGCACTTGTTCTGTATGTGAGGGAATCTTGAATGTTTGAGGGGAATTTGCATTGAGGCATGTCGTGTGAGGGATCCTTGCACAGCTCCCTTCAAATTTAACACCCATTGTTTGTGTTGCAGAAGCTTGCATTGCTGCTGACAGTGCTGTGTTAGTTCTGTGTGTGAGGGGCATTTGCATCGCTGCTCGCAGTGCTGTAACTGTTCTGTGTGCAAATGAAGCTTGCATTGGCACTACCTGCACATCCCAAGCTCTGAGGGCAGGGAAAACGTGCATTTCTGCTTGTGCTGTACCTTTTCTTTCGTAAGGGACTCTTGCTGTGTGTGCAAGGGACGCTTGCACCTGTGCTGTCAGTGCTATCAGTAGTGGCCCGTCCCATGCCGAAGTGGCGGTGCAGGCCGGGGGGAGATCGGGGGACAAAATATTACATTTTCAAAAACCTTACCTGCTTGCCGCCAGCGTCCTCTGAATCACACTCTTCCGTCTTCTGGGCACAGGCTCTCAGAATGCACTGTGGCCAATCCTGACATTGCATGAAAGCAGCGTCAGGATTGGCCTGAGAGCTGGGACTTTGCACTCCCAGGCAGTCTGGGAGCCTGTGCCTTCTTTCTCCAGCCCCATCAACGCTGCTGGAGCTGGACAGAGCTTAACTGTGCATGAGGATGCGCCTGGCCATTTCAGGCCGGCCAAACCCTCATGCGCAGAGAAGGGCGTGCACTACCACCCCCCACCACAATGTCATCCCTTGGACCTGCCCCCAAGACTCATCAGAGTTCTGGGGCGGTTCCAGGGGGATTAGAATAAAACGATAATAAAACATGTTTAAAACCCGTTTTATTATTGTTTTATTTGAAGGTGGTGGCAGAGGGGGCGGCGCTCCTCCGCCCTAATGGAGGGGCCGCCGTTGAGTGCTATACCCCTTCTAAGTGTGTAGGAAACTTCCTTTACTACTGCCTGTGCTGTAATTGTTGTAGGTGTGAAGGATGCTTGCGCTGCTGCTAAATGTGCAATACTAGGAGAAGTGTGGCTCACTGGTTAGAGGAGGCAGACCCTGATGCAGAGGTTAGATCCGGGACCAGGGTTCAATTCCCGACGCGGCAGGGTCTTGAGCTCAAATGTCCACGGACTCGATAATTCTCGCCTCGGTACCTGCTTGAATCATGGGTTCACACTCCGCAACTCTGGGCAATAGCTTGCTTAATCTCCACTATGGCCCCACCGCGATGGGATGCCTGGTCTTCACCTTGGGGATGCCCAGTAGGGGTTATCTCGCAGGGAAAGCCAGGACGGGTTCCCAAAGCAAGCGCTAAGAGACCTGTAGATGATTTGGCGCTATATAAATCAAAATTAACATAACATAACTTGCTCTGTGTGCGAGGGAAGCTAGTACTGTTATCACCAGTGCTGCATCTATTATGTGTGTGAGTAAAGGTTGACTTTCTGCATTTACTGTACCTTTCTTTTGTGCTGGAAATTTGTCTGCTACCCATATTAAGTATCTGATCTGTTTGCTCTTCCTGCTTCTGCCTCGGCTGATGCTGCCCTGAGTGTGAGGGAAGCTTGCACTGCTGCCCATATTTAGTATTTGCTCTGTTGACTTGTGCTACTTCTCTCTGTGCTGATGCTGTGCTGAGTGTGAGGGAAGCTTACAGCACTAGGAGTGCTGTAGCTCTTTTGTGTGTGAGAGAAGCTTGCACTGCTTCTACTCATTCTGTACAGGTTCTGTGTGTAAAGGAGACTTACACTGCTACTGGCAGTCCATGTTGTGTGTAAGGGAAACATCTCTACTGTAGGCTTTTTGTACTTCTTATGAGTGAGATCTACCGTACTGCAGATATTACAGTACCAGTTCCATGTTTGTAGGATGCCTTAACTGGTGCTGCGACCACAGTACCTGTTGTGTGTGTGAGGGAAGCTTGTGTTCCTGCTTGTGCTGTACTGTTATGTTATGTTATGTTATGTTATTTTATTTGCAATTTTTATAGCGCTAAATCACCGCCAGGTCTCTTTGCGCTTGGAAACAGGGGTAGACGGCTTACTGCATGGGTGGTAGACAGGGTCTGGATAGAATTACTCAATGTTTAAGGCTTCTTTAAAAAGAGCAGTTTTAAGTAGTTTCCGGAAGTGAAGCAGGTTAGGTTCCCTACGCAGGAGGACGGGTAACTTGTTCCAGAGTTGAGGGACGAGTACTGAAAAGGCTCTACCACCTTTCGAGGAGAGTTTATACGGAGGGCATGACAAGAGTTGTACATCTGAAGATCGCAAGGAGCGTCCCGGAGTATAAACCTCCAAGCGTTCTTTTATGTAGACAGGGGCTAGGCCATATATAGCTTTATGAGCTATGCAGAGATTCTTAAATTCCACTCTTTGTTTTATAGGTAGCCAGTGCAGCGTACATAACAGCGGGGTGGCATGTGTTTTCCTGGGCAGTCTAAGGATCAATCTAGCTGCATCATTTAGCACTACCTGCAATCTATTTACCAGATACTGGGGAAGACCCAGGTAAAGGGCATTACCATAATCTAACCTAGAGATTATGATAGCAGACACGATCGTATGAAGCGTGGAGGTGGAAAGAAGGGGAACCAGTTTACGAAGTTGTCTGATTAATCCTGTACAGGTGCCCACCACCGATGAAATCTGGTTGGCCATTGAGAGTTTATCATCAATTTTTATACCCAGACTTTTTACGGTTGAGCTAGGTCTAGGAGTGGGGCCTAGGTCTTGGGGCCAGAAACTGTCGTTCCAAGGTGATTCGATTGTGAAGATGACCAGGAGCTCTGTTTTATTGGGGTAGATTTTTAGTGAGTTAGCTGTCATCCAACTCACGGTAAAACTAGGGATATTTTGTCCTTGAATCTGAGCAGATACAGTGTTATCGATACCAAGCAGCAGCTGGGTATCCTCTGCGTAGTTAAAGATTTTACAGCCCATATTTGCTAAAGCTGTTACCAAAGGTTGTAGGTAGACATTAAAAAGAAGTGGGGACAGGGCTGAGCCCTGGGGGACTCCACAGTCCAGCGACCCTAAGTCGGACACTGGATCGCCCAATTGAATCCTTTGGGACCTACCCCACAAAAAGGATTCAAGCCATTGGTAAGCCTGGTCTTGAATGCCTAGAGCGGCAAGTCTGTCCAGTAGTAGCACATGGCTGACAGTATCAAAGGCCGCTGATAGGTCTAATAATATCAGGGCACAAGGTCTTTTACTGTCAGCCATGGCTCTGAGCTCATCAAGCACTGAGAGCATCACCAGCTCAGTGCTATGATGTGCTTGGAACCCAGCTTGGCATCCCTGGAGGAGATGGTGGTCCTCCAGGAAAGATGAGAGCGTCTTCAGAACATGTTGTTCTAGGACTTTAGCCAAGAGTGGTAGCTGGGAGATCGGCCTACAATTTTTTAGGTTGGTTGCATGAGCCCCTGGTTTCTTTGAAAGAGGTTTAACTCTCGCCTCTTTGAGGCTAGATGGTAGGTAGCCGGTCTCCAGAGAGGTGTTTAGTATGGAGACGATTTGTCCCTCTAAACCTGGGAGCGCCATTCGGAAAATTCTAGGAGGGCATGGATCTGATGGAGAATCTGTTTTTATCCTATTCATGATCAGCTTGAGGGAGGCTGTATCTAGTTTTGGAAAGCTTGAAAGTATGTGATCATGCGAGGGAATATTGGGACAAGGTGGTAGGATATAGGTGGTAGGGGTGTTGTTGATATCTCGAAGAAGACACCTGACTTTTGCAAGGAAGAAGGATTGGAAGGATTGGAAGGTGCTGCAATCAATTGGGTGTTACTAATCTAGCCAGTTTTGTTGTAGGCAAGACATGGTGCCTCAGAGCGACATTAGACAATGTCCTTTTTGGGAACTGACTGATGTGAAATGTTAAGTTCTCTGCGTTTTGTTTCACTCCTTTGATATCTTCTGGTTGAGCTGTGGTAGGGCAAATAGTTTTTTTTTCCAGATTACTTAATGGTAATTGTCATTACACTCAGTCTAACTCTTTCCTTCTCCCAGTCTTTATCTTATGATGTGCTCTGTTCTCTGCCGACAGATTCCAACTGACAGGTATTATAAGGTAGTTAACCACTTTCCTTTGGAAGAACACAACATGAACTCCTGTGAGGAAACAGGAAGTACTGTGAGTTACAAGTAGAATTAAATCAGTCCCACCACTCTCAGGGAGAGGAGGGTGGGTAACAGCACTGGGACGCGAGAGAGTAGCACTCAGTGTAAAAAAAATGACTGGTAAGTAATCGGAATATTACTGCATTGCCCCTCCCCCTTCTCTCTTGAGGTTGTAGCGAGTAATGTGCCTGGCACTGAGGATTGTAGACCAAAATATTTACATAAATTGGGAATGGTGGAAACTGTAGAGTTTTGCCAACATTATTGGTGTATACCAAGTTGCTGCTCTACACACATATAATATATCGAGACTCGGCAAGCTAGCTCCTATGAGGATGAAGTTCCTCCTGTTGATGACCACCTATATTTGAGAGAATGGGATGGTTAGATGATTTGTAAACTACATATAGCTAGGAGTATCCAATGACTAAGATTAGAAACTGAAGGATTAAGACCCGCCATCCAATACCAAAAGAGACAAAAAGGAAATCTGATTTAAAAATGCTTGTGATTTCTGTATATTCTAACTTCTCTCCCTATATCTGGTACATGTAAAAGAAAATGCTCCACAGAGGAAAGGGAAGAAAGGTAGAAGTGAAGAAGGAATATTTCTCGGATAAGGTGGAACTCAGAAGTAACTGTAGGTAAAAAAGAATAAAAAAGCCAAAGTGCAAGTCCCTCAAAAAGTAAATGTAAATAGAGCCCGGAGGAAGGAATAGCACACATTTTACCCAATCTCTGTGCAGTTGCTATAACAAACAGAAATAATACTTCAGTGGTAAGGTTTTTAATACAAGACTCCTCTAAAGGCTCAAAAGGTGCAGATTGTAAAGCTTTCAGGATTAAAGAGAGGTCCCAGAGGGGTACCAGATCTCAAATTTTAGGACAGGTTTACTCAAATCTCCTTAGTAGGCAAGAAGCTAACCTAGGTAAGAACCTAGACTCCCCCAAGGAATCCTGAACGCAGCCAACAACGGAGGGTGGGGACCGCAAGACCCAGAAGATAGCCCTCTCGGAGGAATTCCAGAAAGGATGGAGGATCCAAGAGAAGAGAGAGGATTAACTTCTCTAGAAGAGCACCAACATTCAAGGGAAGCCCGGTGTTTATAATAAGAGTCCAACACGGATGGATAGCGAACTTGTTGAATTGCTAAGTCTACCTGCTCGGAGAGCCGATAATGCAATGCCCTAGCACTTCAGAAGCCAAGCCGTCAATTTAAGTCCACTCACTGTTGCGAAAGGAAGGACTGGTCATCTTAACGATGATGGATGGTGAAGAAGAATCCGCCTTAAATATACACTCAGTTGCCTGTATTACAATCATTTGAGCCTTTATTCTGCAAACTTTCAGCAGTACTTTCATTATTAAGGGAAAGGGAGGAGAGGCAGAAAAGAGACCCTGCGGCCAAGGCGTTGACAGAGCAGCGTATGCCATATCTTGTGAATTCTTGTCTCTGGAAAAGTGATTCAGTTGCTAAGAGTCCCAGGAATTGTCATACCAATCCACTATGGGTTTCATGAACTTCACACAGACCATCTCGATGATTTCTTTCTTCAATGAATAGTTTATTGATGTTGGAAACACCCTGGTAAAAAGATCTGCTGTCACATTGACCTTCCCAGGAATATAAGAGATTGTTGTTGAGTGAAGATGTTTCTCTGCCTAGAGACATCATTTGGAAGCTACTTCCATCAGAGATTAAACTTTCAACCCCACACGGTGATTTATGTAGCCTTTCACCATTAAACTCCCCATTCTAATCAACATCGATTAACCTATTAAAAGGGGTACAAAGGTCTTCAGGGCTTTGTGTATTGCAGTCAGTCCTCTCCAGTTTGAGGGTTGAATCTTCTCCTTCTTGGACCACAGTTCTTGATGGCGCAGATTGTCCACGGTTGCTCCCCAGCCCCCGGGACTGGCATCCGCTGTTATTAGAAAAGATGTTGGTGGAGATAGATCTGTCCCTCTGGAGAGAGTCTGTGAAAGTAGCCACCCATTGTAACAATCTGCATAACTTTGGTGTTGTCAACATTGGAGTTTCTAGATCTCAAGCAGCCAGATTCCACTGAAGAAGCATATGGTGTTCTAGAGGGTCCGTGAGGCTACATGCCTAAGGGACTATGTCGACAGTGGTGGCCATGTCTTCCTGCACCTGAGACTATGACTAGGATGAAGATGTCTGAGGTTCCAACAGAGTCAAGAGGGGAGCCTGGGGCTTGTGCATCCGATAGAGAGAAAGGGGAACCTACCCAAGGGATGTATTGAAAAGCCCCTTTACGTACATGATGTTTTGGGCTGGTTAAAGATGGGACTTTTCCCACTGTATTAACCAACCATGGTCCTCTAGGAGCATGGATACCCTTTGAGTGTGTTGGGCGGCCTGTCTCATTTTATGTAGCGGAATGAATGCACTACCCATTCAGATGTGGATGGACTTTTTCCTCTTGATAAAGGGCTGCAACCAAGGGAGCGAGGACCTTTGTGAAGACCTTTGGGACATCTTCCGACTGAAGTTGGCAACAGCAAACTTGAGATACATTTGATGACATTATCTAATGGGTATGTGGAAGTAAGCATACTGCAGGCCTACAGCAGTCATAAAGTCTCTTGGAGATATAACTGGAATTGTCCCTTGAACAGTTTCCTTTTGAAAATGCATAGTTGATGTTCCTCAAATCTACGCATTCGATAGTCTCCTGAAGTTTTGGGGATACGAAACAGAAGAAAATAAACATCCTAGCCTCTTTCATCTGCAGGAACAAAGCATATCACATGCTTTTCTATGTTCTGGTCAGCATCTCTTTATAAGGTCTTTTGGAAGAGGAGTTGAACCAAACATGGGAGGAGGAACCTCTGGAAAAAATCTATTGAATATTCGTTCGTTATTACATCTGCGAAACTTTTGATTTGCAAGAATTTTGAAAACATGTTTTTGTCTCCCCTGCACCTGATTGAGAGGAGGAACTGCATAGTCAAGAAAGCTGAACTTCTGAAGATAGTGTTCTTCAGCATCACTTGGGCTCGGTTGCAGGTTCTTTTCCTTTTCCCTTCCTCTAGGTAGTGGACCCCTCGTATAAACAGCTTTAGAGGTGAATATTCCATGGATGGCTGAGCCAGAATCAGAAGTTGAATATTAAAGTGGGAGATACATTTCCTGTCCCTGCAGCCCTTTCAACATGCTTCTCTGCTGGAGGGCCATCTAAGTAAAAGATTGTCCTCAATGCCATCATCTCTCTTACATGATCAGAGCAAAAAATTTCGTCCGGTGGCCACCGACGTTACTATGCTAAGATCAGAAGCTTTAATGTAACCTAGAGATACATATAGTGAGCTACTTAAGTTGTTTTCAAAATAGAAGAACAGTTGGAACCTCCTTCCTAAGAAGTAATCAAATATTGGAAATACTTCCTCAATAAGTGTGCTGAATAAGCCGGGTAGGTCTGAGCTCTTGGTGTCAAACACATGGTCATATGTTGACGTGTAATGTCAACTCAATTCTTAAATCAATAAAGTTTTAAGGAGAAGATTCTTCGGAAGGAATAACAGATCATTTTGCTGGACACGGCAGGCGAGAACTGATCTTCAGGGAATCAAAAACATTTGGTTGCAATTTAGAAGCAGATCCTTTGTGTACCAATATCTTGACACTCAGATTTTTTCAAGATCCTTCTAGTCCTGTTGAATAATCCTTTGGATATCAGGATGTAATTAAAGACCCATAGACTCTGCAGGGAGATATCTTGTAAAGACATTCCTTGTAACCTATTTTTATTTTATTGATATATTGCATTTGTAATTACAATATTGTGATGGTTTTAACTAACTGAAACAATAAAACTATTGAATTGAATTGTGAAGACATTCATATGCTGAGCAATTGATGCTCTAATCGGTCTTCAAAGGCCATTTTATTTGTGTGGTGAACTATATTCTCCTCATGTACATCTTTCTCTATATAACATTCTTTAGCCTTTATATATGAAACAACATAAAAATCAATAGTATATACAAAGCATATGGAAACAACTCTTTCTGGGTGCCAGCGGGAGACCCACTTATAGTTGGTCCAGTAGTAGCCCTAAGTGGAGGCTACAGATGCATTAATTCATGATTTTAAGATGTCAGTATCCACAGCCCTGGTGAGGTGAAGCTTGCACTGCTGCTTGGACTGTACCTGTGCTGAGCGTGAGTGAAGCTTGCGCTGCTGCTGATTGATCTGTATCTGTGCTGAGCATGAGTGAAGCTTGCACTGCTGCTCGGACTGTACCTGTGCTGAGCGTGAGTGAAGCTTGCGCTGCTGCTGATTGATCTGTATCTGTGCTGAGCGTGAGTGAAGCTTGCACTGCTGCTCGGACTGTACGTGGTCTGAGTGTGAGTGAAGCTTGCGCTGCCGCTGATTGATCTGTATCTGTGCTGAGCATGAGTGAAGCTTGCACTGCTGCTCAGACTGTACGTGGTCTGAGCGTGAGTGAAGCTTGCGCTGCTGCTGATTGATATGTATTCTGTGGAGAAGCGTGGCTCAGTGGTTAGAGGCGGCAGACCCGGAAGCTGAGTTCAGCCGTGGACCAGGGTTCGATTCCCCGCCTCGGCGGGTCTCGGGCTCAAATTTCCACGGAGTTGACAATTCTCGCTCTGGTGCCTACTCGACTCACGGGGTCACACTCTGCGACTCTGGGCAATAGCTTGCTTAATCTCCACTACGGCCCCTCGCGGCGGGATGCCTGGCTTTCACCTTGTGGATACCTGGCCGGGGTATCTCACAGGGGAATACCAGGACGGGTTCCCTAAGCAAGCACCTTGAGACCCCTGGGTTAAAGCACGCTATATAAATCGAAGCACATTTACATTTACATTTACATATCTGTGCTGAGCGTGAGTGAAGCTTGCACTGCTGCTCGGACTGTACATGTGCTGATTATGAGTGAAGCTTTAACTGCTGCTGATTGAAGTATACCGATAGTGAGGGTGAGTGAAGGTTTCACTGCTGCTGATTGAACTGTGCCTGTGCTGAGGGTAAGTGAAGCTTGACTGCTGCTCCTATTATACCCTTTGACTGCATGTTGGAAAAGAATTCAGCGCACTTTGCTCCTGATCTGTGTATCAAGGAAGCTTGCACTGCCGCTACTGCTTCTTTTTCATGTTAGTGACGCTTATGCTACTGTTGTTTATACTGTTCTGTGTGTGAAGGAAGCCTGTACTATTTCTGTTTGTGATTTACTGTGTGTGTGTGTGAAGTTGCACTACTACTGTTTGCACTGTTCCTATTCTGTAAGTGAGGGAAGCTTGCAGTACTACCACTGTAGCTCTATCAGTTCTCTGTATAAACCTTCCCCCCTTATTAGAACTACCTGGCTCAAATTCAGTGCTTAATATAAGCCAGTGGTTTCCGGTGCTCAGCACCCACACTGAATTCTCACCAGCACTTATGAATGTCTGCCACATGCTGGCACTGTCTGTCTAATTTAAAGATGCGTTCAACAACAGTTGTTGATTAAATAAACAAATATACATTAAAAATTATAAATGCCTGCCACCCTAGCCATTCGTATAGCTTTTGGGCTCTGGAATTGTCTGAATTGTCACACTTGTAGGGGTGTGATGGTTAGTAGTTGTGTTGTTACTGTCACTGGCAGCACTGTCGGGGCCAATGGGTGGTGCAAGTTCCAGTGCCTCCTGACCAGGGCCCTGGCACAAATTAATCACTGCTTACTGATTGTTCAGGATATATATTTGGGTTAAGGATACAATGAAGTGTGCCCTCACACACACCGTGTGGGGGTAAATACACACCTTTTGATGCCCAAAAACAATGGCTCCTGGTATCTTTCAGTTCTGTTTTGGCTGCTTCTTTAGGAGTTTTGCAGAATTATGATGAAAACTCGACTATTTGAACGACAGTGACGGGGTTGTATTTGAATTTAGAATTTTGAGTTATTTGTAGAGCGCACATTCACTAAGCAGTTTCTTGGCGCTATAGGATTGTAAGATTGTAAGATCTGTATGCCCTTCAGATTGCCGTATTTGTACGTCATAAGTATTTTGCAATTTTTTGCAGCAAGTATGTTTTCTTTAATGACTGGTCCCATAGTTTATTATATTTTAGATTTTTGCATAAATTAACATTCTCCGTTAATTGCATTGTATAGACAGTCGTTGCACCCTCCGGCTTTGTTTGCTAATTTTATTTTGGCCTACATTTTAATCTCTTTATATCCGTTTTTATATGTTATAAGTGATTTGTGATACTGATGTTTCTTTCCTATATCCGAACATCTGCCGCAGAGCCCCTAATTGAATAAATGTTGCAGAAATAAATAGACATAAAGATCAGCAGCCTCAAGGGCGGCCGAGACGTGGCTCCATGGCAAGCAAATTAGATTTAAAATAATAAATATATATCTGGATACATAACACAAAGCTCGTTAGCCAGCCTGTGGACATGCTGAGCCTGGTCGCGGGAGCTGCCAGGCACATCGTTTCTATAAGTGGCTAAAATTGATACTCCATTATGTTGTATTTGTTTAGATCTTTTTATTGCGCCGTGTCACAGCGGTTCCGCCGCTCGGTTGCTGTTTGGTCGCCACCAGCTCCCCTGCGTGTTCTTTTTCTGCGCAGTCGGTGGGACGCGATATATGAAGCGCCGCGGGTGTGAGGGGAAAACTAACGGGGCAATTCGTGTCGTGTCAGCAAAAAAAAAAAAAAAAAAATAATGACTCTTCGAAGTCGGTGCTGGAGTTGAGATCCAATTTTTGTGACTGGAGAGCTGGTGCCTCCCGGAGCATGCGTCATCGCTCACTGAAATTAATTCCCGCCAAAGGGTTTTTTTGTCCGCCCCTACCGTTGAACTAGTCTGCATCAGGCCCCGTGGCAGTCAGGGATTACAAATGAGCGCATGTTGTGTGTCTGTTGCGAGAATATGGCGTCTCGTTGAGTTATATATGTGGGTTTTGAGGGTGCCGCTGGGCGGAGATCTAATGGTTGTGCGCAATTACTGTGTTCATTTGTAAGGTTGCAGGGAAACGAGTCGCGGCTCGCACAGGTAAGAGCAGTGGGGCAGGGAGTCGGGGTCGGGGTGGGACGGGATGGGGGTAAGTAAAATGTGACATATTTCAGGATAGTCAAAAGTAAATACATAAAACCACTTACCTTGCTCTCGCCAGAGCAAGGTAAGTGATTATATTTATTTATTTATTTACTTCTCACTTTCCGGACGTATGTCAAATTCCACTACCCCGCCCCGCGCCGCCTCACCACCCCACTACGTTTACCTGTGCCAGCCGCCACTGACTGGGAAACATATGTGTAAGGTGTCTGCTTTTGTATGTAGCAAGAGTGTAGTGTTGTGCTGGACACATTCTACTGTGTCAGCAGGCTCCTAGTTTGCCAGCCACTCCCTCGAGGGCTGGACACACTTGCACCCCACACCCATCCACCACAGGCGTCACGAGTGACGTGACCCTGCAAATAAAAGGGCCCGGGTGCACATGCTCATGGCCAGTTAACCACTATACTCCCTGCGTCCATGTCACCCTTTTAGTAGCGTGTGGGCCCAGGACCCACCACACTAAAGGGAGGACCACATTATGCGGCAGGCTTGACCAAATCGCGCAGCACGTTCTGTGGCATTGTTGTATATTGCTAACTGGTGTGAGTGTTCAAGTTCAAGTTCAGGAATTTGTATAGCGCACTACTCACCCAGAGGGTCTCAAGGCGCTTGAGGGAAGATGGGTGCATTATATATCGAATAGCCAGGTTTTTAACTGCTTTCTGAAGGAGAGGTGGTTCTGTGTAAGGCGGAGGTGAAAGGGGAGAGAATTCCAGGTTTTGGCCGCTAAGTAGGAGAAGGATCTTCCTCCCATGGTGGATCTCTGGATGCGCGGAATTGCGGCGAGGGCTTGGTTGGATGATCGTAGTTGGCGGGTGGGTGTGTAGAAGGACAGTCGTGTGATGAGGCATTCGGGTCCTAGGTCGTAGAGGGCCTTGTGTGCGTGGGTGAGGAGACGGAACGTTATTCTCTTGTTGATGGGGAGCCAGTGGAGTTCCTTCAGGTGACTGGAAATGTGAGCTTGACGGGGGATGTCCAGTATGAGTTTGGCTGAGGCGTTTTGGATGCGTTGGAGTTTTTTCTGTAGTTTGGCTGTGGTTCCGGCGTAAAGGGTATTTCCATAATCCAGTCGGCTGGTGACCAGTGCGTGGGTGACTGTCTTTCTTGTTTCGGTGGGGATCCAGCGGAAGATTTTTTTGAGCATGCGTAGGATGTTGAAGCATGAAGATGAGACGGCATTGACTTGTCTGGTCATCGAGAGGGAGGGGTCTAGGATGAAGCCCAGGTTACGTGCGTGATCTGTAGGTATGGGTGCTGTACCAAGGGCCGGTGGCCACCATGAGTCGTCCCAGGCAGAGGGGGATGATCCTAAGATGAGGACTTCCGTTTTGTCAGAGTTAAGTTTTACAAGGCTGTTCTTCATCCATTCGGCTACTTCTTTCATTCCTTCGTGTAGATTGGTTTTGGCGGTGTTTGGGTCTTTGGTGAGGGAGAGGATCAGCTGGGTGTCGTCTGCGTAGGAGATGATGTTGAGGTTGTGTTGGCGCGCGATGGATGCGAGGGGACTCATGTAAACGTTGAAGAGGGTGGGGCTGAGAGATGATCCTTGTGGTACGCCGCAGATGACTTCGGTGGCCTCTGATTTGAATGGGGGGAGGCGGACTCTCTGGGTTCTTCCGGCGAGGAACAAGATGATCCAGTCCAAAGCTTTTCCTTGTATTCTGACGTTGCTGAGGCGTTGTATGAGGGTGCTATGAGAGACTGTGTCGAAGGCGGCGGAGAGGTCAAGTAGGATGAGGGCAACTGTTTCTCCGTTGTCCAGTAGCGTTCGGATGTCGTCTGTAGCTGCGATGAGGGCGGTTTCGGTGCTGTGTTTGGCTCGGAAGCCGGACTGTGAGGGGTCGAGGGAATTGTTGGATTCGAGGAAGGCGGCGAGCTGATTATTGACGGCTTTCTCAATGACTTTGGCAGGGAATGGGAGGAGTGAGATGGGGCGGTAGTTCTTAAGTTCAGAGGGGTCTGCTGTGGGTTTCTTCAGAAGGGCGCTGAGTTCGGCATGTTTCCAGCTTTCCGGGACGGTAGCGGAGTTGAAGGAACAGTTGATGACATCGCGGAGATGGGGTGCGATGATGGAGTCTGCTGTGTTGAAGATGTGGTGGGGACATGGGTCGGTTGGAGAACCTGAGTGGATGGAGTTCATCAGGCGGATGGTGTCTTCAGTAGTGATTGGGTTCCTGGCGCAAAGGTTGTGAGAGTGCTGTTTTGGTTCGGATGTGGGTGGAGTGGACTGTTCTTCGGACTGGTTTTCAAAGCTGTTATGTATGTCGGCGATTTTGTTGTGGAAGAAAGAGGATAAAGAGTCGCAGAGGTCTTGGGAGGGAGTGATGTCCTTGGTGCCGGCGGTGGGGTTGGTAAATTCTTTGACGATGTTGAATAGTTCCTTGCTGTTGTGGGCATTGTTGTCGAGTCGATCCTTGAATGCTGATTTCTTGGTGGATCGGATCAATTGGTGGTGTTTGCGGGTGGCGTCCTTGAAGGTGGTCAGGTTGTCAGTGGTTGGGTTTTTTCTCCAGGTTTTCTCGAGGGTGCAACATAACTTCTTGGATTTCATAAGGTCATCGTTGAACCAGGGGGCCTTTTTGCTGCCTAGTTTGATCTGGTGGTTTTTCAAGGGTGCTAATTCGTCAGCGCTGTGGGTGATCCATTGTGTGAGTTTGGTGGCAGCTTGGTTTGGGTCCGATGAAATGGCAGGAGGGTTTTGGTTAAGCGATGTGGTGAGTTGGTCGGAGGTGATTTTGTTCCAGTTTCTTCGAGGAATAGGTTGTGGGGGGTTGTGATTCGTGGTCTTTTTGTAGCTGAAGTGGACACAGCTGTGGTCCGTCCAATGAAGAGTTGAGGTGTGATCGAAGGAGATGTATTTGCTGGAGGTGAAGATAGGGTTGAGCGTGTGTCCGGTGGGGGTGGGGGTATCAACAAGTTGTTTGAGTCTGAGATTGGCCAGTTTGTCCAGAAGGGTGGTGGTGTTGCTGTCGTTTTTCTTTTCCAGGTGGAAGTTGAGGTCTTCCAGTAGAATGTAGTTCTCGGATGTGAGGGCATGTGGGCTGATGAAGTCAGTGATGTCTTCGTTGAATTGTGTGCGGGTTCCTGGTGGCCTGTAGATGAGGGTGCCTCTAAGTGTGGTCCTGGGGTCGGTGTGGATCTGGAAGTGAAGGTGTTCGGACACTTGTAAAGTGCACCATCACCCGGAGGCCTTCTGACGATAGGACTTCACAAGAAAAACTCACTGGCTGTAAGAAGGCAATCACACAACACGGACAAAACAAAATGGCTCCCTCATTGCCATAAAGCCAGCAGTAAACAATTCCAGGGATGGGGCGCGACTAGGGAAGACACTCTTTCTCCAGAGCTTGCCCTTCGAGATCCGGAAACGCACTATAATGCTTTTGCTCATCAAAGCAGAAGTACAACTAGAGTATAATCAAGGTTACTGGAATTATGCTGAACTGGAGAACCAAATTATGCAGCAGAGCTGACTAAATTATGCGCATGGAAAAGCAAATTAAGTGGTACAGTAATGCAATCAGATTTGTGATAGTAGTCATTGTTTTGTCATTTTATAGATTAACACTGAATTAGCAAAGGTTTCATTGGAGGTGGGAGAGTCAACTAATTAAGAAGGACAGCCGAGCCAAGGGTCTGGCTTGGCTCTAGAGCCCAAGTATGAGCCGAGCCCTGAAATTGTTTGATATGTCAATCATAAATTAATGGGTTTGTAAAGCGGTCAGCTACGACAAGAGGGTCCCGGCGCTAGGGTAGAAGGCCACCAGGAGGATCATCGTCACGCTATTCTTTAAACAGATGAGTTTTTGAAGGTTTGCAGAATAGTTTTTTATCCACTATGCATCTGAGGGGGAAAGGAAGTACCTTCCAGTGTTTAGCAGCCAGAATCGATCAGGCCAAGCCGCCCCACTTCCGTTTGGTGAAGGGGATGGACAATAGACTGTGAGTGCAGGGATCTTTGAGGTCAGTGTGTGATCAACCTTTCATGTAAGCCCTTGGAACCCATTTTGTAGAAAGCTAAGTGTGCTATTGGCAAGGCTTTAAAAATGACCCTTTTCTTTACTGGTAGCCAGTGCAGCTGGTTACAGTACTGGGTGATCGAGGCTGGTTTGAGAAGGTTAAATAAAAGGTGGACAGCCGCGTTTTGTATCTTTTGCAGTCTGTGGATAAGATAGTCTGGGAGTCCTATGTACTAAACATTGGCATAGTCCAGCCTAGACTGGATCAATGCCTGTACCACTGTCTCCTGGGCTTCCCATGGCAGAAGTTTGAGGAGTTTCCTCAGCATCCTAAATATCCAGCACGATGAATTGACCACAGTTGAGATCTGAGGTTTAAGGGATAAGTGTGTGTGAACGAGAATCCCCTAACTTCCTGGCCAGCTCAGTAGGGACACGAGGGGAGCGGTACAGCTGGTTCGCCATGCCGCTGACCATCCGGGAAGTGGGTTGACACAGAATAGCAGGACCTGCATTTTTTCCGGGTTGCATTGTAAGGATTTAGTTTAGACCCATCCCATCACTACTACCAGACAGGCTAGAAATGTATTTTTGGCCACTGACTCATTTTTATTATAGGTTAGCAGAAGTTGGCTATCATCTGCATTGGAGGCCACTCGGATGCCAAAGGATTCTATAAGATACGCCAGTGGTGTTGTATAAATTCTAAAAAAGTGTTTGGCTCAGAGCGGAGCTCTGCAGCACTGCATGCTTGATGGTTTTGGCTTCAGAGAAAAATGTCTTGAGCCATAATGCCTGTTCCCTGTGCTCTGGAATGGAGGCCGGCCAAGCCAGAGCCTTCCCCTCCTCTCCTATGTGGACAAAACGCTGTAGCAGGGTCATACAACAAACATTGCATGAAGTTGGGTAAAGACTAGTCAAAATTCTAAAAAGTGTTTTCTGTGGATACTTGTGGATGATTTGATATTATTATATCATATTATAGCACTGGACTGAGAAGTACTTGTTAAAAGTGATAGATTTTAAACATGAACTTAGAAACATTTCTGTCCCTGTTCCTACTCTGGTGACCGTGAACCAAGAGGCAAGACAGTTGTCATGTGAACCCAGGTATTGGCCCAGATTTTTATAGAGCAGCATTAAAGTGTATCACATCAAGCACAATAGGGTTTTGTGCAGCTAGTATTCTGAACTGACACATTTGACAGTGCTTTCATATGTGGTTATAAAGAAAAAGGGGTTCTGGTGAAATAAAATCTTTGCCTAAGAGCACACAAATTAAGTGGGAAAGCCTTGTTTTATCTAGATTTACTGGTTTCACTTTGTAGATATCAGTCACTAAATGGGTATCTTTTTCTCTCTCCTTTTTATGTTAGGGCTTGTTTTTACCTCTTTGTGCATTGTCCTGCATATTTTTATATAGCGTGAACTCGACCTGAAGGTATTGGAGTGCTTTACATGAACACCAGCTACAAAAGACAAGGTCACATTATTTTTTTATTTTAGGCACAGGGAGATGAAGTGATTTGCCTATAATCACAGAGTGTTGAGCCAACGCCATCTGCTTCCCCAGTTCCAAAGTCGGCATCTCTGCCCGTAAAGTCGCATCCTGGTTAGAGTGAGGGTGGCAGGCAGAAGCCATATGATTGCTCGGGTTTCTAAGGGTTTGAGGCTCCAATGGGGGAAACAACACTTACAACGCAACTTTTACAACGCACTACCTTTACAACAAAACTTTTACAAAGCAACGTCCATTACAACGCATGCCATTACAACACAACCATTACAACGCATGACACTACAACGCACACCACTACAACGCATGCCATTACAACGCAGTCATTACAACGCATACCATTACAACGCATAGCATTAGAACACATAGTACCCTTACACTATCCAACACTTACCCTACTGTTGCACCGCCCTGGAGGTAGAATAGTAATTTTTACCCCTACACTATCCAATACTTACCATACATGCAATGTAATGGTATGCGTTTTAAATGTAGTATGCGTTGTAGTGGAATGCGTTGTAAAGGTAGTTTCAAAGAATTCGTTGTAATGGCATACGTTGTAATGGAATGCGTTGTAATGGATGTTGCGGTGTAAAAAATGCGTTGTAAAGGTATTCGTTGTAAAAGTATGCGTTGTAACGACATACATCCCTCCAATGGGACCACGAGCTGAATCTGAGCCAGGTTTCAGGCTTGAGCCTGCCTCTAGCGTTCAGTGGTTCACCCACTTCCAGGTTTCACCTCCTTATGGTCCCTTTAACACTCCAATCCAGCAATACACAACTGAATGGTGACCAGCCAACCTTTGCCGAGAGCCTTCCACTACCCCGACATTTGTCGCAACGTTTTTAGTAACTTTTGATCCGTCTGACCTAGAAACAAAGATTTGCTTTGCTAAAATTTGCAAATCATGCAGAAAATAGATCATGTGACAAATTAATACAGATTTGAAAAATGCCAGTCTCAGAATCACATAATTCCAGCGCCTCTGAGGATTATGCTGTTTTTTTAGCACTCAGGTATTAGGAAGGATTCATTGAAACCTCAATGCACCAGGCAGAGCGCCTTAAGGTGGATGTGTTCTGCACCCGGAGCTAGAGGGGGTTACTTTAAGTCTCTGTGACATGATCATAATTCCCAAAGCCTCAGGAAGCTTCACGGCTACATTCTGGACTCGTTTCGTTTCGTTTCTTAAACTTTATTCGATTGTTTTAAAAAACATCATAAAAGTATACAGAATAAAACAGTGCACATACGAAGATATAACTCCAGGGAAAGTACATATCATACGGTTGGGCAAGAAGGTTTAGCATAAAATGTAAAAAGTCTTGTACATAAATTAGGGGAAAACCATACTTTGTCTTGCTGTGATAGATTTTAAAATAAAGGTAGCAGTAAAGAAACATAGATCTGGGCTCGCAAGTGAAAATAATAACTTCATTGCATTTCCTACGGTATACGTGGAATATTTCAAAAACATAGGTTTAAGATAATAAATGCGCTGAGCTTTGTACAAAGGGCAGAGTAGGAGAAAGTGCAATGTGCTTTGTTTAGTTAAACCGTCACACGGACAAGGGGTAACAGAATAGCATTTCATTGTTGGAAAAGCAACCAAATTATGTACAATGCCTAGTCTCAGTCTTGAAAGTACAAATTGATGAGACCGTCTATTAATAGCATTAAGATACATAGGTATACCAGAAACATCATCTTTAAGGGTATAATAAAAAACATGAGTAGAATACTCTTTTGTAGCATTTTTCCGCAATTCGGTTTTGACCCGCAAAAATTCATTTTTGACCTCCTGTTTGGTCAGAGAATTAATACATACAGGATCTTTACTCACATCAACAAAATTTGCAAATCATGCAGAAAATAGATCATGTGACAAATGAATACATATTTGAAAAATGCCACAGTCTCAGAATCACATAATTCCAGCGCCTCTGAGGATTATGCTGTTTTTTAGCACTCAGGTATTAGGAAGGATTCATTGAAACCTCAATGCACCAGCCAGAGCGCCTTAAGGCGGATGTGTTCTGCACCCGGAGCTAGAGGGGGTTACTTTAAGTCTCTGTGACATGATCATAATTCCCAAAGCCTCAGGAAGCTTCACGGCTACATTCTGGACTCGTTGACGTGTCTCAAACGAGCAAGCTGGTAAAGCCAGATAACAGGCCTTTGCATAATCCAGCCTCGACATGCTGCTCGCAGACACAACTGGAACGCCACGTTCCCGAGGACGAAAATAAGGATTTTTGTCAAGCGCCTCATTTGATGGAAGCAGGCGGCAGTCTCTGTATTTATCTGGGGGACCATTGACGTTTTAACAAATGCTGTAATAGGACGGATCGCAGTGACACACAAAATGCAAAGGATTTCTGGGAAACCGTAGCACTTTAACCAGATTCTACTGAAAATGTTATTATCCAACACATAATGTCTTTATCTTGTATGGAGGCATCAGGGCATAATGTGAATAACAATGTGGCGTGGTGTGGCTCACTGGTTAGAGGCGGCAGACCCGCAAGCAGAGGACGGCCCGGGACCAGGGTTCGATTCCCGACGCGGCAGGGTCGTGGACCAGGGTCAGCGGGCTCGATAATTCTCGCCTCGGTGCCTATTCCAGTCAGGGACCACACTCGGCAACTCTGGGCATTACCTTGCCTCATCTTCACAACGCCCCCCCAGACCGCTGGGGATGCTTGGTCGCACCTTAGAGATACGTCGTGGACCAGGGTCAGCGGGCTCAATAATTCTCGCCTCGGTGCCTATTCCAGTCAGGGACCACACTCGGCAACTCTGGGCATTACCTTGCCTCATCTTCACAACAGCCCCCCCCAGACCGCCGGGGATGCTTGGTCGCACCTTAGAGATACCCATTAGAGACCATCTCTCAGGGTGAGCCAGGACGGGTTCCCCAGCGGTCGAAGCGCGGAGATACTCCTCCGGGAGTCGATTCCTAGCACTATATAAACCCGCAATTAATGTCACCTCTAACGCCAAGAGTTCTAAAGTTGGTGTGAAGCATAGTGGTGCACTCAGCAGAAAACAAGCTTAGGTGCACACATGTCGTTGTGAGCCTCTTCTAATCAGTGTCGAACAAATATGTTTTAAACCTGGTCTTGATTTTGAGGGTTTAGTCCATGGCCACGCTCGGTGCCTCTAGGAACACCTCTGCGTTAAAAAAAGGCCACAGAGCACTATTGCACTTTCACATGGAGGCACTTACACGCTGCGTACATTATAAGGATATTATAAGGATATTGCAAGGAGCTTTTAATATAGGAATAGAACAAGGTGAGATAGAGAAAGTTCTCTTTACCAGGGGGAGGGTCCTTTACAGGTGGGGCCGTGGGCAATTGCCCACTTTGCCCATGCCTGAAAATGTCTAAGGCCATGGGCACTGGTCGGCAGAGGGGCCATTTCTAGAGCTCCCTTCGCTGTCACAGGAAGAGTAAAGCTCGGCCTGGGCACTGGTCTGCAGAGGGGCCTATTTAAGGCCTTTTTTTGGTGTCACACAAAGGGTAAAGCAAGCCATGTGTGCTGGTCTGTAGAGGGCCTGTCTCTCGATTTGGCAAAATGTAGCGGGGCCCCTGCATTAACGGATAAACCCTAGCAAGGAAAAACTAATTTGGAAAAACGGACAAAAAAGGCACCGGGTTGCGTGCATTGATGTACAAAAACATGCATACGTTGAACACTATAGAAAACAAAATAATAAAACAGAACTATAGATAAATATTCTGTTTATTTCAGTACTTATATTTTTTGTCATTTTTTATCATCTTTTTATCAAAAAATATATATATATTTAATACATAAAATAGTACACACAATTCATATTGGACACTTTCTAGCTACTATTGAGTTGTTCTCCATTTATCTAGTACATATTCTACATTAATTTCATTATACTCTTATGTTTTCTACAGGAGACAATTAATCACAATGACTGGTTACAATGCGTTGATTAATCACGACAATTCATGATAATATCTGTTACAGTCAAGTCATTACTATCCACATATCCCTGGTAGTTTTGTACAGAACCATTCATCAGGGCCTAGGTATGCAGCAAGGGGATTATTAAGGTACCAGAGTAATCAGGCGCACTGCCTGTGTGTCCGCAGAGAGGAAAGAACTGTAAGGTAGATGGTACAGGCAAAAGGGCGGGCGGTAATCCCACAAAACCGCTCAAGGTTGGACCAAATGATCCACACAATAACAGTCAAACAACAATGCCCCTGCACTATACAAGATTAGAACATTCTAGGTAATGTTAGAGTCCAAAAAGATAATTGGTTTGTATACATCCACACTTTCGGAGTGACTTTAAGAGAATCAATCATTCACATCGAGGTATAAAAGTTCAATAAAGATGTTCTGTTCTTGGTGTGAAGTGTCTGTTTATTGTTCCTTTAGTTATGCCAACACGTGTTTCATCGCAGGGAACACACTGCGAATCTTCAGGGCCTAATGAAAAACAATGTGAAAATCGAGCTGGATAAACCCGTTTTGTGGCGGTGCTTCTGTTTAGTTAATTTCTGGGTATTCGGAAATCCATGAAAACGCTGTCTGCGTGATTGATGGATCTATATATGTGTTCGGTAGTAATCGGTGCTTTAACCGGGAGGAGTCGACACAATTCTGAGAGTTAATGCTCTGCTTTCTCAAGGCGGGTACACCTTGTTAGTTCACTGCTCCCTCTTGAGGTTCCCGGTGCAGTGTTCCAGTGACGGTCACCGAACAGATATATAGATCCATCAATCACGCAGACAGCGTTTTCATGGATTTCCGAATACCCAGAAATTAACTAAACAGAAGCACCGCCACAAAACGGGTTTATCCAGCTTGATTTTCACATTGTTTTTCATTAGGCCCTGAAGATTCGCAGTGTGTTCCCTGCGATGAAACACGTGTTGGCATAACTAAAGGAACAATAAACAGACACTTCACACCAAGAACAGAACATCTTTATTGAACTTTTATACCTCGATGTGAATGATTGATTCTCTTAAAGTCACTCCGAAAGTGTGGATGTATACAAACCAATTATCTTTTTGGACTCTAACATTACCTAGAATGTTCTAATCTTGTATAGTGCAGGGGCATTGTTGTTTGACCATTCATCAGGGCCTGTCTCAGGTGTTCTGGTCTGCATTAAGAATGCTATCTTATGTTAAACAGCACTTGGATCGTCCACAGCTACTCCAATGGAGTGTCCTGGCGCGTGCCCAGAATGGTGGTTCGACAGACAGCAAAAGTTATCTAAAAAGAAGGCTCTTCAGTCTCTTTCTGAATATCTTAGGATCCCGAAGAGCACTCGCCTCCACTGGGAGTTGGTTCCACGCTCTAGGAGCCATCCATGAGAGGGAGCTGCCACCGATCCTTTGCTTGCGGAACCTAGGAACGCATGCATAAGCCTAGTAGAAGAACGCAACTGCCTATCCGGAGCATAGAACCTAAATCTTGTTCTCAGGTAAGCCGGATCAAGCCCATAGAGAGTGGCATGAGCAATTACTAGAGAGTTGCATGCCACCCTCTCTTTCACCAGCAGTACAGAGCCTTGAGCAACCCCCCTAGTCAAAATATGGGGAGCAGCCGCAAAAGGCCGAATCCAGATATGCTGAGTTCCTTTCTCCAAATAAGATTCAAGCCAGTTCCAGGCTGACCCTATCCCACTGATTTCCCAAAGATGGGCCAGGAGCGGGGCTGGTGAAACGGTATCAAACGCAGCCCCCAGGTCCAAAAGGACCAGGGCAGCCCTGCCCCCTGCATTTAAGGTTTCACGGATGGCCTTGGATATTTCAACCAGCTCTGATTCCGTGCTGTGTGAGGATCTGAAACCCGATTGGGCCGGATGAAGGTGATCATGCTGCTTCACAAACTCAGATAGCTGTTTTTCAAGAACCTTAGCCACAGCTGGAAGGAGGGAAATAGGGTGATAGCTAGAAAGAAGAGTTGGATCCAGTGCAGGTTTCTTGAGCAGGGGAACAATCATAGCCTGTTTACAGGTAGAAGGAACAGCGGCCGACGCTAAAGATAAGTTGATCAGAGGATTAACCAGGGGGTTGATAACCTCCCATGCACCGGCCAGCGGTTTAGTCTGGCAAGGGTCAATAGGTGAACCAGATTTCAGAGTTCTTAAGGCTGCCAGTGAGTCCCTCAAGAGTATAGCTTCGAAAGCTGCGAATTTGTCCGAAGTGGAGGGGGTCATCACCAAAGGGGGAACCATAATCACCAACTGGCTATCACAGGCACCAAGATGTGCTTGTATAACGCGGACCTTGCTAATGAAAAAACGTGAACGTTCCTCGCACCATTCAAGCGACAGGGCATGGACACTAATCTCAGCTTTAAGGGCAGTCTCACCAGGGGTACTGGTCTATATAGAGACCTGTTCTAGAGGTCTCACTGTCACATGCAGACTTGTCTGTACTTGTCTGTATGGATGGGTCATTGCCCAGTTTTTCACTCTCTCTCATGAAGAGGTGGTTCTAGACATGTTCATTGGTCTGCAGCCGGCCTAATATCAGACTTCCCTCTGTTACTTACAGCTGCCAATAGAGCCAGCCTACTGGTCTGCAGAGGGTCTCTTTCTCATCAGGTGTTCTGTTCTGCAGAAACACTGGTTCCAGAGTTCTCCCTGTCTCATGCAAAGAATCAGTCTATCCATGTGATCCGAACAAGCCCCTGTTCTCTGTTTCAAACTGAAATTTGGTACAACAGGCCCAGAGCTCTGCGAATGATTGCCTTCTAGATTTCACCTTTGTCGTCCACAATAAGACAGTCAGTCTAGGCCAGGAATAGTGATTCCAGTTCTCCAACTGTCTCCAAAGAGAGCCAGTTGAGACGGTTGCACCGGTCAGCAAAGTGTTTCTTTCTAGACAGAGGTACTGGTTTGCAAAGAAACTGCATCAAGACCTCCTAAGAAGGTCTAGTCTCAGAACTCGCCTGTGTCTCACACCGAGGTTCAGCGTGGAGAGGTGCAATGGCCTGAGAGGGTCTGGGTCTAGCGTTCATCTGTGTTTCACACCAAGGCTTGAGTCTAGAGTTCACCTGTGTCTCACACCGAGGTTCAGTATGGAGAAGGCCCAATGGCCTGATAGGGTCTAAGTCTAAATTTCACCTTTGTGTCACACTGAGAGTTGAATCGAGAGTTCGCCTGTGTCTTACACCATGGATTAGTGTGGAGGCTTGCAATTTTTCTTGGGATGGTCTGATTCCAGCATTCACCTGTGTCCCACTCCAAGGGTCAGTATAGAGAGGCGCAATGGCCTGAGAGGGTCTGAGTTTAGAGTTCAACTGTGTCTTACACTGAGGGACACTATGGGGAGGTGCAATGGCCTGAGGGGGTCTGAGTCTAGTGTTTGCCTGTGTCTCACACCAACGGTCAGTATGAAGAGATGCACTGGTATGCAGGTGCTCTGGGTTCCCGGACTCCTCTGTTGCACGCCCAGGGTCCGGTTCCAGAGCTGCCCTCAGTCTCACAGAGTGGGACAGGCAGCATGGACAGTTACACTGAGCTGCAGAATGTTTGGTTCTAGATTCTGCCTGTGTCTCACACCTATGGTTTGGTCATTATATTTGAAAGGAGTCCCAAAAGCCTCGATGTGCAGCTACATTGGCAGCACTGATTCTTCGTTCGGTCAACGGGTGACCGTGGTGCTGCAGCTTGTTAAGGACTGCCTGTGTTTAACATCATAGATACAAATCATGGCTCTCTCACCGGATGTAGGGCATTATGGGGTCACTCATCACTACATGTGTGGCATGACACACATTTGTCTGTGCTAGGCTGTCATTTAGCAGCCTATGCTTCTGGGAGTTGCAGTCTAAGTTTGCTTCCATTGACCCAACCAGATTAACCCACCTGATAATTATACTTTGTACACAAATGAATGACATTGTTCTGCATTCTGTCCATCAACTGTGGTTTTTGCATTTGTCAGCCCGAGTGGGATGGGTATGCTCAGACGTGAGTCCCAGGCTCTCCACACCACTGGATTCAAGCAATCCGGTCCAGGGAAGGCATGGCTTGGCAGTTCGGGCTGGACTGTTTCTATGAGGCACAGGGTCAGACTGATTTGCATATGGCCTTGTCTGAACTGGGGTGGGGTGGAGTGCAAAAAAACGATGGATGTAGTCCCAGATCTCTGTACTGGGGTGAATGTATGACATTGTTCTGCATTCTGTCCATCAACTGTGGTGTTTGCATTTGTACACTAACCGGCAGGGCTCAATCTGGAGTGAGGTCCCTTTGACACTTCTGCCTCAGTCAGGACTCGCATGCGAGACTCCACCAACTGGTCAAGACTCACAGAGCCTTCACACTGTTCATGAAATATGAGCATAAAGCTGGTTGTGCATACCCGGTACTCAGACTTGTCATTACCAACCTTGAATGCATCAATTGTAAAACAGGGAAAATAAACCAGAGATTCTGCAAAAATACCCAACAATTCTTCGGACATATATACGGGGCCTGTTCCAGCCTGTAGGTCAGGAAGGGATTACCATGGCCACCCAAGTAGCATTCACACCTGGACAAACCTCTTTTTTAGGTATGGTATTGGTAGGTCTTTCATTTGATTACAATTATATGTGTGATATACTTACTTATAGGGGCTTTCAGCCAGCACTCTTCATCCATTGGTCTGTGTAGGACACTGGGTTCTTGTTGCAGTAGTTTCCCCACTTTTTGCCTGGTACTTGATGCAACTTTGACTGAAGTTCACTGGTTCTCTGCTAAACAGGTCCCCAGTGTTAGTGTGCTTTCCCCAAAACAAGACAGCTGGTCACTTGATCCCTAGGTACACCATGCATTTAGCACCTCTATAGGTGCCTTGTAAGTGGCACCTCTGGTACCTAGGGCACAGGTACTAAAGAGGGCTCATGAGAGCTGCAGCATATCTTGTGCCACTCTAAGGGACCAAGCACCAAACTCTCACAGACTGCCATTGCAGGCACCATGACAAGTTGGTCTAAAAAGTGGAAACACATCATAGCACATACTTGTGTTCCATGTCCCCTAACACTGCATGTAATATTTGTAAGTCACCCCTACAGCAGGTCTTACAGTCCTAAGGCAGGCAAGGGCGGCTCCTCCATGTGGGCGGAGGAGCGTTACCTCACTGCTTTCTCTCAGTGCGAGAAGCAGAAACATAAAATAGTATTATAAATATCATTTTATGTTTCTGCTTCTCGCACTGCGAGAAAGTAGAATGGTTTTGTTGGGGGCAGGCTGGTGGGCGGTTTAGCTCGAGGGCAGGGGAGGAGTGGCTAGCCCAATGCTGCCGGCCTTGACTATATGCAACCTTCATGGAGAAAACGGCCTCCCCATAGACCCCTGTATGGTTGGCACCCCAACCAATCAGAGTGCTGCCATTGCAGCTTTGTGATTGGCTTAGGGGAGGGGATGGAGGCTGCCTGCTTCTTGTTCCTGCAGAGGCAGGAAAGCAGGAGCCGGAGCTCAGAAAACACGGGACCCGGGAAAAGTATGTTTTATTTCATTTTTTAAATTATTTAACTCCCCCCTTGCAACCATCCCCATGCCTTGTGACCACTTGACCGCCCCCACCCCACGTGACCTCGCAACCCCCCCACCCGTAAGCCCTGCCGGCCGTGACTGGAGGCAGGGTGCAATATATTACATGTGAAAACAAACCAGCATGAGCAGATATGCTCCATTGCTGGTCAGTTCCATTAATGCCCGTACAGGTGATTAGAGAAACAATTTTAGAAGTATGTGCTGGATACTTGTGAAAACGAGTTCCCCAGCTACATGATGGCTTCACTGAAAAAAGGGATGATTGGTATCAAACATCTTGTATCAATAAGCTCCCACTGATGCCAGTGATGGATTTAATAATACATGCACCCAGAGGGCACCTTAGGGGTACCCCTTAAAAACTAACCAGATCCTGGTGTGCTGACTGACTTGTTTTCGCCAGTTTTATACCAGATACAAGTTTTGGATCTCCAAGGTTGAGGGCCTTAAGCCTGCTTGGGCAGAGAGTGTTTACACCCCCTCCCACAGGATGACCTGAAAATTAGCATTCCAAGGCAGAGAAGCTTCAAAAAGCCCGCCACATTTGGTTTACAAATCTGGCTTCCCTCACAGAAGAGGATGCCTCCCCCTTTGTCCAGAGCCCTTTGGCACATGTAAAGGAGGGAAAGCTAGATAGTCAGGTAAGCATGTCCACCCTCAGGCTACTGCCACCCCTAAGGCAGGCTACCTGAAGAGGATATGACTTTTTACAGTTGGCTATCTTGGTGATGGCAAAATTAGGAACTCTAGGGCAGGGTTATGAAGACTTCCCACAGGAAGTGGTCAGATAGGGGGCGTAGTGACCCTAGGGGTAAGTAGCCCTTTGGCTTCTACCCTACACTCCCCTAAAACCCCTAAATTCAGTATTTAGGGGACCCCATTGCACCAGAGCAACAGATCCTGATGTCCTACGAAGAAAAAGGACACTGAAGAGCCGCAAAAGCAAAGATTGAAGAAAAGACTGACTTGGCACCAGCCCTGCCACCCTGTCTGCTGTCCCCCCTTGAATTGTGCCAAAGTTATCGCGCCCTGCAAGCTGTCATGCCTCCGAAGCGTGGAAGGACTGTCTGCATTCTATAAAGACTCAAGGACTCATGTGGAGTAGCAGAGCTGCTCTCCTGCATCCTGCAGGCACCCAAAGAAGAAACTCGAGGACCCCGAAACTGTCAAAACCTGAAGCCCCCAAGCACCACTGCACCCGAACCCCCTAGCCTTAGTCCAAGTTGGCTAATATTGGCAGCATGGTCTCCATGCCCTCAAGACACAGAGTCCACTTTGGTATCACCCTTTGTGAACTCCCGACACCGCCTACTGCCTCTGTTTGCAGGCCCCCTCAACTGCAAGTGCTCCCGGACGAATAAACCTGACACCTCAAAGGCCATCTGCACCTGACTGCCCAGGCCCAAGGAGAAGAGGACTACTGGTGTCTCTACATTCCCTAGCATCTCAAGACTTTAACCCTTTGCTTGGTTCAACCCGACTGTCCTCCCAGTCCAAACCTTCAGCCTCTTTTCCCGCAGATCAATCCCGATTAACTAACATTGGTCACCCGACGCTGTATTGCACTCGGCCGCCCTAGTGCCACTGGAGGTGTCTTGGTGCTTTCTTTGACCTTGTCCCATACTCACCTTAAGTCCAGGAGATTGGTCTCGTAGGTCGCTGTACTGTACCTGAATGCCATACTTGTTTTTTCCCCCATAGTATAATATTCCAGCTTCTGAAAAATGCACGGTCGACATTTTGAACGTAAAAGTATTTCTCTTGCAAAACGTACTTACCTGATCGTATTGATTCTGGTGCCTAAAGATATGTAAAGATACATTTTTTTAATACATTGGTGTAGATCTCCTTATTGAATTATGTGCATCATTTATTGACTCTGTGTATTTATAGATGTATATCACTCCTCTCTGATACGCCTAGGTTGCTCAACCACACTACCCACTAGAAGAGCACCTTGGGATTGTTAGAGCAAACCCCTGTCCACTATAAGGGATACCTGGACTCTTTGAATGATATACCTCATTTTTTTATATCATATAAAGAGCCCGCTTTCTACAGTCTGTTATTGTGTCATTCACCTTTTCCTTTTGCCCACTACAGCATGCAGTGTGGGGCATTGCGCCAGCCGACTTAAGCCATTGGCTAACTTAACATTGGGTGTCGCATTCTGCCCTTTCAGAGGGAGCACCTTCACATGCAGAGTATGAGCCAATGGGTTCCTAGGACCAAAAAATATTTGCCGTTTGTTTTTAGATTGATGAGGGTCGACGACCATAAAGCTTTGCAAAAACCTTGATCCAAGAAAACAAGCATTGACAAAGCAAAAAGGCAAGCAGCCACCTACAGACCTATTTTCTCTGCCAATGCTTGTTTTCAGTGCCCATAAACCTTCAGCCATCTTTCTTCGTGCAATTGTTTTGCTTGCATGAAGACTAGCAATCATGTAGCCTTATTGCTAGCCTAAGGGAACAGGTGTGAAAGCAGCACAGCAGGGGTGACAGCTGCTTTTTTTTAGGTCGAAGCCTACCAGACACCATGGCTGTCTCATTTGCTAACAATATCTTGGGGACATTCCGAAAGCTTCCCTGGGAATGCATTCTTCCCATTGTTTACCATTGTCTTTTTGGTTTGCAAGTCACATGTTATTGCTTTCTATTTGCTTGCTTTATTTGTTTTAGGCTGTCCATCTTGAATCTGTCCCTTCCTTTGCCCAAACCGTATTTACAGTATCCTTTGAGAGCCCTCTTTCTGTAATAAGGCCTTTATATCTTGTTCTTGTCATATTTGCAGTGCATTCAAAGACAGAGGTCAAATATCAGGCTCCGAGAGAGCTTGGTGTTGACTTTTCTTTCTTTGATTTCAAAGTGAGAGGATTTATGTAACAATGATGCTGGCTATTGAGGTAATTCGGACGTGAATCAAAACAATCAATACAATAGGTGATGACATTTCCACACATTACAGTTTTTGCACTGTATACTTTACTTTTTTTCAGTAAAACTGTATCTCTATGCAAATGTAATGGTTGTTTCAATTGAAGATATGCCAATCGACTCTGCAAATCTGCACTTTGTGCCACTGCACTGTACGACAATGCACTCTACTCTGTACCACCACACACTATGCCAGTGCACTGTATACCGTTCAATCTATGCCCCCTTAGTCTACTCTGCATCACTGCAGTCTATGCCACTGCACTGTATGACACTCCACTCTACCCTGTACCACTCCACTCTATCCTGCAGCATCCCACTCTATGTCACTTCAATCCACTCTAAAACAATCTACTTTACAGCACTGCACTCTATGCCGCTCTACTCTACCCTGTGCCACTCTGCACCATTCTACTCCACGCCACTGCTCTCTACGCCACTCTACCCTGATCCACTGCACTCTATCCAATTTACTCTACACCACTTTATCCAAAACCAATGCACTCTACGCCGCCGCACTCCACGCCAAATACTCTGCACCACTGCACTCTACTCCACTCTACTCTATTCTGCAATGCATTACACCACTGTACTCTATGCCACTCTACACCAGTGCGCTCTATGTCACTGCATTCTGTACCACTCTATTCTACTTTGCACCACTACTACTGTATGCCACTGCTCTGTACAGCAGTCTGCTCTGCACCTCTCTACTTTGCACCACTCTATGCCATGGCACTCTATACCAACACACTGTGCACCACTTCACTCTTGGCACTCTACTCTACAACACTGCACTTTATGATTCTCTACTCCATTATAGTCTACTTCACTCTACTCCACTTTATGCCACAACACTCTTCTCCAGTCTATGCCACTCTACGACACTACTCCACTCCACGATGAACTATGCAACTCTGTTTTAGAACTCCACTCTAACACGATTGCTCCACTCTACGCCACTCCAGTACTCCAATCTATCACACTCCACTCCATGTCACTCTATGCCACTCGACTCTGGCTCTATGCCGCTTCACTCTATGACACTACTCCACTCCACGCCACTCTATGCCATCCACACTACTATACTACTTCACTCTATGCCACTCCACTCTACGACAATCTACTCCACTCTACACCCCTCTACTCTACAACACTCTACTCTACTCTACGCAACACCCGCTAAGTAACTCTATTCTGCTCTACACCACTCCACAACACTGTGCCACTCTACGGCACTCTACAACACTCTATTCCACTCTACACCACTCAACTCTGCGAAACACTACTCTACTGTATGACCTTCCATCTATGATACTCTACGACCCTCTACTCCCTCCATGACACTCCACAACATTATGCCACTCCACTAATCACCACTCCATGGCACTCAGCTCTATTCTACCCCACTCCACGACTTTCTACGCCACACCATAACACCCCACTCTACGACACTCTATATTACACCACTCTCCTTTACACCACTAACTTTAAGCCATGCTGAACAGCTGCCAACCTTATGTACAACAGGGCTAAAACATATTGGCAAAGTCAATAGCTCTTGCATAGGAGAGACCTATTTGCTTTGCCAATCCTTGCTTCATATTCCTTCCCCATTCACATAAAATGTCAGGATCATCGTCAACACTCTAGACTAAACAAAAGGCAGAATTCGAATTCCCATTACAAGGTTTTTAAGAGAAAGTTATGCTGATATTACCAAGTCCACTGGAATTATGGAATGTTACTGCCACAGTGTGTTCTACATAATAATGGATTTGTTGCATTTGCCACATAACCCATTACCTGCCGCATAATTTGCAGATTTGAGCAAAAAAATCAAATCAATTGGTACTTGCACAAGTGGATCAAAAGTTACTAAAAAGCGGTAACACGTGTTGCCACGCAGCTAAGGGTTCTTCACAAAGGTTGGCTGGTCACCTTTCGATCGATTATTGCTGTCTTTGGGTATTAAACTGGTTGTATGTGTTAAACCATTGCCCTGATAGTGTTAGCATGTGTAAAAATGACAAAATAAGGAAATAACACTATCACAAAATGTGCCCCATTACGCTGCATAATTAGCTTTTTCTTGGCGCATAATTTATAAAACCCTGCAGCATAACTTACTCCTCCTCTGCTGTATAATTCCAGTGTCCCTGGATATGAGAGATAATTTATCTGAGAAGGCTTCTGCCTTTCCGAGAAAACCTAAATAGAAATGTATCTGAAATGATGGCATACATCTTAGCTGTGTCTTGTCTTTTCTTTTGCTTTGGGGGGAATCTTAACATGCAGTTCTAAATAAAACTTAATAAATGTAATTTAGCATTTGAAATTTTGCACTATGTCAATAGGTTAAATAAAACAAGTCCAATGTGTCAATCAACACAACACGCATATGTGCCGTACCTTTTGAGCCACATGACGTATAACATGCAGGACACATTTTTCACCAGATACATCTCCGCCATTTATCCTTCTGGGATTCATAAAATGAGCGTCATTACGTTTATTAATAGACGTACTTGTTATAGACTGTGAAATGAAATGAAATATGTCTATAGTGCTACATGTACCCGAGGGTGTCTAGGCACTGCTTCAGACTAGTGGATTTCAAATATTACAATGGAATCACCATTAAAAAAGCCATGTTTCCAGTCCTTTCCTAAATTTAAGCAAATTGGTTTCTTTTTCAAAGCTATAGGCAAGGAGTTCCAGAGCTTAGTGGTGGTATGGGTAAATCTTTTACCTTCCCATTTTACTTTCCGCACCCTTGGAACGATCAAAATCCAACAATCCGAGGACCTGAGAGGTCTAACCGGGATGTGAGGTTTAAAATATTGTGACAACTGCCACGGACCACGACCATGAAGAGCTTTGTAGGCTATGCATTGGGCCTTAAAGTGGATACGCTTGGCTATAAGCAGGCAGTGTAGTTGTGTGAGAGCCTTAGAGACCGAGTCATAGTGTGTGAGCCCAAACAGGACTCTAGCTGCTGCATGCTGAGCAGTCTGAAGTTTATGAATGCTGCGCTTACTTGCGCTAGTGTACAGGGGGATGTATGATGTTACAACGCATACTTTTACAACGCATACCTTTACAACGCATTTTTACAACGCAACATCCATTACAACGCATTCCATTACAACGCATGCCATTACAACGAATTTTTAAAAACTACCTTTACAACGCATTCCATTACATCGCATACTACCTTTACAACGCATACCATTACAACGAATAACATTACATTGCATGTAAGGTAAGTATTGGATAGTGTAGGGGTTAAAATTACTATTCTAACTCCAGGGGGGTGCAACAGTAGGGTAAGTGTTGGATAGTGCAGGGGTAAAAATAACTATTCTAACTCCAGGGGGTGCAATAGTAGGGTAAGTGTTGGATAGTGTAGGGGTAAAAATACTATTCTAACTCCAGGGGGTGCAACAGTAGGGTAAGTGTTGGATAGTGCAGGGGTAAAAATAACTATTCTAACTCCAGGGGGTGCAATAGTAGGGTAAGTGTTGGATAGTGTAGGGGTAAAAATTACTATTCTAACTCCAGGGGGTGCAACAGTAGGGTAAGTGTTGGATAGTGCAGGGGTAAAAATAACTATTCTAACTCCAGGGGGTGCAATAGTAGGGTAAGTGTTGGATAGTGTAGGGGTAAAAATGACTATTCTAACTCCAGGAGGTGCAACAGTAGGGTAAGTGTTGGATAGTGTAAGGGTACTATGTGTTGTAATGCTATGCATTGTAGTGGTATGCGGTGTAGTGTCATGCGTTGTAATGGTTGCGTTGTAATGGCATGCATTGTCATGGATGTTGCGTTGTAAAAGTTTCCTTGTAATGGTAGTGCGTTGTAAAAGTTGTGTTGTAAAGGTTGTTTCCCGTACAGGGCATTGCAATAGTCCAACCTAGATGCAATAAGTGCCATGACAACCGACTTTCCTAAATCAAGAGGGATGAAAGGAAGCACCTTCTTAAGTATTTTAAGAGTGAAAAAACTGGCGGACATGATATGGTTGATCTGGGTTTCAAATGATTGATTGGTATCAAAGAGGACACAAAGATTTTTCACTTTATTTGCGAGTGTTGGGAGAGGACCCAAGTGACCGGGCCACCAGCTGTCAGACCATACCGGAGAGGATTTCCCAAAGAGCATAACGTCGGTTTTAGACAAATTTAGCTTTAAACAGTTGGCCTGCATCCATTTTCCTATTTGACGCATACAGTCTTGAAATAATACTGCAGTGTCAGCAGGCACATTGTTAATTGACACAATAATCTGCATGTCATCCGCATATGACACCAGCGTAAAGCCATAGCTTTTGATTAATTTGGACAGAGGAATAACATACAAATTAAACAGAGTAGGGCTCAGGGATGAGCCCTGGGAGACTACACAAGAAAGGGAGAAAGCAGGGGAAATTAAGTCTCCAAGAGTCACCACTTGAGATCTATGTCACAGAAAAGAGCTTAGCATTTAGAGTGCTTTGTCCCTGGTCCCCAGCGATGAGAGACGGTCAACCAACACATCGTGGTTGACCGTATCAAAAGCCGCTGACAGGTCTAGTAGGATCTGTGCTGCACTCCCCCTGCTGTCTTTGGTTTGTCTACTCTAAGCTCTTCTGTGGCTGTAATTAGGGCCAGTTCAGTGCTGTGAGGGACCTGAAATCCGTATTGAGATGGATCAAGCATGCCACCTTCAGTAATGAAGGTGGATAGTTCTTGATTCAGAATCCTTTCTATTACTTTTGCAGGGAATGTTAGCTGTGAAATTGGATTGGGAACTAAGTTAGATTGGATTGGGTTCTAAGTTAGATTTCTTGAAAAGTGGTAGAACGGATGCTTTCTTCCAATCGCTGGGAAAAGCCCTGAATTGATCATGAGATTAAAGATGAGCAAGAGAGATGTAGCAAGAATCTCTGGAAATAGATGGAAAATTCATGGGTCCATGGAGAATCCTGATTTGACTATACATATTTTTTAATAATTTGATTCAAAGTTAGGGTACAGAATGATGAAAGGGTCGGCGTTGCAGAACTTTGACGAGAAGTTTGTGACAAAAAACTGTGGCCGAGCTCAGAAGAAGACACTGCTGAAAGATTGCCTTGGTACAATGGAATCAGCAACTACCCTGCCAGGGTATATTTCATGGTCCCTAAGAGGATCCTTAAATATCAGTAGATGGTGACATAGAATATGTATCAGAGCCAAATGCACATCAAACAAAGTTAATTTTCCTTTTTTGGATTTATTTATTCAATTCATATATAAAGTTCATCTAGGTTGTTAGGATTGACACTGGTTAAATTTAACTCAGCATATCACATAAGATGGAAAAAATAGTGGTTTTAACATGATCCATTGATAGAACCAAGCAAAATATATATGTACATACACGTCCCACACGCCCCATGACTCATCCACTAGATTCACACTTACTTTCAGACTCACCAGTTACAGAAATACACAGTCACATACATAACATTCATAGCGATACATCAAGGCCTGCAGAAGGGATATCATATAGCTGCATAAGCAACGGTCAGGTTATGGAGGCAAGTAGATTGAGGAGAGATGGTTTTACAAAAACTAGACTTTAAACCAACCACAATGATCACCGCCGACGCGCGTTTCGGTGTTGGGCCTATTTAGGCTGCACCTTCATCAGGGCGGTGATGACCAGGGGGCGGGGACTCACACACAATTTCTGAGCAACAAAAGGAGGGGGGTATGTTTCAAGGAGGGTTACATGTTCTCCCAGCGTCAATAAATGGCAGAGATCTGTAAAAAGATGTCCTCTCCTGCGCAGGCGACGGCAAAGATATTTTGTGCGCAGGGGGTTCTGGAATCTGTAGTCAGGTCAGAATTCATAAACGCTAGATAAGGTTTAGGAGGGTCTTTTCTAAAGTAGTAGGTATGCAAAAAATGCTGGATCAGAGGGTTCGCCTTCTCTCTGGGGGGGCAGCTTTCAATTAAGTCCGTGGTGGTCTTCCATTGATTGACTTGGGTCTGAAAGGCATCATAGACCTGTTTAACCTTTTGCTGAAAAGAGACAGCTAAGGCATTACAAAAGTGTTGACTCTTTTCATGATCTTGAGGATCTGGATGTTTTGAATTTTTTTTAATAGTGGAGGATAACAGTTTCGAACAGCCATTAGCTGCTTCTATTTTCTATTTGAAGTAGGATGACTTTTCCTTCAAATTAGATTTTTTATAGACTTGGATGGCTGATCTATAGTCTGCTTTTGTCTGGGGATTATCATCTCATCTCCATTTTCTTTCCAGTCTACGACAGATCTATATTTGCGCTCTCAATGAATCGGTAAACCAGGGTTCCAATGGCGATTGCCTGGTGCAGCGGCATATGGCCGGTGGGGCCAGCTGCTGACCTGCGGCTTCCACCCAAGAATGGTAATTCGTCACTGCATGAACTAGGTTACAAGGAGTTGTTGGCAAGGAGTAGGCGAGCACATTGTTAAGTTGCTCGGCCTCAAGCTAGTTCCAAGGTATGGAAGTAGTGGCCTTTTTTGAGGGTTTTACAGGCAGTTTCGGTGGCAACAAGATTTTAAACGGAATCGCACTGGGATCAGACCAGATTAATGGAAGTGATCTGGTCCATTCTAAATTGGGGTGATCTGAAAATATCCCATGAAGACAGTGCCCAGCTGTATGTGTGGACCCTTTAACCAGTTGTCTGAATCCTGCGCTGGTCATTTGGTCAAGAAGGGGTTCAGTTTCACCATCAGAGACATTATCCAAATGGAAATTAAAATCTCCTAATATAGAGAAATTGTACTCCCCTGCTTTCTCTTCCAGAAGTTGACCTATTTTACAAAGGAAGGAGAATTTTGTTCTTTGGAGACGATACAGTAGTATGCCGTTGAAGGAGTTTTGCCTGTCTAGTTTAATTTTAAAGGTCGCAGCTTCACACACTGTTTTGTCTGTAAGGGGCTTTGACCATAGTTTAAAACTAGCCCTAATAATTATGGCTATGCCTCCTCCCCTTTTCCCAACTCTGTCCTTTCTATAAATGTTGGAGCCTTCAGAGAGAGCATGTAGTAAGTCTGGGTCTGAAGAGGCATCAGCCCATGTTTCTGTGACAAAGGCCAGATCAATTTTGTGGCCTTCCATAAAGTCACGAAAGACGAATGCATTTTTAGAAAGGGATCTTGCGTTAATGAGAACGCAAGATATCCGTGTTCTTCTCATTTCGGGGGGTGGCCTGGACTGACAAAGTAACAAGGGCTACACAAAACACAAAATATTATATGTGTGTTAAATCGAAGTAAACAATGCTTTCAGTTTTTGCAGTGGGTCCTGATTTCAACATTAAACAAGCATTGGCATAGCCAATAGGCCTCGCTTTTGGGACCTTATAAGTGTTTAGTTATCCAGCACAATATTCCTTGTGCAACAACATTAACTGTTGCATGGCTGAACACTTATAAGTTTCCAAAGGCGAGACCTGTTGGCTATGCCAATGCTTGTTTTTTGTGTGCAGATGTATATAGCGTGAACTCGAACCGAAGGTATTGGAGCGCTTTACATGAGCACCAGCTACGTTACACAAGGACACTTGTTTGCACTCAGCTTCCCTAATTCCCTCATGGGTGTCATGCCCTTCATGCACACTGCTCAGGCAGCAGGATTAGACCGGGGAATATAAGCAGCCCTGCCAAAAATGCTCAAACCAGCCCGCTTCCTTCCTCTCCTCTCTCTACTGCTTTCCACCCGTTCTTTCTCTCCTCTAGAAGTTCTATCACTTGCTCGCTGTCCACCCGGTGTTCCTCTTTCTCTCTGACTGATGCACTTAATCTCGGAGAGCTGGGGAGATGGATAGGGGCGACAGCAATGGCACCAGGCTTTAACATCCAGCCCAATGGCTTCAGCCCTCCATGAAGATGCAGGATGAAGTAAAAGGCCAGTCCGGCCCTGACTGGCCCCACTCCTCAATCTTGGCATGCAGCTCGCTCAATCCCAGTACAGCGCGCCCTCATCACCAATTAACACACACATCTCTGGCTGGCAGCTAATCATTCGTACCTCTTACCTAACTCACCACACACGGACTCCTCTTCACCCCCACCCCCACACACACAAGTAAAGTCTTCTCATAAACCTCAGAAAGCTTGGTCAACTTAAAATCGTTGTCACCCACTCACCACTACCAGTGGTCTCTTTCCTGTTTAGAGAAATGGTGTGGATGGAGGCGTGGGGGTGGAGACAAAAAATGTCCATCTCCATGGATTTCTAAGGTCTAACACTCTAACCCCACCCAAACTCACCCAACTTGGAGACTTACGTTAGAAGGAATGCTGCTAACCTCTGCACGCAGTCCAACCCAGGCCGCAGCAAGCGCCACTGAGCCGGACCCCTTTTTTCTACGAGACACCTGTCCCTGTAGACCCCGAGCCTAGGAGGGCGCGTGTTTCACACATTGCACGGGTCTCGCTGTCGCCCTGGTGACGGGCTGTGTCACTTCTGGTCCGTGCAGTGCCTGTGGTCATGGCCTTGGCTTCCCTTTGGTGGGGGACGCCGATGACTAGGCCTCGCTTTGGCACCGAGGGACAGCTCTTGGTGGAAGGAGAGAGGCCTCACACTCTTCTGATTAACCTGTGCGTGCCTAAAGGACGCGCTGTTCACCACAAGGCACTTCTGGAAAACAACCCGAGATCCGGCAAGATGCACCGAGGGCTACTTATTTACTCTAACGATCATTGTTCGTGAACAATTAGTTCACTTACAGAAACAAGTATTTGGCAGAGCCAATAGTTTTCGCCTATGGGAGATGTATTGGCATTGTCAATGTTTTTCAGATATGTTTCACAGCACCATGAGCTTAAAGTATAAAAAAACCACTGGAACATTGTCAATGCTGGTGGCGTCATAGCTCTTTTCTTTCTTGACTTTCATCCAGGGTGCCACATGAAGTGGCTGTGTGCGTAAAAGTGGCAGTGCCTGCCTGGGTGTCACATGAAGAAACTGTGCGTGTGTGTGTGTAAATACAGCAGTGCCCACCTGGGTACCACATGAAGTGCGTGTGTGTAAAATCATCAGGGCGCCACATGAACCTCCCATGTACGTGTGTGTATAAAAGTGGCAGAGCCCGCTGGGTGTCCTATGAAGTGACCGTGTGTGTGTAAAGACGGTACAATCTGGGTGAGAGGACCAAACGCCATCCAAAGATTATTGAAGTGTTCAGAGCACACATGAGGCAGAGCTGGATTCAACAGACTTGAAGTCAAATCACCGCGTGCCTCTCTCCTCACTTACTAAAGACCATGACTTGAAGAAACGGTTCACAACATCACTGTCCTTCTTTCATTTAGTTGCTTCCCTGTGAAGTGGATCTAAAAAAGAACCAGCGTGCGCCTTGCATTAAAAGTTCAAAAAAACCCAAAAATAACAAGATGGGAGAGAAGGAGACAGCAGGGGGAGGGGAGAGAGGAGGGGGCCTGCAGCTGTTTTCCTTGCAGGAGCGAGCAGGAACCATATGTTAAAGCTCGCACCCTAAAGGGAATCGCCAAATGTGCACGTGTTGCATTTAAAGCAATGCAATGCGTGCACGTTTTCGACT